>NW_016107740.1:723261-753102 GCF_001604975.1 Cebus imitator | reverse complement strand
GGATACCTCAGTTAGAAACGCACAGCTTCATGGAAACTGAACAACTGGCTCCTGAATGTTGTCTGGATAAACAATGAAATGAAGGCAAAAATAAAGATGTTCTTTGAAACCAACGAGAACAAAGACAGAACATACCAGAATCACTGGGACACATCTAAAGCAGTGTCTAGAGGGAAATTTATAGCAATAAATGCCCACATGAGAAGCAAAGCTAAAATCAACACCCTATCATCAAAATTGAAAGAGCTAGAGAAGGAAGGTAAAAAAATTCAAAAGCAAGCAGAAGACAAGAAATAACTAAGACCAGAGCAGAACTGAAGGAGATAAAGACACAAAAAAACCCTTCAAAATATCAATAAATCTAGGAGCTGGTTTTTTGAAAAGATCAAGAAAATAGACTGCTAGCCAAATTAATAAAAAAGAAAAGGGAGAAAAATCAAATAAATGCAATAAAAAACGATAAAGGGGATATCACCACTGATTCCACAGAAATACAAACTACCATCAGAGATTACTACAAACAGCTCTACGTACATAAACCAGTAAACCTGGAAGAAAGGGATAAATTCCTGGACACTTGCACCCTCCCAAGCCTAAACCAGGAAGAAGTTGAAACCTTGAATAGATCAATAACAAGGACTGAAGTTACAGTAGCAATTAACAGCCTACCAACCAAAAAAATTCCAGGTCCAGGTGGGTTCACAGCTGAATTCTACCAGACATACAAAGAGAAGCTGGTGCCATTCCTTCTGAAACTATTCCAAACCATACAAAAAGAGGGAATCCTTCCCAAATCATTTTATGAGACCAAAACCATCCTGATACCAAAACCTGGCAGAGATGCCAGAAAAAAAGAAAACTTCAGGCCAGTATCCATGATGAACATAGATGCAAAAATCTTCAATAAAATACTGGCAAACTGATTGCAACAGCACATCAAAAAGCTTATCCACTATGATCAAGTAGACTTCGTTTCAAGGATGCAAGGCTGCTTCAACATACACAAGTCTACAAAAGTGATCCATCACATAAACAGAACCAAAGACAAAAACCACATGATTATCTCAATAGATGCAGAGAAGGTGTTCGATAAAATTCAACAGTCCTACATGCTAAAAACCCTCAATAAACTAGATATTGATGGAACTTATCTTAATATGATAAAAGCAATATATGACAAACCTACAGCCAATATCATACTGAATATGCAAAAATTGGAAGCATTCCCCTTGAAATCCGGCATTAGACAAGGATGCCCTCTCTCCCCACTACTATTCAATATAGTGCTGAATTTCTAGCCAGAGCAGTCAGGCAAGAAATAAATAAATAAAGGATATTCAATTAGGAAAAGAGGAAGTCAAATTGTCCCCATTTGCAGACAACATGATTGTATATTTATAAGACCCCATCATCTCAGCCCAAAATCTCCTTAAACTGATCAGCAACTTCAGCAGTCAGCATACAAAATTAATGTGTAGAAATCACAAGCATTTCTATACACCAATAACAGACTAATAGCCAAATCATGAGCAAACTCTGATTCACAACTGCTACAAAGAGAATAAAATACTGAATACAATTAACAAAGGATGTAAAGGGCCTCTTCAAGGAGAACTACAAACCACTGCTCAAGGAAATAAAAAAGGACACAAACAGGTGGAGAAACATTACAAGCTCATGGTTAGGAAGAATCAGTATCATGAAAATGGCCATACTGACCAAAGTAATTTATAGATTCAATGCTATCCCCATCAAGCTACCAATGACCTTCTTCACAGAACTGGAAAAAATCACCTTAAACTTCATATGGAACCAAAAGAGAGCCTGCATAGCCAAGACAATCCTAAGCAAAAAGAACAAAGCAGGAGGCATCACACTACCAGACTTCAAACTATACTACAAGGCTACAGTAATCAAAACAACATGGTACTGGTACCAAAACAGAGATATAGACCAATGGAACAGAACAGAGGCTCTGGAGGCAACACCACATATCTACAACCATCTGATCTTTGACAAACCTGACAAAAACAAGCAATGGGGAAAGGAGTCCCTATTTAATAAATGGTGTTGGGAAAACTGGCTAGCCATGTGCAGAAAGCAGAAACTGGACCTCTTCCTGACACCTTATAGAAAAATTAACTCTAGATGGATTAAAGACTTAAACATAAGACCTAACACCATAAAAACCCTAGAAGAAAACCTAGGCAAAACCATTCAGGACATAGGCATAGGCAAGGACTTCATGACTAAAACACCAAAAGCATTGGCAACAAAAGCCAAAATAGACAAATGGGACCTAATTAAACTCCAGAGCTTCTGTACAGCAAAAGAAACAATCATTAGAGTGAACCAGCAACCAACAGAATGGGCAAAAATTTTTGCAACGTATCCATCTGACAAAGGGCTAATATCCAGAATCTATAAAGAACTAAAACAGATTTACAAGAAGAAAACAAGCAAACCCATTCAAAAGTGGGCAAAGGATAGAAACAGATACTTTACAAAAGAAGACATATATGAGGCCAACAAACATATGAAAAAATGCTGATCATCACTGATAATTAGATAAATGCAAATCAAAATGACATTGAGATACCATCTTACGTCAGTTAGAATGGCGATCATTAAAAAATCTGGAGACAGATGCTGGAGAGGATATGGAGAAATAGGAACACTTTTACACTGTTGGTGGAAGTGTAAATTAGTTCAACCATTGTGGAAGACAGTGTGGCGCTTCCTCAAGGACCTAGAAATAGAAATTCCATTTGACCCAGCCATCCCATTACTGGGTATATACCCAAAGGATTACAAATCATCCTATTATAAAGGCACATGCACACGTATATTCATAGCAGCACTGTTTACAATAGCAAAGATATGGAACCAACCCAAATGCCCATCGACAATAGACTGGACAAGGAAAATGTGGCACACATACACATGGAATACTATGCAGCCATAAAAAATGATAAGTTCATGTCCTTTGTAGGGACATGGATGAATCTGGAAACTGTAATTCTCAGCAAACTGACATAAGAACAGAAAATCAAACACTGCATGTTCTTACTCATAGGCAGGTGATGAACAATGAGAATACATGGATACAGGGAGGGGAACATTACACACTGGGGTCTGTTGGGGGTACCAAGGGAGGGACAGCTGTGGGGGTGCTGTGGGGAGGTCGGGGAGGGATAACATGGGGAGAAATGAATTTTTTTTTTCCCACCTCAACAAAGGCTTAAGACAGCCTCCAAAAATTTATACATAAGATTTTAAAGAAGAACCAAGAAACATGGGGGAAGGTTATTTTTAAGATACAATTAAAACTACGTTCCTGGAATGTTATGGGTTACCAAAGTTTTGATAGGTTCATCTATTCTTTTTTTTTTTTTTTTGGAAATGGAGTCTTGCTCTGTTGCCAGGCTGGAGTGCAGTGATGTATCTTGGCTCGCTGCATCCTCTACCTCCCAGGTTCAAGTGATTCTCCTGCCTCAGCCTCCCAAGTATCTGGGACTACAGGTGCTTGCCACCATGCCCAGCTAATTTTTGTATTTTTAGTAGTGATGGGGCTTCACCATGTTGGACAGGATGGTCTTGATCTCTTGACCTTGTGATCTGCCCACCTCAGCCTCTTACAGGTGTGAGCCACTCTACCTGGCTGGCTCATCTATTTTTTACATTACTTTCCACCATTAGCCAACCCATTCAAAGTTCTAAGTCACTAATTGACTTCACAACAACTTCACTTTGAAAATGTAAGCAGCTTATAAATTGGGAGCTGCCACTGTTTACATGCAGCCAGAGACCCGCTCATGATTCTTACTGCTGTAAGTGGGTGGAAGGGTAGTAGGTGGGGAAGAGCAATTTTCTTTGTCTTTCCACTTAAACACAGCTTTTGTAGAGACAAGGCAGTTTGAAAATCAGTGGTCAGGAACTACACATGACTATGAAAATGCAAACCAAGGCATCCAAAGATTTACATCAACGGTAAAAACATCACTATTGCTGAAAAGCTGCACCCATCAATCGTGTGCTGCGGCACATTTAGTTCCAAGTCTGAGAACACTGAACCTGGGCGATCTATCTGCATATGTCTCAGGCTAACCACACAAATTTTGCAGATGAAGCTAGAAGTTAAGATAGGTAGCTTAGGACACACAGTTGATGTGGACCAAAAGGGCTTCATAAAAGAGTCAAATGCAGTAATGACATTAATAGAAATGTTGATGCAGAGAAAGAAAGTCTTTTTCTGTGGTGCACTACTGTCTCTGAAAACTGAGGAAGGCTTTCACGACAAAGAAGTAATCTTTTGTTAGCTGTACACAACAAGATCATACAAATCCCATAAAGAGGGCTTGCAAAATAAATGCAAAGCTTGATGCCTACATATAATTCATATAATTTCCTCTCCTGTGGTGTTATTTCATAAACACTTGTCAAGAGATCAATCCCTTAGTCACAAGAGTCAGGCTACACATCACCTTGGGGGAAAAATTATTTAATTTCCGTTGGTGATGTAAATGCTACTTTTTTTTTTTTTTTTTTTTTTTTTTTTTTTTTTTTTTTTTTTTTTTTTTTTTTTTTTTTTTTTTTTTTTTTTTTTTTTTTGAGACAGAGTTTTGCCCTTGTTGCCTAGGCTGGAGTGCAGGGGCATGATCTCTGCTCACTGCAACCTATGCCTCCCAGGTTCAAGTGATTCTCCTGTCTCAGGTTCCCTAGTAGCTAGGACTACAGGTGCCTGCCACCACACCAAGCTAATATATATATATATATATATTTTTAGACGGAGTTTCGCTCTCGTTGCCCAGGCTTGAGTGCAATGGCAGGATCTCAGCTAACTGCAATCTCCACCTCCTGGGTCCAAGCAATTCCAATGCCTCAGCCTCCTGTAGCTGAGATTACAGGCGCCTGCCACCACACTCGGCTAATCTTTTGTATTTTTGGTAAAGATGGGGTTTCACCATGTGGGCCAGGCTGGTTTCAAACTCTTAAACCCAGGCGATCCACCTGTCTCAACCTCCCAAAGTGCTGGGATTATAGGCATGAGCCACTGCACCCAGCTAATTTTTGTATCTTTAGGAGAGAAGGGATTTCACCAGGTTGGCCACGCTAGTCTCAAACTCCTACCTCAGGTGAGCCACCTGCCTCAGCCTGTAAATGCTACTTCAAATTCCATCAATTGCCGAACTATCTTTACCATACGTTCTTTTATGTAGTCAGTTCTCTTGAAATATCTAATGGCCACTAAAACAAGAGTTTCATTCCATAGCTGTCCAAGTGAATTATGCTACACTCACACGGTATTTTGAAAAGCTAAGATAAATTTATCTCAGTCAATCCAATATTATTCCTTCCTTGTTTCATTTGAAGATCACACAATGGGACAGTCATTCTGCACAACAGAGTGTGTGTGTGTGTGTGGTGTGTGGTGTGTGTGTGTGGGGGGCACACAGATGTGTGTGTGTGTAAAGCTGTACAATCTAATCATCACAGCTCTGCCAAGAACATGGCACAACTGTATTTAGGTTTCAGAAATGGAAAGATGAAAAGGCAAAAAAAAAAAAAACCTCCCAAGAAATCATTCTCAAAAGCTGTTTCCAGAATAGCTTCTTGAGAAATTTAAAAATAGGATCCGCTTTATAATGTACAAGTATAAAGCAGGTAAATTCATAGCTAATGACCTTTTAATGGTAGAACCATAAATGGGTATTTCTAAAACATATTCACTTTATCGAATGCCTGAATTGATACTCAGTTATACAGGAATTTTTTCCCACCTCAACAAAGGCTTAAGACAGCCTCCAAAAATTTATACAGAGGAGTTTTATTTTGTCCAGTGAAAGTTCTACTTCCAACCATTACAAGTACCAGAATTTTAAACTTTTACTATAAAAAAACTCTATGGGATTATATAATCTTTCAACCATTTTCTTAACTTGAAATTTTTTTAAGTAAACAAATATGACAAGACAGAATTAAAACTTCATTGATCATAGAATATAAACTGATAGTCAATGAAGTTCTAAGGAAAGTATAAAATGGTGCAATATTGTCATTCGTTTAAAAAAGTACAATTGAAAGCAATTCAAATGAACTATCAACACTTTGACACCAGCTACAAACATAGCAGGCTGTAGCAGGTGCAGAAAGGAAAAAGACATGTGACACAGTTACTGGCAACAGGGAACTTAGTATGTTGAAAGAACATGACACGGAACTCTAAACAAACACTGGATCACAGACATCACAGGATGCAGGTTAAGACTTAAAAGGAAGTTGGATAGGTCAAGTAGAGCATTTTCTGTCAGATAAACCTATTAGACACATTTTTAAAATGAAATATGATATGTCCACACCTCATATCTTAACACCAATCAATAATGCCATCAAAGTAAATTACATGCAACTAAGAAACTTTAACCCATATCTTCCCAATATCCCTCATCACACAGTAGTTATTTTTCATAAGTCTGAATCTCCCACTATACAATAAAATATCAAAGATCGGGGGATGTCCTATTTAACTTTGATTCCTTAGCTCTTGGAACCTACTGGACACATAATGATCCAATGTATTGTTGGTGGGTACATAGCTGAGCAAATGAATGAATGAACAGACAGTGTTATAATAGTAGCTGTTAATTTGGATTTGATTTATCTGAATATAAATATTGATTCTTCATAATAAAACACAGTTCAGAAGGCTTCTACAAAGTGTTTTTTTTATAAAGAGTTGGGGGTCTTGCTCTGTCACCCAGGCTAAAGTACAATGACACAATCACAACTCACTGCAGCTTCAAATCCCCGGGCTAAAGAGATGCACTTCAAACTTACATTTCATAAAACAAATGGCCAAAATTAATAATAAAAAATATGCAAAAGAGTTGTTCCTTGAAGCATTATTCACAATAGGAAAAATGGCAACAATCTAAATTTTCAGCAGCTGGGTGGCATGCAGTTTTATTATGGTCATACACTGATTATGGAACTATTAAAAATGACAAATATAGGCCAAGTGAAGTGGCTCATGTCTGTAATTCCGGCACTTTGGGAGGCCAAGGTGGGCAGATCACTTGAGGTCAGGAGTTTGAGAGCAGCCTGGCCAACATGGTGAAACCCCATCTATATTAAAAATACAAAAATTAGCCAGATATGGTGATACTCGCCTGTAATCCCAGCTACTCAGGAGGCTGAGGCAGGAGAATCATTTGAACCTGGGAGGTAGAGGTTGCAGTGAGCCAAGATCATGCCACTGCACTCCAGCATGGGTGACAGAGCAAGACTTTATCTCAATAAATAAATAAATAAATGCGACAAATAAGAAGGCCTGCAACAGAGAGAAATTAAGATATAACAGGAATAAAAAATGCGAAGAGCAAAGTAGTTATGTATGCTGTAGCTACAAACAGATAAAAATATGTACACATGTAAAAAGACTGCAATGAAATACATACAAAATATACTTAAGCATATAGGTTTAGGACTTACAGGTAATTTTTTTCTACTCTAAACTTTCTGTCAAACTGTTACACTGCGGCCAGGCACAGTGGTCCCCACCTGCAATCCCAGCACTCTGGGAGGCCGAGACGGTGGATCACAAGGTCAAGAGATCAAGACCATCCTGTCCAACATGGTGAAACCATGTCTCTACTAAAAATATAAAAATGAGCTGGGCGTGGTGGCACACACCTGTAGTCCCAGCTACTCAGGAGGCTGAGGCAGAAGAATTGCTTGAATCTGGGAGACAGACGTTGCAGTGAACCGAGATCGCATCACTACACTCTAGCCTGCAACATTGCCATTTATGGGTCCTGTTGTAAAGGTAGACGATTCACAGTAAGTTTCTAACAGTAATTATCACAGTGATCCTTAACAGTAACTTATTTCATCAAATCTAGCTGATATTGACTAGAAGATATGCCAGTATTTTATGTACTAAGAATAAAAATAAAAGTTATATTACATTCATAGGCCTTAAAAATAATACAAGTGCTGCCAATCGTAGCTGTAAAATGTCAGTGACTGCAAGATTTATCAAATTTCAAAGATACTAAAATGTGAAAAGATATGTGTCTTAGAATCAATAAAGTAAGATGTATTATAAAGCAGCAATAAAAATATTTTATTGGTAAAAAGGTGATCACTAGTAGTGACTAGATAACAAACTAATAAATCTATGGAAAATTTGATAGAAATCTCTTAAAGAAATAAATGGCTTGATTCACAAATAGAAGTTTTATGTAAGAATTTTGATAATAAAATACATTACACAGACATTACACCACAGAGGGTAAGTGTTCATCATGCCTCTGAGATAAAATGTTTCTGGTCCAAAAGAATTGAGTAAATGAATTATCAAGAAGAAATTAAATTGCTTGCTTTGACAGCACATATACTAAAATCAGAATAATACAGAGAAGATTTGCATGGTCCCTGCACAAGGACAGCGTGCAAATTTGTGAAGCATTTCATATTTTAATTAGTACATATACATATATCAAAGCATTATGCTGTACTCCTTGAATATATATAATCTTTGTTAATTTTTTTTTTAAAAAAGAAAACATAGCTAGAAAATTCTTGGCTGGGCACAGTGGCTCACGCCGGTTATCCCAGCACTTTGGGAGGCCAAGGTGGGTGGATCATGAGGTCAGGAGTTCGAGACCAGCCTGGCCAAGATGGTGAAAGCCCGTCTCTACTAAAAATACAAAAATTAGCCGGGTGTGGTGGCATGCACCTATAATCCCAGCTACTCAGGAGCCTGAGGCAAGAGAATCACTTGAACGCTGGAGGTGGAGGTTGTAGTGAGCCGAGATTGTGCCATTGCACTCCAACCTGGGCGACAGAGTGAGACTCTCATAAATAAAAGAAAAGAAAAGAAAAAAGAAAAAAATTCTTGATTTCTGAGGATGAGTGAAGAAATGAAGGAAGAGAGGGAGAAATTAAATAAGCCAATAAGCCTAAACAAGATTCCCACCTTCGGTAGAAAGTAAGTCATTAAATTAACTCTTTGAGTGGCATTTCCTTGAAAATAAGACTGAAACTGCCCATGTCACATAATCACAGAGAAGGTCATTCACTGAATTACAGTAACAACAAATTTTTTACATGGGAATAGGGTATAGAGAAGTCATAAGACTACATGTGGAACATCATGATTCAGAAAAGCAGAATTAAAATTGGGAATTTTCAGACACTGGTCTTCTAAAGCTTTCCTCAAGTTCACTCTTTAGCTTTTCATTTAATATAATAATGATAATTAATTAATCTCACCTAAACTTTTAGCAGTTCATCATGAAGAAAACATAAGAAACTTTCCAATTGGTTATCATATTATGAGACACTGCCTTAACCAACCACGAGAAAGTAATCACAATAATGCAACAAATAATAAGAACAAACTACAATGAGTAGTGAGACAAAGGTACTACCCAAGGGGAAAAAAATGGCAGAGACAATCAAGTTAATTCTTTTAAAGCATTGATTATTTAAACCCTTCATACATCTACATATACAAGGCAAAGGTGCCTTTTTCATTGCCAAACTACCAAAAAAAAAGAAAGTCTAATACTGAAATAATCTATGATTTGTGTAAGAATAATTTATAAATGAAAGTCATAAAAGCCAACCTCCAAGAAAAATCAACAAAACCAAGAGGTGGTTCTTTGAAAAGCTTGACAAAATTGGTACTCCTTTAGGTAGGCTGACTAAGAAAAAGAAGACTAAAATCAGAAGTGAAAAGGGGGACATTTCTACTGATTCTACAGAAATCAAAAGGATTGTAGGAATATAATTACCAACAGATTAGATAACCTATATGAAAAGGACAAATTCCTAAACACAAAACCTACCAAAACTGAATCATCAAGAAATGAAAAGCCTAAACGCATCCATAACTAGTAAAGACATTGATTAGTAATCAGAAACCTCCCAACAAAGAAAAGCCAAAGACTAGACGGCTTCACAGCTGAATTCCATTAAACATTTAAAGAAGAATTAACATCAATCTTTCTCAACTCCTCCAAAAATCTAAGAAACACTTTCAAACTCCCGTCAGACAGCATTACCCTGATACCAAAGAAAAACAATTACACTATAAGAAAAGAAAACTACAGACTATTATTTCTTATGAAAATTGATGCAAAAATCCTTAACAAAAGACTACTAAACCAAATTCAAAAGCTTATTAAAAGAATTATATACCATGATCAAGTGGGACTTATCCCTGGAATGCAAGGATAATTCAACATATGAAAATTGATCAATGAAATGTACCACATTAACAGAACAAATAGGAAAAAACACAACATCATCTCATTTGATGCAGAAAGAGCATTTGACAAAATTCAGCAACTTTAATGATAAAAAACACTCAACAAAATAGGAATAGAAGGAAATTATCTCAACACGACAAAGGTCATATATGAAAAGCCCACAGCTAACAGCATACTCAATGGTAAATGACTGAAAGCATTTCCTGTAAGATCAAGAAGAAGCTAAGAATGTCCACTTTCACCACTTCTTATCAACATAGTACTAGAAGTCCTGGCCAGAGCAATCTGGCAAGAAAAAAAAAATCACCTAGATTGGAAAGAAAAAAGTAAAATTATCTTTGTTTGCAGATGATATAATCTCACGGGTAGAAAAATCTTAAAAATTCCACACACACACACACACAAAAAAAACTGTTAGAATAAGATAAAAGTCAAATAAATGGAAAAGGCTGGGTATGGTGGCATGTATCTATAGTCCTAGCTACTCAGGAGGACTACTTGAGTCCAGGAATTCAAGGCTACAGAGAACTATGATCACGTCACTGCATCCCAGTCTGTCTTCCAGACTGAGGCCCTTTCTCTAAAAATAAATAAATATTTAATAAATAAAAATGAATGGAAAGACAACCTGTGTTCATAGAACACTTAATATTGTTAAGTCATCAATACTACTTAAAGCAATGCAATTCCTACTAAAACCCCAGCCATGTTTTCTGTAGAAACAGAAATATCAGCATTTATTTTTTTAAATATATCTTAAAAATTACCAATAATGACCTGTATTTAATCTATAAAGTATATTCAACATCACAAATCAGAAGCTACTAAATCCACTCAGATTCAGTGGATCTAATTTTTCTTTCTCTTTTCTTTTGAGATGCAAGTCTTGCTCTGTCACCTGGAATGGAGTACAGTGGTACCATCTTGGCTTATTGCAATCTCTGCCTCCCAGGTTTAAGCAATCCTTCCACCTCAGCCTCCCATGTTGCTAGGATTACAAGCATGCACCACCATGCCTGGCTAATTTTTTGTTTTTTAGTAGAGATGGGGTATCAACATGTTGGCCAGGCTGGTCTTAAATCCCTGCTCTCAAGTGATCTACCTGCTTTAGCCTCCCAAAGTGCTGGGCTTACAGGTTTAAGCCACTGCACACAGCCAGGATCTAATATTTTTTTTTGTCTGGTTTTGTTTTATTTTTTGAGATGGAGTCTTGCTCTGTCAGGCTGGAATGCAGTGGTACAATCTCAGCTCACTGCAACCTCCACCTCCCAGGTTCAAGCAATTCTCCTGCCTCAGCCTCCCAAGTAGCTGGGACTACAAGCATGTGCCACCATGCCCAGCTAATTTTTGTATTTCATCATGTTGGCCAGAATGGTCTCAATCTCTTGACATTGTGATCCACCTGCCTCGGCCTCCCAAAGTACTGGGATTACAGGCATGAGCCATCATGCCTGGTGGATCCAATATTTTAAACAGAATGGTATCATCACTAGTATTCAGGCCTACAGTGAGACTTTTTACATAAGACAATCACAGGGGAGACTTACTGAGCTCATCATAATCATCAGAAAACAAGTCTGCCATTGAACTTCAAAAGCACACCAAGAGAGCAGTATAATGTCAAATAATGGGGGCAATAGCCTTTTTCAGCAATAGATGCATGGGCCTCCACAAAACAGCTGCAGTCACAAACCAAGGCAGTGTTAAGAATAGTAACTGTCATCATCAGATACAGACAAGTTGAATCTGTTCAAAACTTATGTGAGGTACTTTTAGGACTTATTATAGATTCATAGAATTCATGATGGACAAGGACCTTAAAAATCATGTTACATGTGAAAATCATTTAATGGGTAAAAAAATGAGGACTGTGGAAGAGGTACCTGATGTCTCCAAGGTCACATAAGGAGGTGGCACAACCATGACTATAACTCAGGTTTACTGTGTTCCTCTATCTTCTCTAATCAAACTCCTGAGCTAAAGGTCAAGAGTACTACCTTAGTCTGTTGGTGAAAAGGTCACCACAAAGTGGTTTCTCAAAGACTCCTGACCACATCAGTATATACCCACTATAGTTAAACAGCTCACCTCTGCCCTTGCAAAGGAACCTCCTAGGATTATATGGGGAGCTTACTAATACTAGTCTTTTTGACAGCTGTGGCTAATGCCAATCCCATCGCTGTAGAAAGAGGTTAGGATCTGCACTATGAGAAGTGGACTTCCCATTGTTAATTATCCTGGGAACAGACAGATCCCGAGATAAGAAATGGGAACTAGCAAGGAAAGATTTGGGAGAAGGAAGGAGGAAACCCTCCCTCTTCCAGGGCGGGCCTCATTCGCTTTGGCCTAGATTCTACACATCTAGCTGTGCTAACAGTCACTTCTGAAAGTAGGGACTGGATGGTCTAAACCAGAGAGGCAGCCTGGTGGAGGACCCAGTGAGAAATGGGTCTAGGCCTGCCATAACTAGCAGGTATTTGGGGTTTTTTAAAGTCATAAACTCAACTTCTATCTTCTCTAGGGAATTAAAGACATATTTCCAGATGAGAGATGAAATGGAAATTGGGAAAGCAGAGTCCCCAAAGAGCTATCACAGTGCTTGCAGCGATGCTTAGCAAGGTGTGCCAAGAAAATGGGAATCACTGAGATAGGAATCAAGTTATGATGTCCAGACTCACCTCACCATATGAAGATGGTTTCTATTCCTGATCATCTCAGAGACAGGGGCATTAATATTTATTTATCCAGGCAGGTAACAAAGCTGAGAGAAGGGGCATTAATTTAACTAAGCAATCGACTGGGTTTCCTTGGAAACCATCGTAGGTTAAACACAGATTTCTGGACACTTACAACCCAGGCTGATATCCAGTGGATGGCCATCCAGAACATCTACAGTCAATATCCTTCTGATTGGCCAGAAACTGCTCATTAACTCCAGGCTAAATATCCCTTACCCAAAATGCTTGGGAACAGAAGTGTTTTGAACTTCGCATTTTTTGGTGCGTCATATACTTATCAGTTAAGCATTATAAACCTACCAGTTTACCTAATCTTAAAATCTGAAATCCAAAACGCTCCAATAATGAACATTTCCTTTGAGGATCATGTTAGCACTCAAAAAGTGTTGGTTTTTTTTTTTGGGAAACTCAACCTGTTTTGAGTCTCACCCTTCCAACAATCACATATTTTTCCATCCTCAGTATTTGCTATTAACTCCTGAGCCTGGGAGAACACCAACCTTTGTGTTATACACTTCATGTTTATCCCAGATTCGGGAGTTAATAAAAATTATATTAATAAGCTAAGCAGCAGATATTAGTATTTCCATTTTATAGGCTAGAAAATTGAGGCTCAGAGGAAGAGCTCATTCACACATAGCCAGTGGAAGAGTCAGAGTGTAATTCAAAGGTGAACAGAATTTCCAGATTATATCATATCAATGCCTGTACTCTGTAAATCTACCTTCCTTTAAAAGATAATACTGCAGGGTATAAGTCACTATGGGACCTGAAGGCAAATGCATCACTATTTCATAAAATATTAATATGGAAAAGAATGATCATAGCATGTTTTGACCCAACACCCAAGTCACCTACTGCAATTATTGTCAAGTATTACCTTAACACCGAAAGCTTTTATTTTACATATACTTATATAACGAAACACTAGTTTGTTTCCTCAAATCCATGTATATGAACTATAATGCCTACTATTTAATCCTACTTATTAAGTAAAAAAAAATAACATACATTATATTAGTGCCCAAGGAGTCCCTATATGAATATCTCATTTGATTAAAACACCACCATTTTCATCAAAAGACACAATTTAACTGAAGATTTAAGGGAAAAATTTGAATCTAACAATTTTCCCTCCAGTCATTTCTTTAAACCTCTAAAATAATCTTTGTTCTAAGAATTTATGCTCTTTTACTTTCTACTTAGGAAATATATTAAAATATATCTGAATTAAATTACCACCACTATGGAAACACTGAAACTCTAAATCAAAACAAGCTATGATAAGATTTTCTCAAAGGATGCTAGATTCCCTAAACACTACCCATCATGACAACCTTTAAGTGTTCTTTCTCCTATGGCTATGCCAACAACTGGTTGTAATTAAAGTTCATTTTGTTGAAATCAATTAATTTCTCTTTACAGTACATCTGAGCCTTTTCAGTTACTCCTCATTTTTTTCTTCTACTTATAAGACAGCAGACACTAGTCTGATATGTAACTTTACTGATACTACATCCGCAATTAGTTCATCAAAGCAGTCTGAAGGTTGTAAAGATTTTTTACAAAGATAAAGAATGCTACAAAATTCCTTTATTAGTAGGGTAACTATTTAATTTATCAGCCAAACTAGGACATTTTTAATATTAAAAGGGGTCAATATAAAAAATTATGCCAGAACAGCAAGCATAGCTAGGATCATCCCAGCAAGTTAGCATGTGTCGTCACCCGACTTACTAAGGACCAAATACTGCATTTAAAAGCTGAAAGTCTCAAAAAATGAAATAAAGACCATGGTGGGGAGGAAGGCATAGAGGGCTCATATGTGAGCAGAAAGTCAGAAGGGTCAGAAGGTCAAAGGAAGATTACAGTCTCTCTCAAGCACCAAAACCCAATGTCATTTCCAGATTACCTAGACACTGCTCCTCCTCTCCTGGTTACTGAAACAGTTTGTATGTGTGAATTAAGTGTGTCATATGCCACGTGATCCCCTTGCTTATTTGTTGGTAAATAAGCAAGTTCCTCACACTCTCCCTAGATACCATCTGAAAACACTTCATAAAAGCTCTCCCAACCAAGACACTGTGGCCTTTTAGGGGGGCAACATATCATATACTCTTTCTTGCTTCTCTACTTCTTCCTTGAAGCTGGTGAGGGATCGTGCCTTTCCCATCGTTGAATCACCAACACCTTGCAGTTACACAGAACAACACAGGCACTCCATAAATATCTGCTGAGTAAATGAATAAATGAGGGGCTCATGATTTCTTTCTTCTACAACTCTGTAATTATATATTAACTACTTTTTTCTTAATCTCAACTCCTCAAGATCTTTGCTTCATTGATTATATCCTCTTAAAAGGCAGCCCCTATATAGTAACAGCTTTAAGGTCAGCCAAAAAATCCGAGCAAAAATACCCAGCACTTTAACAGCAACGTAACCTTGAGCAAGTTTTCTAATCACTCTCTGTGCCTTATTTTTCTTATCTATAAAATAGACATGTTTTGCAAGGTTTTGTGGTATTTGTGAGATCTGAACACAAGCCAGGCAGAAATCCAATAAATGTTGAATAAAAGAATAAATTGCCATTCTCTTCTGTGGTCCAGATCAAAATGCGGCCATCAAAATTGAATTTGCCAAAGCTGATCTTCATTCAAACAACAGATATTCACCAAGGGCTATAAGGCACAAGTAGAGTCTGTCTGCTGTTAAACATCAAAGGAAGAGTTTAACATCTGCTTTTAAATGCAGGAAAACAACAATTAGTTCACAAGTAAAAGGGAAAGGTGTACAATCCGATCTTATTTGCTTTACCAAAGTATCCAAGTATTAAGAGATTACCAGCTTATAGCAGACTGAAGCTTTCTTGCAGGGATCGCATAGTGGGTGGAGGCAAACCTGGAAATGGGTTTTTAAACTCGGCATTGCTAGTTCCTGCTTTTCACTGTCAAGAATGCAGAAGCCACGTTTGCCCTTAGTTTAAAGTGCAAAACTAAGCAGCTACAGACGACAAGAATAAGATTTGGTCTGAACAGAGTTTTCATTCAACTGTGCTTGCTCTTCCAGCAATCTAAGATGTAAAGCTTCAAAAGAGAAAAATATCATCAGCCTGTGTGCAATTTTAAATTCATGAAAGAAAATACAAAACTCTGCTGCAGGCATTACATTTGTTTTTGCTGTACAACAATGTTCTAAGAGACCCATTCTGCTGCTGTTTCACCCTCTCCTTCAGGCCATGGAGAGGCCAATGGGAATAAAGAGCTCCCTTGTGTTTTACTTCCAGAACACCTCAGCTTACTGTGCACTGAGGCTACAAGAGCTATTTAGAGGCCCTTACCTTCCTCTTTTCCAGTAACATCAGCAGAAACAAGCTATAAAACTTTCCCTAAGGTTTGGTTTCCTTTCTCACAGCTCACTTGTGCTGCTCTCCTGGAAGGTGAAAGAAACCCGAGTTTTTCAAAGCCGAGATGAAATGCTGACCTCAAATAATATTTTCCATTTTCTTAAAAGCCATCAGTTCCTACTTTTCTCAGGCACACAAAGCAAGAAGCAAAGCCTAAACTACCTCCTTAGGGCTTATGAGAGTAGATGCAGACAGTAGTTACAAGGGCACGTGAACTCTGGTTTAAAAACAGCAAAGCGTCATCCTGCGATAAACATAGGCTATAATGTTGAAGTGCTAAATTCTGTCCTACAAGCTCACAATTTTGGCTTCCTTTTAAGAGTATCTGAGCAAAAAGTGGCTTCCAAGTAGATAAAGTTTTTTTCTTCCTAAGTTCCTAAGGAACCAGGTACATGAACCTATGATCACAACCTGTTTTCTTACCCATTCTCATTTCCCAGACCTTTTCTTGCCAAGGGTTAAAAAGTTCATAAGCAGAAGAGGTGAAATCCAAACCTACACAGTCTGACTCCAGGGCATCTGATCATTACTTGCCCTTAACTGTCACTTTGTTGTCCACAACAGCAGGCACTAAACAAGAGTGACTGTCAGCTATAAGTACATGAGATAATGCATGTTAATTCACTTAATTTGGCCATGCCGCAATGTATGCATATTTCAAAACATCATGTTGTATACTATAAATGTATATAATTTTTACTTGTCTATAAAAATGATAATAATAAGGAAAAAACAAATGACCATTGGCACAGGAGCTCCTCATGAGTTTACAAACTGTAGGAAGTGGAAAAGTTCCTTTTTAAAGTTTCCTTTCTTGTTAACGAATAAGTGTACTAATAACTTTGTTAAGCCCTATCCTGTGTAGCTGTTAAACATGCCATGCTTACAGGCATGTAGTACATTCTATGTCCTTGTACTTTAACCAAGGTATCTGTGTTGTATGTGCTCACAGGCATGTCCCAGCTCTCCACTGCTTTTACCTGTTTAGAAAAGTTTTAAGTTGTTAGCCAATTGGGTTTTAGTTTAGATTGTGAGGTCTGGCTCCAGCCAATGGAGATCAGACACAGCAGTAAGGACGACCCCAAATGTATAAAGGATAAATTTGTGTGTTTTCCTTTGTTCATTGTACTCTTGTGGCACAATGGCTAGTGAGACACCCTTCCTGCAGTCCAGGAAGTAAAAATTACGTTGCTGAAAGATCCTTTGTCTCAGTACTGCTTTTTCTTTGCAGCACTGAGCAACTATTCCAATACAAACTGAGGTCCTTACTAATATGAATGACAGTAGAATATTTTTTATAAACTCAAAAATATCATTTAAGACATTGAAATTTGATACCTGCCACAGCAATGAAGCAGGAAGCTTAGCTTTGTGGCCTCCAAAAAGGACATCCAACAAGGACTCTTTAGCCTTGGCTTCAGTTTTTCAGTCCTTGACAGCAAGTCACAATTTATTTTTCAGATAAAATGGCAATCAGAAATTTCTTGAAACTTTAACCATCAGTCCAAATATCAAACTAACATCCAACGAGCCCTTTTTAAGTTCTACTGGACTATAACTGCAACTAAAACTTTACCTATAGAATGAAAAATTACTTAATTTTAGAAGACAAAAGGAATCTTAGAGATTATTAATTCTATCAACCACTTTTTTTTTTTAAATAAGAAGAAGTCTTCCTTTGTCACCCAGGCTGGAGTGGTGCAATCCCGGCTCACCGCAACTTCCGCTTCCCAGGTTCAAGTGATTTTCGTGCTTCAGCATCCCAAGTAGCTAGGATTATAGGCACATGCTACCACACCCAGCTAATTTTGTATTTTTAGTAGAGATGGGTTTCGCTATGCTTGCCAGATGGGATTTGAACTCCTGACTTCAACTGATCCACCTGCCTTGGCCTCCCAAAGTACTGGGATTATAGGCATGAGCCACCGCGCCTGGCCTCTGTCAACCACATTTTACTGAGTCTTATATTGTATTCATCAAGGTGCTATGAAAGACAAAAAAAATGAATAAGACCTGACCTCAGCCCTCAGGATCTTACAGTACAGCAAATTAAATGAAATGTTACACAAGTATGACTCAATTCAAGCTAAAAACAATGTAAGATATTAGGATATGCTACCAGGGAGATGCTAGGAGGCTATTAAAGGAGTGAAACAGAAAAGATCACTTATAAATATGGCAAAATGGTTAAGAGCATAAACATGACAGTCACAGCTGTGGGTTCAAGTACTGACAATGTTACTCCTTGGCTGTGTGACATTAGACAAGCTATTTTACCTGCTAGGGGCTTAGTTTCAAAATCTTGAAAATGGGGTACTGACATCTACTGCTGAAAGCAGATATAAGATCAAATAAAATAAAACAGGTGCACACTCTTGGGGCTAAGCAATGGCTAGCAGCAGCCTCCAGTACCAGATCTATCATTTCTCCATCTCTCATATTTCGCCCCTTCTCTTAACTGGTCTGTTCAGGGCTCTGTCAGAACCTATTATTAACTCTCCTTTAAAGATGAGGAAATAGTCTTTCAGAGGATAGAGAACATACCCAATGACATACAGCCAACAACCTAGTGCGCCACCTCCAGACTCTTAAGCCCTAGGGTACACTGTTTCATCTTCACTTATCTAATCCTACCTATTATTTTTCAACAAATTAAAAGCAAGTAAATCATCCCATTGTGCAAATTACAAAAGGTGCTCTCTCTGGGCAGGCCCAGTCCCATTAGTGCACAGCTTCATGAGGAGTGTGCTGGGTGGCTCTAAGTCCTTCCATCTGCTGCTTACACCTATACTTCTGCAGTGAACAATCTGCCCGACCTCTCATGGTGGCCCTGGGTCTCCAACCTTCAGTTCTCTCTTTTCCAGACTATATTCCACACTACGGCCCAAGTTATCTTTATAGAACTCCCATCTAATTACTTTTCCTTTTAAAACTCTGGATGGCTATTTATTGTTTCGAAACTCCAAGTCTCTAGCATGGCACACATGTGACCTTCCTCATTCTGGCACGCTTTTTAATCTTAGAGTCCACTATGTACTCCATGCCCCAATACCCTAGTCACAGTGGAGTTCTTGCCACTCTCTGGATATGCCACGAGCTCCCATTCCTCCATGCCTTGGCATATGCTTTTTCTACAGCCCCATGAGTCTCCCCACTTTCTGTCTTCTCACTCAGCCCTCAAGTCATACTTCAGTACCAGCTCTTCAATGCAGTGAACACACTTCCTGATTTCTCAGCTGAAATGACTGCTGAGAAATTGTTCCTCTGCATACCTACAGCATTCTTGAATCGGCTTTACCCACCAGCTCATGGGAGCCAGGAAGACATTGCAGGGCTTTGAAGTTAGATGGATCATAATTGGAAGCCTGGCTCAAACATGTTCTAACTGTATGAATGTAGCAAGTTACTTTTCCTGAGTTTCAATAACACCCATCCCTAGAAGTCCTGTGGACATCAAGAGCTTAATATCAAGTGCTTAATGCTATGGCCTCCAAACTTACTGGGACAACAGAGTCACTCTAAGGGCAGAATACCAAGAAATCTTGATATATTTAATTGTATCACATGAACTATTATTCTACTAGAAAAAAAATGACACTATATGCATACAGACTTCCAAATATAAAACGCGTGTGTACACACAGACATTCATGTCTTTAAAACCACTCTATATTTACCAATTAAATGTTTGTAATTATTTTAACTTTCCTTTTTCCATTTGCTAATTTAACTTAAAAAGTAGCAGGCAGGTACCAAAATTGTAAGATAAATTGGGAGAAAAGACCCTTAAAAATTAGAAAATTATATTCCTAACTTATTTTGAAAGGTAATGGTCAATAAATATCATTACTGAATTTTAGTCATTGAACATCTCATCTAAGAATATAGTAACCATTCCACTGCTTTTCACATGGTACATGCTACACAAATGTTATTTAAATCTGATTTTGAAACTCAAATTAAGTTCCCTGAAAGATGTAACTCATTCATCTTTGAATAATGAGCTCCTAGCACAGTGTCTGGCAAATGTTAGCTCAACAAATTAAATAAAAATTAAGAAAGCACACAAAGGTTTACAAAACATTTTGCATCTCCAATTAACCTGGACTGCAATTTGCTCCATAAATAAATTATATTCCAAAATCTATCAGTGTTCCTTCTGTACCCATCATTTTATATGAGCTATTTGGAGTTTCTTTGGAGAAAGAAATAATGTAGGTAAAAATCCTCTCTTGGGCACAGAAATACTGATTAAGACAGCTTGGTGAGAGGGATATGTCACCTGCACTCTTGTATAATTTAACAAAAGAACCAAAGAAGACACAAAGCTTTATACACAGCACCTGTCAGCCAGTGACACTTACCGTTTTGAACACATATTCAGACCCATGAGGCTCCTATTCAGAATATGTCTTGTCACAGTACACACTGTAAAGATTCTAGACAGGGAATCCTTTTCCGTTCTCTGTTCTCATATGAAAAACCTACACCACATATTACACATATTTACACTCTTTTCTAACTGAAAGCCAAGATAGCCTAAAATTAAACAAAAGGCTAAGATCCAATTGTTTCCCTTTCACTAAAAATGATGCTGTAGGTAAATACTTATTAGCATGGATACACATTATTTATTGTTAAGTGAAAAAAGTAAATTACCAAACAACTTGCTGCATACTCATTTAGCGTTAATATAAAACCAAATAGATAGGTATTAAGTAGGATAATAAAATAGAAAATTTTCACTTCCTTTAAAACAATCCATGGCTAATTTTTTGAAGGTATGTTTATATTTTATCACTGTTACAGACTCAAGTTTCCAAAAATCTACCTCAAATAATAAATTTTCTGAATTGCTTGAAATGCTTGAAACAAGGAAGACTTTGAAGACACATGCAATTAAGAAAAAAGGAAAGTAAAGGACAAACAAGTTAAAAAGAAGTGTGAAGGCTGTCTTGGGTTCGGAATTTTCTCTAAAATTGTGTGTTTCTCTAAAACTGGGTGTTTGCCTTTCCAAAAAGAAACCACCAAGACACCAAGTATCCCTTACAGTTTTCAAAGTGCTGTCAGAAACACTTTCTAATGACTTTAATGAATATCAGAAAAGACAGCTTCCCCTCCCTTCCCATTCCCTCTCATTAATTTCCATATAACTAGTTCTTCAAAATCAGATTGATGTGCAGTACACTTCTGCATTATAATGTTCTCTCTCTTTTTTTTTAACCTTAAGGTACATAATAAACATCCTTCTGTGTATATAAATACTTATAACATCAACAACATTTTTACTAATTTTATTTTAGAGTCAGGATCTCACTCTTTCGGTCAGGCTATAGTGCTATGGCGCGATCATAGCTCACTGCCACCTCAAACTCCTGCGCTCAAGCGATCCTCCCATCTCAGCCTCTGGATTAGCTGGGACTACAGACACTCACCACTACGCCCAGCTAATTTTTTATTTTTTTTAAAGACAGGATCTCTTTTGTTGTCCAGGCTGGTCTTGAACTCTTGGGCAAGGAATCGTCCCACCTCTGCCTCCCAAAACATTGGGATTACAGGCGTGAGCCATGGTGTCTAGTCTTAACACCAATTTTAGTACACAGAGATCTTTTTGTCACAGTCCCTGTAGTAACACAGGGCTGTCTTTAGCTTACTATAAACACACAAGTCCCACAGATGCCTTCCCTCTACAAAATGGAAACACAACTTTTACAACAATGCCACAATGTATACCAAAAGGGAATATTTTAGTATAATGTAAAGAAAATATTGCACTAGAGACTATGCGCAATTTTAAAGAAATGCTAAGTTATTTGAAAGGCAGCTTAAGTAGCTTACTTTCTGAACCTAGGTTATATTTCCAATCTAAACACACTGCAAATATCTAGACCCTGAAGCCCAAAGAATCAATTGTTTGACCTTTTTGTTCTATTTCTGTAGACAGATTGGTGGCCTCCAACATAATCCTTTTTCAAATATCTTCCAAAATGGAATAACAACCACAACACAAAAGCTTTCTTTTAAGATTAACATGTGATTATAAGACAACAAAATTCAACTTATAAATTTCTATTTTTAAAAAATTCCACTGACAATAATATTTCACCATAACAAAAAAAAATTGGGGGTGAGATTTTCAAAGTCCTTACTTTCAATTAATTCATATTTTATCAGAGACTTGACAGGTCTCAGAAATCATATACATGTGTATGTGCAGTGTATACACGTGTGTGTTGCACATACACATATATGTATTTTTTTCAGTACAAATATTTAACTTCAAATGAGCTTCAAAACTGAAGAAAAATAATACCCAATTTAATAATAAAGTTATAGTAAATACAATAACAATGGAGCTATAAAATCCAATCTTACTATTTAATGCTTTCATAGAACTAGAGCAAAGTTCTGTTCTGTCTTGTTTTATTTAAAACATGTTTCAACTAGCTTATTTGTACTGCCAGAAATAGAGGGAGCTATAAGACACAAAGCATAGAATGTTTAGAAGCTATCTAGTAATTTAATGGAAAAACAGTTCCTATTGTCAATAATGTTTCTGGAGAATGCTAGAAAGGATATTTGTGTGTGTGTGTATGTGCATGCACATAGATATTTTATTTTGCATATATTCTTATGGGCATTTGGTCATTCATAATTCCAAGTAGTAGCCATTAAAAAAATAGATTGACTGGCCGGGCGCGGTGGCTCACGCCTGTAATCCCAGCACTTTGGGAGGCGGAGGCAGGTGGATCACCAGGTCAAGAGATCAAGACCATCCTGGTCAAAATGGTGAAACCCCGTCTCTACTAAAAATACAAAACATTAGCTGGGCATGGTGGCGCGTGCCTGTAATCCCAGCTACTCAGGAGGCTGAGGCAGGAGAATTGCCTGAACCCAGGAGGCGGAGGTTGCGGTGAGCCGAGATTGCGCCATTGCACTCCAGCCTGGGTAACAAGAGCAAAACTCCGTCTCAAAAAAAAAAAAAAAAAATTGATTGACTTTATATAACTGTAAGGTCCATTTTACCTTTTCAAAAAGATAAGGAAACAAAACTGAACTTTCCAGTTCCAAGCAATTTCTTCTAAAAGACAGCAAAAACATTCAGCAAGTGTCTCAATAAGAATATCTTAAAAGTGCCCTCAAAAAAAATTCTCAAATAAAACTGAGAGGTGCATCAATTCTTCCAAGACAAAGCTACATGAGGAATTTATTGGACAAGCAATTCCACATTTTGCTTTCCTTTCCAGACGAGAAAAGAATCAAATCAATTTCATCCTTATTCTAAAAATTCAGAACCAAAAATCCTATCCAAAATATCTAAAAGTCTAAAACACATGAAGCTCAGACAACTGGACTCACTTTTCTGTCACATACTACATTGCCTTGTATTTAATGTTTAATCACCTGAAAATCTGATAAAAGTTTTATCACAACCTTAAGGACTCAGTTTATGAAACTCAAAAGAAATGTAGAACAATGTAAAACACCATCCTAATGTCTTGCAAGGCTTTTTTAAACAGGTTTCTTGAGTCCGCTTCCAATGTTACAAATCCATGAAAACATATAAAATTTATTGAGCCAGGAATGAAAGAAAGTAGAAAAGCCACAGACCTATTGTTAACTTTCTGAGAGCACTAAAACAGAATACATTAAAAGCAAGTTTATAATTACTTACTTTTCTCAGGTCTTTGGTACAAAGCTCAGAAAGCAAGCTCCCTTTTTTCTCCACAAAGTCTGTTAATTAATAGCAATCATCCAAGAAAGTCAGGCAGCCAAAAGAGATTGATCTAGAAATTGTGTAAAGATAAAAATTTTAAATTCACAGTCAGATCAGAAATGAAAAATCAAAAAACCCTACTGCAATTCGGAGTATCTCTGCATCAATAAAGATGTCATTGGGATCCTTAAATGATGAGATACGTCAGCTATCTTTCTTTCATAATATACTAACAAGGCTTTCTAAATCTAGATGGCAGTTCGATCTGTCGCCTTATCAAAGTTTCAAAAGCAGGAACTAGCCAGGCTTCTTGGCAACCACTCCCGTTAAAAATGTCTTTCTCGGGGAGTCATAAAAAGGAACTGAGAGAGAATCTGGACTTCTAATTATATTGTGACTTGGGAAGGAAGGTCTTCCGAAATCACACTTGCCAGCTCCCACTTCCAAACATGAGCTCATCTTATAAACACAGAAATAGTTGTAAATAGAAGTGAATCACAACTTAAGGAAAATTATCATCAACAACTTTTAAATACTCTTCAAAGGTATTAAGTACACCTTACTTCTGCAGGTGAGAATGGGAAGAGAGAGCTGTGTTCGTTTTTTCCTAATAAGACAGAAAATCTGAAAATTCTGCATGATTGCTAACCTGACTTAAAACGTTACTTCCCCAAGAATCGTGCAAATGGATTCCAAGACAATAAAATCATTAATAAGATAAAACAGTTTAAGTAGGCAGAAGAGATGCCATATGCAACCTATAACCTAAAGTCTGCATACACCTCGGACTCTCTTATTACAGGACTTATACTAGATGTAATTCTAAGAAGCATGATACACTCATTTACAAGCCCCAAGAGATTGAGAAATCAGTCAATTAGAAAGAGGGCACCGTTACGGCAAGTAGTAGTAACTAAAAATCAGACAGAACCCTACAAACACCATACATATCATTTATTATTATTGTCATTGTTACTTTATTGCCAACATTTATATAATGTTGACTCTTACGCCAGGTTCTTCTCTGTGTCTTACATGTGTTAACTTTACTTCAGATAGGGACAGGCAGAGTTTCACATTTCACTTATCCCCTAGGTATCACTGTATTACCATACAGCATACTCAGTTCTGCTATAATGCTTGTGTTTGTTTCAAGAGAAAAATTGAGTGTAACTCAAATTTCATGTTTCTTTACGCATGATTTCACTGCAAGAAACACTAGGTTATCGCAGAAGGCTGTACTCGGGCCAAACTCAGCTGCATACGATTACACAGAATGAACATAGCTCATGCCTCAAACATCTAAAAGCAACCTCAGTTTCCACCAGACATCAATCCATATCTGGTGTCCTGACTCCATCTGATTTCAGGTAACCCCTCTGCTACCATTTCACAATAACTCATAAGTGGCAACTCTTCTAAAGCACCAGTTCACAAGCAAATGTCAGGACATTTTCGAAGTGAAGTACCATATTTATTGCACTATTTATGTATTTCACTGTTTAATATGTGGAAAAAAATTGTGCAACAGTATTTATTCAGTTCCCATTCCTTTTTAATGTGTCACTGATAGTTTTTCAAGTATTGTGTCCCCAGCTGCATCCCTCTCCTAAGCACTGTGAGTTTTACTGTAGGATTATGCATAACGTGGTTTTTAGGAGCATATATATCATGTTATCAGAATTGACTGTATAATAACTAGTGTTTGTAAAAGATGCTTCCTATTTATCCAGAAGGAGTGAAATTGTGATTTTCATATTTTGCCATTATGTTTAAGAGGACAGCAATATATTGTAATGCAATTTTGGAAAGATTTTCTTTCACAGTGCTTACAATTACCAAATACGGACACTTAAGGGAGGGTCAGCTTCAGTTATGTGATCAATTTATTTAGGAAAAGTTCCCTAATGGTGTTAAAGGAGGTTTTATAGCACAATTTTGGACAGATCAATATTAGAATGTTATAAAGATAGATTCTTGCAGACATGACAGTTTAACTGTAATTTTTGGAAAGGACAAACTGAATGGAGTTACTTTCCATTCTTAAAAAATGATAAATTGAAAAGACTCTAAATTTTCTTTTAAAAAGTTCAAGATAGGCATAAAGATATATATAAGGATGTTTTCTACTATAAGTAATACTATTATAAATAATTTTTAAAACACAATACCTAACAATGGATAGTTTTTAAAAATCTGTAGAATATTTAATGAAAGGACAAAATGCTCTTAAGCAGTACTAACTGAGAAAGTAGACTATAATGTAATATACTCATTATTATCCCAGGTTGGTTTATAAGTATCTATATCTAGAAAAAAAGACCAGAAAGAAAAAAAATGCCAACATTTGAAAAGCTGCTAATTATAAATCGTAGAATTACAACAGAGTAATTTTTACTTTCTTTATATTTTGCATTTAGTGGGAACATCCTCTTTTTACCCCCACTTTAACTTCACATGTGAATCCAGCCAATAGAATGAAGGCTAGCCCAAGAACGAAGAACATCAGGAGCTTCCTCGTCAATCACAGGAAGCTCCTGATTAATAGGTCCAGCCATGTGGCTGAACCTTTGAAGCGTTTTCTATCTTATAATTCAAGGACAAATACAGTCCGTCCCAATAGGGATGTTTAAGGTTTATAAACCTGTTACAGAGGCCAAAATATAATTTGCTGTTACAGGCTAATACAGTCATGGATTTAGTAAAATCCAGTTGGAAGATTCTTAATTATATAATTGTATCAAAGCTGCCCTAATATCTGAAAGAAATTTCATTCTGAATAAAGAAATTGTACTCTGGATAAAGTTCCTTTCAAACAAGATCAAGATTAAACAAATACAAAGAGGGATGGATTTGGGCATGGGGATGAACTTCCAGTCTGAGGAGTTTTAAATAGAAAGTAAGAAAAGAGACACTGATCTTTATAACCTCCAAAAGAACATGGCTATATTAAAACTTTTCCAACAACAAAACTTGACTTTAAAAACTTGCCAAAAACGGTGACTATTTTAATCATGAGTGTGCTTAGTTTAATCCCACACTCTGACATGGCAATAAGAACCGAAGGTTGAGGATGTACAGGGATCGAGGGCCAATTTGGGACAAGTTGGTCACCACACATGAGTTCACTACACTTGGCTAGCAGTACATTTATTTTATTTTTAATCTATTTATTTATTATTTTTTTCCAACTATTATTTTAGTTTTGAGGGCACATATGCAGGTCTGTTACATGGGTAAATTGCATGTTGCGGGGGTTTGGTATGCAGATTATTTTGTACCCAGGTAATGAGCATAGTACCCAATAGGTAGTGTTGCAATCCTCACCCTCCTCCCACCCTTAACTTTCCCACTCTCCACCCTCAAGTAGGCCCCACTGTCTTTGCATCCATATACACTCCATGTTTAGCTCCCACTTATATGTGAGAATGTGCGCGTTTGGTTTTCTGTTTCTGCACTAATTCTCCTAGGATAATGGCCTCTGGCTCCATCAATGTTGCTGCAAAGGCCATGATTTAGTTCTTTTTTATGGCTGCATAGTATTCTAGTGTGTCTATGTACCACATTTTCTTTCTCCAATCCACTGTCAAGGGGCACCTGAGTCGATTCCACGTCTTTGCTATTGTGAATAGTGCACTAACAGCAGTTTAGCTTTTCTGGCATACCTGCACAACCAGTAACTATTTGGTATAGGGAAGTTACTTTAATAGGACTCCCATTCTCAAGAATGTGCTGAGGATTGAAAGTCAGTGGTTGTATGTGTAGGGAGTGGGTGAGTTTTGTTTCATAAAATTATAAAGCAGTTAACATTCAGCATACATAGCTGAATAATAACCATATCCCTGATATACAATGCATAGTCTATTTTTGTTTTGTTTTGTTTTGTTTTTTACTTCCAAAAATGCTGACAAAGATGAAAAACAAAAACAAACCCTTATGTTTCAAATGTGCTTTTGTATTTTTTAGCATTTTCATATAGGTTCTCTACCAAATTACTAACTTCATGTTTTTTTTCATTTTAGCAAATAGAAAAGGCAAAAATAAACATTTTAATTATGCTTTGATATATATAAACATCATGGAAGAAATACTGAGCTCCAGAAAAATCAGTCAGTTTAAGGTCTAGAGCCTCCTCAGAGACTCTATCATTATATCAAATGCACGATGATTGTTTTGGAAATTTTGGGATTCCTGGCTTTTGTGTCTCACAAGTTGCTGCCTAAATTAGCGCTATGCATGTGCACCTTTAATAATTAACCAAATATAATCAATAAGTAAATTCAGAGACTGTATACAATTATGAATATTCAAAATAAAAACTACGAATCTTAATTTTTCGAAGACATGCTGAAATATACTGAAATATACATCCACATACACATACCTTACACTGACCCTGAAAATACAGAGCAGTTAGGAGCTCTTGGTATGGAAGCTATATATCTTAAATTGCTTTAAGAATTAGCATAAGTATAGCTTAGGGGAATAAATCATCTTACTATTAAAGGATATAAAAAAGGGCAACCAGTTTTCAGAGTCTACCTAGAAAACATACAGAAAATATTTTCTCAGGCTCTAAGTCACTTCTGGGGTAGAATTCCAATGTTATCTAAGTTAGTCTTTGGCACTATCTCATTTCCCTTTGTGCATTCCTCTTCAACCTCTAGTCCAAAGCCCAAAGACCTACACTTTGGATGGCCTTCTCCCTTCATTGGTGAACATCCAAACATCTAAAACTCTTTTGTTTTTTTCACTTCAAGGCGGGGTTTCGCTCTTAGTGCCCAGGTTGGAGTGCATTGGCGTGATCTCGGCTCACTGCAACCTCTGCCTTCTGGGTTCAAGCAATTCTTCCGCTTCAGCCTCCTGAGTAGTGCCCACCAACACACCCAGCTGATTTTTTGTATTTTTAGTAGAGACGCTGTTTCATCATGTTGGCCAGGCTGGTCTCAAACTCCTGACCTCAGGTGATCCACCCACCTTGGCCTCCCACATCTAAAACTCTTAATGCCACCATGTGAATGATCTTGAGAAGTGGGAGGGGGAACTTAAATAATTAATGACTTTTAACTTTTTCTGGATTAGGTAAATTTTTTTTCCCCGAGATGGAGTCTTGCTCTGTCACCCAGGCTGGAGTGCAATGGTGTGCTCTTGGCTCACCACAACCTGTCTCCTGGGTTCAAGCACTTATCCTGCCTCAGCCTCCCAGGTAGCTGGGATTACAGGTGGGCGCCACCACACCTGGCTAATTTTTGTATTTTTAAGTAGAGACGGGGTTTCACCATGTTGGTCAGGCTGGTCTCGAACCCCTGACCTCGTGATCCGCTGGCCTCAGCCTCCCAAAGCGCTGGGATTACAGGCATGAGCCACTGTACCTGGCTAGATTAGGTACAGTTTAAAGAAAATCCTAAGTACCCAGATCTTGGTTTCTAAATACTTTTGCTAACTGGAGAAATAGTTGAGTCTGGGCAAAGAAAGTACAAGATAAGTCTAGAACATCTTACTGTGCCAAAAAGCAAGGGAATGATCAAATGCTAATGCAGACATGACAAAAGGACATAGGAGGAAATGCTTTGAAGGGGCTCCTGCTAGCCAAACATGGGGCAGTTTGAATAACAAAAAAGAATGATGTTGGCTGGGCACGGTAGCTCATGCCTATCAACCCAGCACTTTGGGAGGCCAACACAGGGGGATCACTTGAAGTCAGG
>NW_016107740.1:721219-723057 GCF_001604975.1 Cebus imitator | reverse complement strand
AAAAAAAAAAAAAAAGGAATATGTTGATGAACTATAATACATTGGGTTAAAAAAGAAGCCATAAACCCACAAATATCCATTGAAAAAATAACGGGGGAAGCTCTTCTTTATAAAGGATGCCAGCTAATAAATATCAAAGGAAGAACAGAAGAAAATATTACTTTGAAACTATCAAGGCAATCACTGATTCATTCAACAGTCATTAATAGATGCTAAAACCATTCCAGAAAGGGTTGTTGTAGGACAGAACACTCACAGTCTCAGAATATCACCCCACAGATTATCTAAGAGAAAAGGCGTCTTTACAAATAGAGAATTCTGGCAGACCAGCTCATCCAAGTGGTGCTTGGCATAATCAGTTCCAGGACAACGGAATAGTAGGTATTGCCACAATCACTATGTAGCATTTTTGCCCAACATGTTTAATCTGTATCTAATCATAAGGTAACAATCAGACATTAAAAAAAAACATTATTAAGATAACAGGTAAAATCTGAAGATGTATTCAACTATTATCTATATATCTGATAATATTTCTTGGTGATAATCTTATCATAGGCTATGTGGGAAAATATCCTTGTGCTTGAGAAATATAGGCTAAAGTATTTAGGGCTAAAAGGTCATGATTTCTACAACTAACTCAGATGGTTCAGCAAACATATTTTAAGTGTGTGCATGTAAAGAGACACAGACACAAAAAGACAGAAGAGATGGCAATAAGGCAGATTGGGCAAAATGTTAACACCTTATACAGCAGGCTAGTCATAACCTATAAAAAACAGTAACTGTAAGTTACTTGTGGGCTATACCCACCCTGTATAAAGAGAGATCATAAAGGAGCTAATGGTTGAAAAGAAACTGAAACAACAGGAATATAGTTACTCAGTATTATAACATTTAGTCGATTTCTCAAAAAAAAAAAATTCCATTTCTCCTCTGAAGCAATTAATGGTTCTTAGTTTGGACGAACAACATTGAGAAGAGAAAAAAAGAGAGACCCATGGAAGAGGATGACAGTGGGTAAAAACTACACAGATAAGTTCAGTTCTCTACCCATTCTGAATAAGAGGTAGGTCTTCAAGGTTTAAAAACTTCTGCCTGTGTTTCCCATCCTAGTGAGAAAGACTGTGTGGGTGTGGACATTTCCAAGCCAGAAAGATTCCCTTTTCCAGATTTACACTGACCAAACACCCTGCCTAGGGAGGATCAAGGACCTCATTCCTCACCCACTCCTGGCTAAGCTGCATCAGGGGCAGTGTCTGGCACACGCATCCCAGGTCTATAGCTTTCAGCAGTCCCTACAACCTGACATGTCTAAGGCAGACGTCACTCCCAACAAACCCAACCCCCTGTTTCTCCTCTCTTTCCTTAGCCTATCCAGTCTCAAAACTGCAGCTTCATCTTCTGCATCTCTTCTCACTGGCCCATTCTTTATACCTTCCCCGCCTCATCAGCATCCTCAAGGCCACACAGGCTGCATGGCCTCCACATTCCAAGTCAACACAACCTCTCTTTTCTCTGTTATTCCTAAATTTTCAGTACATGGTGCTCACTTGGCATTTTTTAAATATCCATGCCACACAGCATTGATTCCACACCCACTGCAAGCCAGTGCTTTGCTATGTAATCTCACTTTAAAAAGCACTTCAGGCCCCACACCATGGTTCACGCTGTAATCCCAACACTCTAGGCGGCTGAGATGGAGGTTAAGGGTAAAATCCCTTGAGGCCAGGAGTTCTAGGCTGCAATGGGCTACAATCATGCAATGCACTCCAGCCTAGGCGACAGAGCAAGATCCTCTCTCTACGTTAACAAAAAAAAAAAAAAAAAAAAAAAAA
>NW_016107740.1:679986-720989 GCF_001604975.1 Cebus imitator | reverse complement strand
TTTGGATAGTGTCTCGCTCTGTCGCCAGGCTGGAGTGTGGTGGCATGATCTTGGCTCATTACAACCTCTGTCTCCTGGGTTTAAGCAATTCTCCTGCCTCAACCTCCCAAGTAGCCACCAGGCACAGGTAACCATGCCCAGCTAGTTTTTCTATTTTTAGTAGAGTCAAGGTCACCATGTTGGCCAGAATGGTCTGGATCTTTTGACCTCGTGATCCTCCTGCCTTGGCCTCCCAAAGTGCTGGGATTACAGGCATGAGCCACCACGCCCGGCCTGGATTACTTAGTTTTCAACATTGTCTCCTGTCCTTTAACCAAGCATAAGGTCCTTGAAGGATGAGACCATCTTTGTGCTCTCTCCAGAACCTGGCAATACTCATATAACTTATGCTCACTGATTTATACATCAAGACTCCACCCTGAGACCACCTTTCTTTCTAACCTCCAGCCCCCATCCCTGCAGAAGCAACCACTCCCCTCTCCTTGCCCTCTGCATGTTTCCACAGCAGCACATGCAAGCCTGAATGCAAGGCCTACGGCCACCACACATGTGCCTGGCACACAGGAGGCACTTAGTGTTTACTGAATCAAATGATTATGCATGGCACAGTCGGATTTCTCAGCAGGGCTGCTGTACCTTGTTAAAAAATCTGACCTCAGCCGGGCACGGTGGCTCACGCCTGTAATCCCAGCACTTTGGGACGCCGAGGCAGGCAGATCACGAGGTCAGGAGATCGAGACCATCCTGGCCAACATGGTGAAACCCCGTCTCTATTAAAAAATACAAAAATTAGCTAGGTGTGGTGGTGCACGCCTGTAGTTCCAGCTACTCGGGAGGCTGAGGGAGAATTGCTTGAACCTGGGAGGCAGAGGTTGCAATGAGCCAAGATCGCGCCACTGCAATCCAGCCTGGCACCTGGCGACAGAGCGAGCCCCTGTCTCAAAACAAAACAAAACAAAACAAAAAAATTTGACCTCATTTTTATCCTTATCATGTACTGAGGAAAATTACTGTAGGCAAGACTGACAAGAAATGGACAAGAGAATATAGGTCTGAGCCCCTTTGCATCCCCTCTACTTTGTGTCCTCTCTACGTGCTGCACTGGGTATAGTATGTTTTAGAGCAATGGTCCCCAGTGTTTTGGCACCAGGAACTGGTTTTGCGGAAGACAGTTTTTCCACAGATGGGGCAAAGAGAGGCTGGGAGGGTTGGGGATGATTCAAATGCATGACGTTTATTGTGTACTTTATTTCTGTTATTACATTGTAATATATAATGAAATAATTATACAACTCACCATAATGTAGAATCAGTGGGAACCCTAAGCTTGCTTTCCTGCAACTAGATAGTCCCATCTGGGGACGATGGGAGACAGTGACAGATCATCAGGCATTAGATTGTCATAAGGAGTGGGTAACCTAGATCCCTGGCATGTGCAGGTCACAAGAGGGCTTGTGCTCCTATACGAATCTAATGCTGTTGCTGATCTGACAGGAGGCAGAGCTCAGGCAGTAATGCAAGAAATAAGGAGCAGCTGTAAATACAGATGAAGCTTTGCTCACTTGTCCGCCACTCACCTCCTGCTGTGCAGCCCTGTTCCTAACAGACCACCAGTGGTACCACTCTGAAGCTTAGGGGTTGGAGACCCAAGTTCTAGAACAGGGCTCCAAATTTTAATGTATGTATAATAGCAATCAACACAAATTATGATTCAGTATGTCTGCGGTGGAGCCCAAGATTCTGCATTTCTAACAAGTTCCCAAGAGACAGCAATGCTGCTAATCCACAGAACATTCTTTGGAATAGCAAAAAATTCTAGACATTTATAGTGAAACTATGCCCATTTAAAGAGTATATAACATGTAGATTGAAATGACTAGACATAATTTCACAGAATGTTAATGTTAGTTTTCTTTGGGTTTCTTCTTTCTGCTTTTCTATAATTTCCATGTATTGTATAATGACTCTTGCTGATGGAAATAAAAAATTTAAATGTTCTCTCTATATATACATGCACAAAAAAGCTGTATATTTGGACATTTCCATTCTGCATAGCTCCATCTTTATTTAAGTAACAAATATACTTAAAAGGAATAGTCTTGGGAGATAACAGGTTGGTGAATTTAGCAATTCCCTATATTCTCATTTTAACATGCAAATTAACATGAAGCAGCAATTACCCTTAACAAGAAGTCACCATCACAAGTATTGTTTTTCTCAGGTTCCTTTCCCTTAAAAGAAAAAGAATCCATTCAGCTGGAATACAATAAAAGGCAAACCAAATTAAGGGCAGATAGAAAAAAAAAATAAGCAGGCACTACACTGGAGCTCTTCCAAGTGGGTCAACAGAACCACATGAAAGTTGAAACAGAGATGGAAATACTTTTCTCACAGCAGAGGTGGGGTAGGCTATGTTCCACAGCAAGGTGAAATGAAATGAATTAAAGCATCACTCACTGTGCACTTGCAGGTGAGGTGCAAAAGAAATGATCCTTGGAGGAGCTCCACCTCCAAAGGAGAACGAGGAGAAATCATTAGGAAAAGGCAATTGGAGGGCACATATTTGCAAGAAAACACTCCCAAAGTACCCGACCTCTCTTCAGGGCAGTTCCAATGAATAACAAGTTATATTCCCTGAGTTGTAGAAGATGTAGCCCCAGCTCGTGGGCATTTCACTCCCACTCCAATGCCTGCGGCAGTTCTAGGCACTCGCTTGGCCACAGGTGTCTGGGATACAGGCAGGGCCAAAAAGAAGGTGCCCAACCATCCCATGGCCTATGCAGGGCACTCCTGGTTACAGCAGGCCTGGAAGTGCCCTGCACGCTCTGCATTCTACTCCCTTCCCTGCTTCCAGGTAAGAGTTTCTCATTGCAGGCTATGGGTTTTCATGCTATGGTTCTACCCACAGTCCTACCTGATGTTTTTCCTTAAAGAAAAATTCTGAGATTATGAAATTCCACTAAGGTTGGAACCTAGGGTCCAGAAAACCTCTAGATTCAATGACGCCAAAAATCACTTCTGTAGGTCTACACGGCATTATTAAGAATGTGGTTTCATATCTGTGAAGGCTATACACACTAGACATTCAGCTCAACAGAAAACAACAAGCCACTGTATCTCTATTGAATTCTATGAGTCCAAAGCTGGGTTATTTAATTCAAGACAAGCAAGCATATGCTGACTTTAAAAATAATGATTACCAGCTGGGTGCAGTGGCTCACGCCTGTAATCCCAGCACTTTGGGAGGCCTAGGCGGGTGGATCACGAGGTCAAGAGATCGAGACCATCCTGGGCTTTCTTTAGAAACCCTGTCTCTTACTAAAAGTAGAAAAATTAGCTGGGCGTGGTGGTGCCTGCTTGTAGTCCCAACTCCTCAAGAGGCTGAGGCAAAATAATTGCCTGAACCCAGGAGGCAGAGGTTGCAGTGAGCTGAGATAGCGCCACTGCACTCTAGCCTGGTAACAGACCGAGACACTGTCTCAAAATAAACAAAAAAATGCGATTCCCTGAAACTGCAAAACTAGTATCAAAGTCACTAACCTGGTGAGAGAAAAAATATCTGACTTATTTGGACTTCCTTATGCTTACTTTGAAATTCAGTATTGTTTCTATTTTGAATTATTTTGGTGTTAAATAAAGATATCTGAGTTGGTGGGAAGCACCATAATCTTTTCAATGTTCCAAAGCTAAAAATCTCAATATCATAGTTGGAATTTAAGATTTAAAGAGATGTAAGAGGCATAACAACCAAATGCAATACAAAACACTTCCTTTTGCCTGGATTCTGGTTTAAAATTTTGTTAAAACACTAAAGACCTGGGGAATGAATTTAGAAAGTTTGACTATGAACTGAAATTAGGTAATATTTGGGGACTACTATTAACTTTGTTGGGTATGATAATGGTGTTGTACTTTCATAAAGAAACTTCCTTATTTTTGGAGATGCATGCTAAAGTATTGAGGGTTAAAAATGTCATGATAGGCTGGGTGTGGTGGTTCACGCCTGTAATCCCAGCACTTTGGGAGGCCGAGGCAGGTGGGTCTCCTGAGGTCAGGTGTTTAAGACCAGCCTGACCAACATGGTGAACCCTACCTGTACTAAAAGTACAAAAATTAGTGCTCGCTTTGGCAGCACATATACTAAAATTGAAACGATACAGAGAAGATTAGCATGGCCCCTGCACAAGGATGAAGTGCAAATCTGTGAAGCATTCCATATTTTCCTGATGAACATCAATGCGGAAATCCTCAATAAAATACTAGTTAACAGAATCCAGCAGCACATCAAAAAGCTTATCCACTACGATCAAGCTGGCTTCATCCCTGGGATGCAAGGCTGGTTCAACATACACAAATAAATAAACGTAATCCATCATATAAACAGAAGCAATGATAAAAACCACATGATTACCTCAACAGATGCGGAAAAGGGCTTTGATAAAATTCAACACCACTTCATGCTAAAAACCCTTAATTAGCTAGGCATTGATGGAATGTATCTCAAAATAGTAAGAGTGATTTATGACAAACCTATAGCCAATATTATACTGAATGGGCAAAAGTTGGAAGCATTCCCTTTGAAAACCAGCAGAAGACAAGGATGCCCCCTCTTACCACTCCTATTCAACATAGTATTGGAAGTTCTGGCCAGGGCAATCAGGCAAGAGAAAGAAACAAAGGTATTCAATTAGGAAGAGTGGAAGTCAAATTGTCTGTTTGCAGTTGACATGATTGTATATTTAGAAAACCCCATCATCTCAGCCCAAAATCTTGATAAGCTAATCAGCAACTTCAGCAAAGTCTCAGGATAAAAAAAAAATCACTGCAAAAATCGCAAGCATTTTTATACATTAATAATAGACAAACAGCCAAATCATGAGAGAATTTCCATTCACAATTGCTACAAAAAGAATAAAATGCCTAGGCATACAACTTACAAGGGATGTGAAGGACCCCTTCAAGGAGAACTATAAACCATTGCTCAAGGAAATCAGAGAGGACACAAACAAATGGAAAAATATTCCATGCTCATGGATAGGAAGAATCAATATTGTGAAAATGGCGATACTGCCCAAAGTAATTTATAGATTCAATGCTATCCCCATCAAGCTGCCATTGACTTTCTTCACAGAATTAGAAAAAAACTACTTTAAATTTCATATGGAACCATAAAAGAGCCCATATAGCCAATAGAACCCTAAGCAAAAAGAACAAAGCTGGAGGCGTCATGCTACTTGACTTCAAAGTATACTACAAGGCTACAGTAACCAAAACTGGTACCAATGGAACAGAACAGAGGCCTCAGAAACAACGCCATACATCTACAACCATCTGATCTTTAACAAACCTGACAAAAACAAGCAATAGGGAAAGGATTCCCTATTTAATAAACGGTGTTGGGAAAACTAGCTAGCAATATGCAGAAAACTGAAACTGGACCCCTTCCTTACACCTTAAACAAAAATTAACTCAAGATGGATTTAAGACTTAAATGTAAAATCAAAAACCTTAAAAACCCTAGGCACCATTCAGGACATAGGCGTAGGCAAAGACTTCATGACTAAAACACCAAAAGCAATGGCAACAAAAGCCAAAATAGACAAATGGGATCTAATTGAACTAAAGAGCTTCCGCATGGCAAAAGAAACTATCATCAAGTGAACCTGTAAACTATGGGAGAAAATTTTTGCAATCTATCCATCTGACAAAGGGCTAATATCCAGAAATCTATAAAGAACTTAAACAATTTACAAGAAAAAAACAACCCCATCAAAAAGTGGGCAAAGGATATGAGCAGACACTTAAAAGAAGACATTTATACAGCCAACAAACATACGAGAAAAAGTTCATCATCACTGGTCATTAGAGAAATGCAAATCAAAACCAGAATGAGATACTACCTCATATCAGTTAGAATGGTGATCATTAAAAGGTCAGGAAACAACAGATGCTGGAGAGGATGTGGAGAAACAGGAATGCTTTTACAATGTTGGTGGGAGTATAAATTAGTTCAACCATTGTGGAAAACAGTGTGGTGATTCCTCAAGGATCTAGAACCAGAAATGCCATTTGACTCGGCAATCCCATTACTGGGTATATACCCAAAGGATTATAAATCATTCTACTATATAAAGACACATGCACACGTTATCTTTACTGCAGCACTATTCACAATAGCAAAGACTTGGAACCAATCCAGATGGCCATCAATAACAGACTGGATAAAGAAAATGTGGCATATATACAGCATGGAATACTATGCAGCCATAAAGAGATGAGTTCTTGTCCTTTGCCAGGACATGGATGAAGCTGGAAACCATCATTCTCAGCAAACTAACACAGGAACAGAAAACCAAACATCACATGTTCTCACGCATGGGTTGGAGTTGAACAATGGGAACACATGGACACAGGGAGGGGAGCATCACACACCGGGGCCTGTTGAGGGGTGGGGGGCTAGGTGAGGGATAGCATTAGAAGAAATACCAAATGTAGACGGCGGGTTGATGGGTGCAGCAAATCACCATGGCACATGTATACCTGTGTAGCAAACCTGCACATTCTGCACATGTACCCCACGACTTAAAAGTATAATACAAACAGATACACACACACACACACACACACACACACACACACACACACACACACACATATATATTAGCTAGGCATGGTGGTAGGTGCCTATAATCCTGGCTACTCAGGAGGCTGAGGCAGGAGAATCACTTGAACCTGGGAGGTGGAGGTTGCAGTGACCCGAGATCCTTCAATTGCATTCCAGCCTAGGTGACAAGAGCAAAACTCCATCTCAAAAAAAAAAGGTCATGATAGCTATAATTTATTTTTAATGATTTGTTGAAAAATAATATACTTATTTCTATACAGAAGGCAAATAAAGAATGTTAATAATTATTGAAATGAGAGAGGAGTTATCTGGGTGTTCATTGTACTATTCTTTTTTCTATTCTTGAAAACTTCTAGAAAAGCTAAATATATATCTGTCAAAAGCATTTATGGCCTTTTAGCTTTCTCTCTCTTGTCCTGTTGTCTTGCCAAATCAGATTATAGTTCACTTATACTGGGTGATTTTCTTTCCTCTAAAAGACATTCTCACACTTTCCTACCTCTGTACATTTGTGAGATATACACTCTTTTGACCTGGTGTTTTATTCTCCCATCACTGTCCCTCAGGTAAGAGCAGATCAATTATTCTGGGTCCATCAAAAATGCTGCCTTCTCTAGGAAAGCTTTCCTAACCTCCACCCCAATTTTAGGCCATCCCCCCTTTTCTGACTCTCAGTGACATTTTGCAGCTCACATCACAGGTATCACACTCTAACCTGCGTGGTAAGACTTTAGGAAGACATTTACTGAGCGTTTCTCATGGGTGAAGCCTGAGTCTGGAAACTCTCATATGTGTTCTTTCAGTTAATTCCTACCTCAATGAGGTAGGAATTATTTTATTTTATTTTTTGAGAGACAGTCTTGCTCTCATCACTCAGGCTGAAGTGCAATGGCATGATCTCGGGTCATTGCAACCTCCACCTCCTGGGTTTAAGCGATTCTCCTGCCTCAGCCTCCTGAGTATACCATATTAATAAAAGAAAAAGAGGGGTGAGGGAGTATTGAGGTACCCTGTATTATCTGCTCAGTTTATCTGTAAATCTAAAAGTGCTTTAAAAAAATTAAGACTGGCCGGGCGTGGTGGCTCACACCTGTAATCCTAGCACTTTGAAGCAAGAGCACCACTTGAGCTCAGGAGTTCAAGACCAGCCTGGGCAACACGGTGAAACCCCATCTCTATAAAAATAGAAAAATTAGCCCGGCGTTGTGGCGCGCATCTGTGGTCCCAGCTACTCAGGAGGAGAAGGCAGGAGGATGGTTTGAGCCCAGGAGGTTGAGGCTGCAGCAAGTTGAGATCACGCCACTGCACTCCAGCCTGAGTGACAGAGTGATGCCTATCTCAGAAATAATTAAGCCATTTTTTTTTTGAGATCATGAACATGAGCTCAGTTTTCTTGATTCACTTATAAACTACCTCTTACATTAATTCTAAAGAAGAGTAGTCCTGTTGTCTTTAGCCAAGGTGGTGGGACTGAAACGTGTGAATGGGACCGACTGGGGGAATGAGTTTGAGCTAGGATCTCCAGCTAGATATGTGGCACGTGTTTTTTAAACTTAATCTCGTGCATTTACATTCCTCCTTTTATACAACACTAACATGTTTCAGGCTCCAAGTTCTCCAGCTTAATTCACTACATTTTAATTAACATACCCAGGAAGGAATTTACCACACTTCCTACTCCTCTAAGTCAAGTAAAGTAAGTCCAAGAAAGGCTCTAGGAAGTTCCATTTAAAAGAAAAAAGTTGGCAATTTTAAAATCACAGTCCCAATTCCCAAATTCTATAGACAATCTTAAACCCAGAACTTCAAGCGTCTGTCCGTGCATTAACATGCTCCACCATATTATACCCGATTCTTGCCTAAAGAAGGGAACTCAGCCTTTTACACTTTCACATACCCTGTCCAGAGTCTTCTCTCCACTGTAACAAGATACTCCACACTGCATTTGTGAGATCTGCACATATAAAAAGTCTACCACATATTAAAACCTTCCTATGTGGAGCTGGCCTAAGAAATAACCATCAGTGACAGTTACTCTTTTTTTAGATCAAACTAGAAAACTATAGATGTGATAACAAGCATCACAAATACATAAATATTTAACAGAAGCCATTTGATAATATTCATGGCAATAATAAGTAACAGCATTCGGGTATTTTAGTGTTTGTGATGCATGGTGTAATGTAGCCTCATAAAAATACTGTGATATGGGTAGTAAAGATGTCATCACCATTTTATAGATGAGGAAAATGGAGGCTTACAAACTGAAGTCAAGACACAGAACTCATTCAAATCCACAACTAGTGACTCTGTTCCTCTGGATCCTCCAAGGCCTGGCTCTGTGACAGCTCATTCAAATCCACAACTAGTGACTGTGTTCCTCGGGATCCTTCAAGGCCTGGCTCCATGCCAGCTGTGTTTTCACTCTCTCCAGCCAGGAAGACAGGATCCCTCTCCTTTAATAATTTTCTACAGTCCTCCTTTCATCCGTGGAGAGGTTCTCTCTTTCTCTGCAGGCCACATACCTATTCATGCCTCCAATCTCCTGAGCAGAATTAAATAAACCAACTCAGGCCTAGGACCTGGCTCACTCACTCAGGTCCCACCCACTATGTGAACACAGTGCTTCACACGCAGTGGAAGCTCCTCAACCCCAAAGGCCCCACAACCACATGACTGACCCTGTGCTGCGAAACTGACCCATGAGCAAAAGCCAAGAAACAAAAACAGACCTCGTTCCAGTGCCTCAAAACTTATGGGAAATTCAAGGTGACTTATTTTCCTTGACCTTAAAATAATGTTTAAGTTTTACAACATGACTGATAATCATAAATGGAGTTTTCTTTTCCCCAGGGTCCCACAGCCGGCCCTCCAATTCAGGGCCAATATTGTTCAGAAAATGTGCCACGATCCCTGATTTTGGGCCAGATTCCAGAAAAAGTAGGGGAGAAAAATGAGTTTTATCATCTATACAACTTGGGCTGCTTTCACAGGCACCATACTCTTGCAAAATAAGGCCTAAAATTGACTTCTGCATATTTCTTTCTACGGCCTTGTCAGCCAAGTTGACCATTTTGTGATTAGAACCTTGGATTCTCAAATCTAAATCAAATGGAAAGTCAAATATTTTTAAAAGATCAAATTATTTAAAAACTTCAGTTCTGCCTCAGTACAAAATATAAAGCTCCTGACTTTATATACACAGATAGTGACTAATTCACTAATTGTACCTGAAAGAAAAAGGAAGGCTTCCAAAGCACCAGGATATCACTGAGGTTGCTGAAAGAAGCAGTTTACTGAATGGTACTTCTGTGTCTTCACAGTTTTAACATGCTCAACAGTGGAAAACCAAAACTGTTTGGACTCAAGTGGCTACAATTCAATGCTTGCTTTGATATTAACCAGAATAACCAGAACTGAATATAGTTCCCCAAGATTTTTAATGTGCTGCTTACTATATTTTTCCTTCTGCAGCCAATTCGAAATGATACTTTAAAAAAATAAGATGTTTAACTCTACTGTCAGTAACACATGTGCTTTGAATTTTTATCAGGAATGAAAAACGGGATGTGCAGCGCTATCCACATCTTCCTTGTCTTGCATATACTGTAGCATCAAACACCACGGAAATAATGAGAAATATCTTCAAATTTCACAGTTACTAAATAGTTTCTCTGTCCTAGTCAGAAAAGCAATGGCAGAATACCAAAGGGGACTTGGGAGTGCGTGTGTGTACACGTTCATGTGTGCACATCTGTGGTGTGGCTGTAGGTGGGGACGGGAGTAAGGGAAGGTGACATAACTGGGATGCAGCTAAGACTCCTGAGGTGTCCCCTAGCATGGAAATCCTCCACCTGCGCTCCACTCTGCCAGCATGTTGTGAATTCTGGGAAGCTGACCCATTTGTCAACACTCTGTCTTACCCACTGGCTCCCATTTTGGTTCGGCCAATGGGGGGACTCCTACAGGAGACAAGAAGAAAGGAGAAGAATGGTTCCATTCCCTGTCAGGTGGCCCTCTACAGGGTCCCCTGGAAACTGTTCTCTCCCTCGCCCCTCAGGCCTAGGAGTGGGAGAAGTGTGGCTGTTACTAGCCCCAGGACACAGCCACTTCTTTTTGCCCCCAAGTACCCTGTCCCCAATTCTTTTTTATGGCAACATTTGTAATATATGGTTCCCTTTGCTTGGTTGCAGGCACGTGTGTGTTTGTGTATGTGTTTGTGTTTCTGAGACAGGGTCTCACTCGGTCGCCGAAGCTGGAGTGCAGTGGCGCCATCTTGGCTCACTGTAGCCTCAACTTGTCAAGTTCAAGTGACCCCTGACCTCAGCCTCCTGAGTAGCTGGACCTACAGGGCACACCACCACGCTTGGCTAATTTTGTTTATTTTTTGTACAGATGGGAGTCTTACTAAGTTGCCCAGGCTGGTCTCAAACTCCTGGGCTCAAGCAATCCTCCTGCCTTTGCCTCCCAAAGTGCTAGGATTAAAAGTGTGAGCCACTGCACCTGCTTGTTATTAATGACAGCTGAGGACAGTACAAGTATTTTCACTGTTAATGACTGGGGTCTGTATAATAGTTTTCCTCTACATTAGAAGCTGACTCCATTTTTAAAAAATAATTTTTATATAATTTAATAAACTATTTGGTCTCCCTATCTTCTTCCCCTTTCTTCTTCAATCCATTCTAAACAACACTAGCAGATTAATTGACCTGAAGCACCCAGGTAGGAGTGGCATTTCCCTCCACACTAGAATCCATTGTCTTTCCATTACCTACCATGTGCCATCTGTTTTCTTATGGGACCTGGACTGATACAGAGACCTGAAGCTCTGAACACTCCCCTAAGAAGATACTAGCCTGTAATTACTATTGTTTTGATCCTACTTTTATGACAGCCTTAGAGCTAACTGTTGTGGCTGGTGAACTGCTAGGGTTTTTGTTTCTTTTAATCCACAAAATGCCATTATGTGCAATAAACTACAAGGTAAAGGATATATCTTGTAATTTAAGTGATTTAAAAAATAATAATAACCAGATCAAGACAGTTCTTTGCTCAAAGCCTTCTCGTCTCTCCCAGAATTAAAAACATTTTAAGTCCTCATTCTGCTGTGCCATGTCCTCCATAACCTGTCCCTCGCTCCACCCATATTTTTTTTGTCTTCATCTCTGCCCTGGTCTCCAGGACAGCATTCCCATTCTCCAAACGTGCCACACTGGCTCTACCTGCAGCCCTTTGCTCCTGCAGTTCCCTCCACCTGGAATGCCACCTCCTGGGTCTTCACGTCATGAATTCCCACTCCTGATTCTTGTGGCAGAAGGCCTTGGCCCAGTACCTTTTCTCCAGCAGCCCTCTTGCCCCAGCTCTCTCTCTCCCTTTATCTTTTCTTCCTTGTGCTTCTTCCCCCAGTGTATATTTATTTGCTTATGATCCATCTCCTCCCATGAGAATGGAGGGTCCCCAAGGAGGAACTCTGTCTGTTAGGATCACCATTCATCACCACTGCCTGGAACTGTGGCAAGCAGACAGCCAGCACTCACTAAATATTTGTTGAATAAGTGAATGATTCGGTTGGTTAGAGAGGGAAAAAAAAAGAACAGTTGGTCTACTTTCTTAAAGGTTGCGGCTCAATTTCCAGTGACCAAGGAGATACTCAGTGGTTATCTGTTGCAGATTACATTGAAGGGATTCTGTTTCCATTAAAAGATGAGCTTATGGAATAACCTGCCATCCAACATAAGGATATTTCACCCTGCATATCAAAACCAGCACTTTGTACAGTAAACAATCAAAAATATGATCAAATGTAAATTCAGAGGCTGGGCGCAGTTATGCTCAAGCCTGTAATCCCAGCACTCTGGGAGGCTAAGGTGGGTGGATCACTTGAAGTCAGGAGTTTGTGACCAGCCTGGTTAACATGGTGAAACCCCATCTCTACTAAAAATACGAAAATTGGCTGGGCGTGGTGACGCCCGTCTGCAGTTCCAGCTACTCAGGAGGCTGAGGCAGAAGAATTGCTTGAACTTAGGAGGCAAAGAGAAATGGCGCCACTGCATTCCAGCCTGGGCAACAGCAAGACTCTGTCTTACAAAAAAAAAAAAAAGTAAATTTAAATGACTGCTAATACTAGCAGGGGAGGGCAGAGATTTCTGTAAAGGATCACACAGTAAATAACTGCACACTTTGTGGGCTAGAGTCTCTGTGACAATACTCAACTCTGCTGCTGTACCATGAAAGTTGCTTTTCATGGTCACATAGAAAGCTGTGCTGCCTCAGCAGGAAGACGCTGGCCACACAGCTTTGATATACAGTGTGGAATATCCTCATTCATGGATGAACACAGCTGTGTTCCAATACAACTTTATTATAAACACTGAAATACAAATTTCATACAATTTTCAGGTGTCATAATCTTCTTCTTCTTTTGACTTTTCTTTAAGCATTTAAAAATGTAAAAACCATTCTGGGCTCATGGGCCATATAAAAAAACAGGTGGCAAGGGGGATCTGGCCTTCAATCTGTAGTTTGTTGATCTCTGGTTTAAATCATTTCTCAAGGTGGCTATTTTTATCTTGATAAAATACATTCTAGCCCATGAATCTGTTGGATATTCTACAAACTAATTCAACATGGAAAAAATACTTTTGTTATAATAGGCTGGAAAAAGTTTATTTGGGTAAATAAACATCACTAATTGACTCTCTAAGACTACCTTTCCACCCAGATTTTGGTCATCTTCTCACACAAGTTCTGTTAGCATCTCTTTCCTCACCTAAGTACCTTCAATCTATCAACCTAGTGAAGAAACTCCATCAGACTCTTTCTTCCTTTTCAGAAATGGGAACTACAATAAAACATTAAAATGTTTTTTAATGTGATGCTAATGTGACTATGATGCTGAAACCAGGCTTTGGGGTAACACGAATTCCAGGATAATGTTTTATGACTAAGGGTACAACATGTTGCCTACACTTTGCTTTCAAGTACTCTCAAACACACCCTGTTGCGTGGGCCCTGGAATGAGAACTATTTTGATTGCAGGTGCTGCTGGAATTCAGGGTCATCTGTCCCCACAAGCTATAAAATTTGCTGAAAAGGCCAGATTGCATGATGGCATAGCCAAAACATGTTATTTCATAACTTGAAGCAGAAGATTTTAAATTTCACTCAATTATAATAGTCTCATTCCTCTTACATAATAGCAATATGTGAAGATATGGAATCTGAAGAAGCACTTTTCACGGTATTACTCAGACGAGTCAGCCACACATAGTGAAGAGGTGTGATTAACATCAAACGCATCTATGTGGCTCTAGAGACACAGTAGAGAATAAGAGTACTTCACTTTAGGTCTCCAGATATTTTAAATATCCTGAGGTTCGGTGTCCCAGCAACCCAATCAAGAAAGAATTCAAGAAGATAGTTCTCAACAATTATGCCTCTCATATTCTTCAAACCTAGGATACATGGAACAACAGCAAAATTTACTGTAACCTAATTAATCACAGACTCCACTTGCCCTACCCATTTTGAAAACAGATCTACTGGAATGTGAAATGAAAATTTTTTAAGTTCTTTGGAAGACCTCTAAGTGCTCCGCTTCTTGAAAAATTTCCAAGTAAATCAAATTCAAATAAATAGGCCAGAGGAAGCCAAGGGCCTTCTAACTCCTACTGTAAGTGGCACACACCCTACACATTTACTGTGAAAACCAGGGATTAAATTAAGCTTCACTTAAATTCCAAGCTGCCGGAGACAGTCTCTTGAGAAAGCAGCCTTGGCTTGAAACCCTGGCATCCCATGCACATGGTCCAATTCACACCAAAGGCAGCCATCCACAAAGCTGTCCTGCCTCAGCAAGAATCTCATCTAGTCAGCTAAGCTTGGGACTATCCACATAAATAAAACCTGAGGCCTCCAATCACAGTAAGTTGTAAGATAAGCACTTCAGCTCCATCTCACAACTTTAATTGGAGTTTCAGAAGGAAATAAAAATGCTGACAAGGTATGCAGCTTCAAATAAAAATGATCAGAAAGGCCAGGTAAAGTGGTTTGTGCCTGTAATCCCAGCACTCTGGGAGGCAGAGGCGAGGGGAATGCTTGAATCCAGGAGTTCAAGACCAGCCTGGGTATTATAGTGAGATCTTGTCTCTACAAAAAAATTAGCCAGGCTTGGAGGTGCGTGCCTGTGGTCCTAGCTACTTGGGAGGCTGAAGCAGGAGGATCACTTGAGCCCAGGAATTCAAAGCAGCAGTAAGCTGTGTTCACACCTGTGCACTCCAGCCTGGGTGACAGAGCAAGACCCTGTCAATAAATAAATACATGAATAGATAAATTAAGAGAAGAAAATGATCAGAAATGAATGACTAGGGAACAACAGACAACAGCAGTTGCCTGGCAATCCTGTGAGCATTCAAACTGACACATCCTTCTTAGGATACCCAGAGCACTACTGAGTCTCCTGCTTCCCGACTTTCAGGGAGACTACAATGCTGAAACTGGGTGATGGAGCAAGTTTCCCTGAACAGCCTGGGCTTCCTGCTTGTAGTAGTTTGATAGGGCTGCCATAACAAAGTACCACGAACTGGATGGCTTAAACAATAGAAAGTTATTTTTTCACCGTTCTGGAGGCTAGAAATCTGAAATCAAGGTCTCAGCAGCACTGGTGTCTTCTGAGGCCTCTCTCCTTGGCTTTTAGACAGCCGTCTTGTCCCTGTGTCTTCACAGCATCCTCCCACTAGACATGCCTGTACCTAATTTCTTCTTCTTGTAAGGCACCAGTCCACTGCACTAGGTTCCTCCTTAATAGCCCTTAAATTTATCTTAACTACCTCTTTCAATACTCTGTCTCTAATGTACTCACATTTCAACATATGAATTTGGGGGAGATACAATTCAGTCCATAACACTGTTGGAATCACTGACATGGGAAGGCTCTATTTCCATTTATTCTTACCAGTGCCATGAGACTAGACTCAATAAACCCACAGTTCAATTCTCACTTACTTAAAAATTAGCTACCTTTCTAATATAATGAAAGGATATTACATTTTACAGTGTCCCAATTACTACAAAAAAAATTTGACTACAAAAAAAAAAGCAACATATCTTTTTCACTGTCTTTATAAAATACTTCATAAATACAAACACCAAATCCAACCATAATGAAAAGTCTTTTGGGAAAACCCAAAAGATTTCTAAGCACTAGTTACCAGTCCACATTTTATAAGCATGTGTACTGCGACAATAATACAACACAAGGAAAAAAAATCAAAGCATTCACTTGACATTCCTCATAAATAGAAGGCAACTGCAAACAAATTCCATTCTCACTCATTTCACATGGGCCTTTCATGCAGCCGTTCACTTCTTTGCATGAAAGGTCACCTATTGCTGTGTTAATCTAGATTGCCTGCTTCCAACATCAAACTGGCTTCAACAAATGATAACACTATCATAGATCAAGATGTCTATTCAAGCCAGGTATGTGCTACAGAATGGGAGAAAATATTCATAAACCATGTTTCTAACAAAGATCTAGTATCCAGAATCTATAAGAAACCTAATTCAATAAGAAAAAAAAAAAAACTCCATTAAAAAGTGGCCAAAAGACCAGGTGCAGTGGCTCATACCTGTAATCCCAGCACTTTGGGAGGCCGAAGAGGGTGGATCACTTGAGGTCAGGAGTTCAAGACCAGCCTGGCCAACATGATGCAACCCGATCTCTACCAAAAATATAATAATTATCCAGGTGTGGTAGCGAGCATCTGTAATCCTAGCTACTTAGAAGGCTGAAGCACAAGAATCACTTGAACCCAGGAGGCAGAGATTGCAGGGAGCCGAGGTTGCACCACTGTACTCTGGACTAAGCAACAGGGCAAGACTCCACCTCGAAAAAAAAAAAAAAGTGAGTGAGCGAGTGAAAGACATGAGGAGACACTTCTCAAAGGAAGACATACAAGCAGCCAACAAACATATGAAAAAATGTTCAACCTCACTAACCATCAGAGAAATTCAAAGCCATAATAACACAATGATATACTGTGATATACAATGATATACCAGCCAGAATGGCTATAATTAAAAAGTCAAAAAACAATAGATGCTGGTAAGCCTTTGGAGCAAAGGAACACTTATACGCTGTTGATGGGAATGTAAATTAGTTCAGCTACTGTGGAAAGCAGTCTTTGGAGACTTCTCAAAGAACTTAGGACTACCATTCAACCCAGCAATCCCATTATTGGGTATACATCCAAAGCAAGTATGTGACCAGGAATATCATTAGTAAAAGTTAACATTTTTAAATTTCTAAACAGTCTAAATGATCACCAAAGCCCTGCAAAAGAATATCTAAAATAATATCATTTTAATCACTTAAGTCTCATTTTAAGCCTTCTAACAACTTATGACTCCAATTTTGTCCTCCAAATTCAACTACGTTATTCATTAATTCCACAAGCGTTTGCTGAGATTGTACTCTGTACCAGGCAGGGTTCTAGAAGCTGAACATACAGCAGTGAACAAACCAAACCCATGCCCTCATGGAAGTGACATTCTGGTAAGATACACAAATCACTTCCCCTACTATCCTACAAACACATTGTCTCTTCCAACTTTCCTGGTGGGGGCACTTGTATCTCCAGCCTCCTGGCTTCCCAAAGATAAAACTAATGAGCTATAACATATTTTTGATTTTCCTTCATATTCCTCCTGGGATCTCTGATTGGCATTTCCCACCCCTTGCCTCCTCTACCTGCCTTTTCTACTACAGACAACACTGTCACCATCTATCTACCCCTAAGCTCCGGTGATGAACCAGAAGACTCTACTCCTTCCATCACGTGTCGTGTCTTTGACTAAATCTTGTTAATCCTACCCCAGATTCCCTCCCCTGTCTCTCCTGGCCTCTCCATTCCCACCACCACAATCCCAGCCACTTTTCTTCTGACTAACACTACAGCCTCTCTCTAGAAGATGAAGCCCAGAAAGTAGGAAGAGCAATCTACTCACCCTTGAATCCCTAGCACCTAGCACTGTTCTTGGCACATAACAGGAGCTTGAAAATTTGGGAAGTCAAGACTCCTGTGCAGGGTATTCAAGGCCCCTCTCAACCTGGCCCCACTTTCCATTACCTTTCCTCGTCTTCAGTCACTCTCCAACACCAACACCGTCCTGACTACACAGTTGGCACATTCCTGTCTCCACATCCTCTCTCACACTGCTCCCTCTCCCTGAAACATCATCACCTCTCCCCCACCTGTGTGCCTTGGGAAGTCCAAATCAACAGTCTAGAATTACTTGCTTTTTCACTTGTGTTTGCACAGAAGTTTGGATACATTGTATTAGATCAATAGGCTTTGTTCTCCTGCTGTTGTGCCCCACTGGACCATGTGCTCTGGGGCAGGGCTTGTGTCTTTGTTTTGTTTGTTTTTAACTCTCAGTGTCTGACATGTGGTATATCTCAAGTGCCTCTTGAAAGCCACTTATTCATTCCTTCAACAAATATTTATCAAGTAACCACTCCCCACCAGACAGTATTCTAGGTGACAGGGATTTATCAGTGAACAAAAACAAAAATTCCTACCTTTTGGAATTTATATATATAAATAAATTTATATGTATATAAATTTCCCTTGGCATTTATATTCCAGTGAGGAGAGAGAGAGAGACAATAACTTAAAACATAAGTAAAGTATGCAAGTATGTTAGAAGGGCTAAAACCTACAGGGGAAAAAAATTAAAAGGTTAAGAGGGATTTGGGGAGGAGTGACAGGAAGGTTTGCAAGTTTTAAAACATAGATCAAGGTAGGTTTCACCAAGAGTAAATTTGAGCAAAGAATTAAATGAGACCTCTCTCATTATCCAGGAGGGTATCTGGGGAAGAGAACACAGGAAGAAGAAACAGCCAATGCCAGGCCCTGAGGCAGAAATCCTCCCACTGTGTTCAAAGACCAGGGAGGCTATGATGGGGGCAGCATTCCAACATCAATCCTGCTGTAGTTGTAGGATGAAAAGAAAGGAGAGAATCAAGAATGAGGAGGAAAATTTCTAGAATTTCACAGTTATCTAGGAATGAGGAGAAGGGTCTAGGCTGTGGCTTGGTCATTATGAATGAAAAGAAAAGAATGAAGACATGTTTCCAAGTTCTCATCCACCAGAAAACCTCACTGACTCCATTGCTGCCCCTTGCCCAAGCCCCCATTCCTTTTGCCTGGATTACTCCAGTGACCTCCATGCTGCTTGCCCTGATTTTATCCTCACCCTCTACACTCTATTCTCATCAGACGAATCCTGTTAAAACTCAAGTCACACCACAGCACCTTTGCTATCAGAACTTGCAATGACTCTTCTCTTTCCCCACAGGAAAACCTGAAGTCCTTATGAGTGCCTAGAGGGCCCTAGAGGGTGGCCCCTCCTTTCCGCTCTAACTCCATCTCATATTCTCCCCACTAGCTAACTCTCCTCCAGCTCTGTGAGGAGCTCTTGAGAGCACAGACCCGCTGTGAGGCCTTCCACTGAGGCCAGTCTCCTCGAGTCCCTACCACTGCCCCAAGACCGTGCGCTCCCCTCTTCTGCTCCCCATCAGCCCTCCCTTCTCTCTGGGACCCTAAATCTTAAGGCCCTGTAGGCCAGATTCCCCTCCTCTACGAAGCTTCCCAGGATGGTCTGACTCACACCAGTTTCTACCTCCTTGGGGATCCTGTGGCCTTCGGCACCCGCACCACTTATTTCAGCCCTTCAACTACTTCACATCATAAGGGCCCAAATACACTGTATGTCACCAAAGAACAAGCGCCATCCCCTATGCTTCTCAGGCCCTGATGTACTGACACGGAACATCATAGCAAAACACGGAAGAGTTCAATGTTTTAATCTTTTTAATGTGTTTCCAACACATTAAAAGTATGGGGGCACTCACAAAGCTCCACATTTCTGCCTTCTCTTGAGGTAGCAGCAGATCATGCTACACTGGAGCCTCATTCCTGAACAGCAGAAGCGGGAAGCTGAGTGGTAGCTGTGCCCTTTTTCTCCACTCTATGCCCAAGTTCACTGGTTTACTTTCTGTTGGGTCCCTGTCTTGTTAGCATTTGAGTTTGCTAGCCCTGTATTAGGTACTGATTATCTTGAATTTTTAAATTATCAGATTCTTTTGGGAACTGACTATGTACCGAAGATAATATCAGTTTTTCCTAATTTATGATATCAAGTGACAATGGTGGTATTTTAGACTTTGCTATATTATAATTAATTACATATAAACACATACATACATGTGTATTTTACAAACTGTCTCCTCAATCTCCCTAATAGATTAAAATTCCTATACTATGGTTCACATGCCTTGAAATATAGGGGTTATGATTCCTGGCATGACTAAGTTTAAGGTCAGATATCAGCACAGAAGTTATAAAGAGAAGTAGATACAGCAAAAATAAATATTGCTGAGTTGGATGAGGTATTTAACAAACCATTTTAGGAAAATACGTTTCTAAAATTTTTATAAATTAGAAAAATAACATTGTTTACTGATTTTTAAACATAAAGCTGGGCACTGTGGCTCACGTCTGTAATCCCAGCAGTTTGGGCAGCTGAGGCAGGTGGAACACCTGAGGTCAGGAGTTCAAGACCATCCTGGCCAAAATGGTGAAACCGCGTCTCTACTAAAAACACAAAAATTAGCCAGGCATGGTGGCACAGGCCTGTAGTCCCAGCTACTCAGGAGGCTGAGGCAGGAGAATCAACTTGAACCTCCTGGGAGGTACAGGTTGCAGTAAGCTGAGATCATGCCGTTGCTTTCCAGTGTGGGCACAACAGAGCAAGATTCCTTCTCAAAAACAAACAAACAAACAAATAAACTTCAGGTATTACATATTGAAATATGGATAAAGGCTAGCATAATGCCTTTCTTCTCCAGACTACCATCAACTACATTCTAAAGAAAAATTTCCATCTTCGTATCTATTATTAAATTTCAGCATTCAAGCTAAGACCAAAGGAGGTAAATCACACCACAGAAAAACGAACACAACCGTCTCCAGACAAGTGTATCAGAGTTGAAGAGTTAAGCAGCTACTGCGACCAGAAGAGTTTAGAGGAGTCATCTCCTTTGACCTGCCACCTTTGTTGAAGGGTTTTAATTAAGAGAAAAGCAAAATCTGAACACAGAAGTCAAAAGACATTTAAAAAGTCACACTGACTTTATCTGTGCATCAGTCATCACTTCAAGTCCAAACAGGCAGGCCTTTCTTAGCAAACAGCTTTCTTGATTAGCAATCAGATTCTGGAGGCTTCCATGGCCTTTTCCAGCCCTGCAGTCTAAAAAGCAAATACAATTCAGTCCAAAGCTCCTTTGAAAGCAAACAAACAGAGCATAAAGGTACACCTTCAAACACACTTCAGCAAGATCAGATTCTTTGTCCTTCAAATTACATTTGGGAAATATCTTTTTCCTTTCTATTTTTCAACTCCATCCATGTTTTAATTAATAAGCTTTCATGAGAACATTTGCTAGCTATATGCTTAACCACTCTTCCCATAAAAATTGCTTACTTCCTCTGAACTCCAAGAGGACAAGAAAAATTGACAAATGAACATTAGAAAAAAAATTGCAATGTTTTAAAAAAACATTTAGTAGGGTTTTATAAAATACATTAAAACTAAAGCAAAACAGTACATAATCATACTGCCTAGCTAGCCCCTGATTTTTTTTTAAAGGAAAGAAAAATAAATGAATATAGTTAGAAAATTCATATTATATAGAAAAGAAAGAAAAAGAAAAGTGTTCCAGTTTATTAACAGTGATACTGTACATCTTTTTTAGGGAAAAAATGTATGCACCAGCATATATACCTTTTTTTAAAAAAAATATATACAAAAGGAAATGGTAATCACATGATTCTACAAAACATTTTTTTCATTTTTTATATGTATGTATATATGTGTGTATATATATCTTATAAATTTTTCCAAAGGAGCATACATACAGAACTACTTCATTCTTTACAAACATGCTACAATATAACATATAAATATCTTGGCACAGTTTTAAGTGAACATATTTATGACATTGCTGGTGATTTTAAGTTCTGAAAGACATCACCAAATTGCTTTTGTGTGTCTATTTCAGAAGATAATTTAATCTCAAACAGAAGTTCCTTTTTTGCATGTGTTGTAAGTATCACAACTGACCTGCTATGCCTCAAACTGCATCTCAGAACTGCCAGACAATCAACCCCTAGCAGAACAAGTCAAGCTCTTCTAGACAACACAGACTCTGTGAATCAAACCAGAAATGTCTATAAAAAGCTGAAGGTTGGCAATCACAGCTTTGGAAAGGGTTCTGTGTAGCTTAACCTTTCCATTTGTTAGTTTCTATACTTTATGTGTAAGAGGCAGACACAGCGGCTAGAAAAGGCAGAAAGGGATTAACATCTACTAGGTACTTAACTAAGAATACTATCAGTTGAGATTACTAGGAAAGCAGCAGATTGACCAGACTCTCAAATCATCATAGAGGTAAATACCTTGGTCCCTCTCTCCCCACTGAAAAATTCTAGGCAGCTCCAAACAAGGGAGTGCAGAGTAATGGGGAGGGGAAGCCAGGAATGTCCAAGGCGTATCTTCTTCCTTCCTTCTCTAAGCAGCTGCTTAGGAGTATCTGATTCCCCCAGCCACCAAAATACCTCTGAGTAATTCACTGCAAGTTGATGGAGTGGATGGCTGGGCCACATACCTAGCTATAAAACCCAGAACACACTTTCCTTTTTTCTAGAGAATCTTGCTCTGTCACCCAAGCTGAAATACAGTGGCTCCATCATTGCTCACTATAATCTTGACCTCCTGGGCTTAAGCGGTCCTCCACCTCAGCCTCTTGAGTGGCTAGGTTTATAGATATGTGCCATTATACCTGACTATTTTTATTTTATTTTATTTTTTGTAAAGACAGGTTCTCTCTATGTTGTCCAGGCTGGTATAGAACTCCTGGCCTCAAGTGATCCTCCTCCTGCCTCAGCCGATTACAGATGTGAGCCATCGTGCCCAGCCAGGACAAACTTTTTAAACATTCCCTGCATTTCTCTTTCTACCTCTAAGGGTCTAATGAGATATTTTCTCAGGCAAAAATGCTTGAAAATCCACAAAATGCCACTTTTCCAAATTAACCTATATTCAAATTAACTAACCTCCTTGAAAATGTCAAAGCAATCTATTCATACATTATGTTTAGGATTTTATTATCTTATTACTTATAATAATAATAAAAATATATAAAGAAAGATACATATAGAGAGAATTTGCTCTGCGTGAACCACTTCATGGGCAGTGCTTTGATTTAAACAACTATATCAAGGAGTTTCTGAATATCTGGATTCAAATTTAAATTAGTAGATGTAAGACTTGAACAAAAATCGATCTCTCCAATCCTGAGCTTCTCTAAAACTGGGTAACACTGTCTCTCTCAAAGGACTGTTGTGAGGATGAAATGAAGTCTGCCCTGTCCCCTCGCTCCACCCCCATAAGATACTGACAAAGTGCTTAGTACTTAGCAAACCGCACATGCAACCTCTCTCACTTGGAATTTTAACTGATTTGCACTGAAATAACACAAATTCAACATTCCTTATCACTCATATGTTAATGTATGCCCAAGACTAGTGGTCATTTTCAATCCTATCTTAGAATAATTCTATTTTAGAATAATCAAGGATCTAAAGTCGTGATTGGAACTCCAGACTTTTTACTTCTGAGAGAATTCATTCCTGAAGTCACTAATTACTGTCTTACTTTTCATAGACTCTGTGACACTTTAACCAGACACCAGAAAAAAGCCACAGCAGTAACAAATTAACTATATTCTTGAGCCCTCAAAAAAATATCAACCTTATGAGACCAAGCACAGCATAGTTACTATGATTCTAAAAGCTGTCCTCAAAGGGCCTCAGATGCATGATGATTACATTGAAAACTATTTTCTTTCATCCTTACAGAGAGTACACTAGCAAACTGCAAACAAAGATTTTTTATGCAAGCCAGACCAATGTTGATACTTGGTTTTTCATAAATTGTTAGGTGCTTTTACATAGACACTATCCAAACCAGTAGACTATTTTGGTTTATGAATGAAACCAAGGATCAATGCTTATTTGAGTAGATAATAATCAATTTGGAAATTTCAGAAACTTTGAATAGTTATCATGTCATTCGTATAGATCTTATTTGAATAATATAATCAAATTAAATATTTTATGCATCACAGATTATGAAACAGTACTGTTTGTTCTTGTATCAGTAATTACAGTAAAATAAATAACTGTAGGTCACTCACATATGGTATCTTTGAAAGCTTTTAAAGGAAACCCATACTTCATAGATTATTTAACATAAAAAAGACAAGTAAAGTATTAAAAGATATATTATTCCAAACTCTGTTAATGTATTTATCATAAACATCCTCATTATAGATGTATACTAAATTGTGGTTGTACTAAAGAAGCAAGTTCCAGGCATTCTTTTCTTTTTGAGACAGGACCTGGGTCTTACTATGTTGCCCAGGCTGTTCTCAAGCTCCTGGGCTCAAGCAATTCTCTTGCCTCAGCCTCCTGAACAGCTGGGACTATAGATACATGCCACCACACCCAGTCCCCAGACACTCTCTTCATTCTGGTGTTGACTCAGTGAATATAACTAGGTTGATCTGATTTTGCTTCATCTGCAACAGATGATCATAAACAGGCCAAAGCCTTCACGAATGTAATTGTACCACAACTCAAACTTCAGTGGTTCAGTCATTCTGAATCCCAACTTCAGTTGGCAAAAGGTTCTACTCAAAGTAAACGACGGTTAAGAGGTTACCCTCACCCAGCCATATTTTGATTCAGTTCCCAAAAGAAAACAAGAACAAGAAGACCATATCTACACTCCTCATGGAGTCATTCTGTGAATAGGTCACAAAGATGTTAAAAGGGGCAACAGAGAGAAAGAAAAGATTTAAAGAAGTAACTGGGTTAAAAGTTTCATAACACCTATTTCCAGGGACCTAGAGCTATAAATGAAAGCTTGCCTATGGCTTTGACTTTAAATGAACAATAAAAAGAATAATTCCATGTTGCTCTAGAGATATGGTTTTAGGAAATAATATTATCAGCCAAAGGACTTCCCAGGAAAGTAAAAGGGCCAGGTAACACACATGTCAGTTGCCATCAAGCTGGTCTACCCAGGTTGAAATGAGAAGATTACAAAGAAAGCAGGAAGCAGATAAGCCATCCTGAGAACTGAGCCCTCCGGGAACTAGGAGGCATGGCTTGACCTACTAACGGCACTGCAGAAAACAGGTTCCAAATCTAATAGCGTGACTGTAATCTCCAATTAAAGCCCAGCAGCAATAGCTCAGCTATATACCAGAGAAAGGAAACATCTCTGCATTTCGCCAAGACTACATTTAGATTTTTTTCACATTAAAAATAAGTCATGTCCTAAACAAAATTATGATTTTATAAGAAAACAAGACAAAATAGTCAACTAGATTCCAAACATCACAATAAAGCACTGACTTTTAAAAAATTTCCTTTTCAATGTTTATGTATTCATAACATAGTTATAACTAAATAAAATATACAAATTTGCAATCTTCACATTTCTAATATAATTATTTTAATGTCTTCACAGTTAGCTATTGAGAATCATACTAATACAAAGATAAAAACAGAATAGGTAAATATAAAAATACAGCCAGCATTTTATGTTATGACAAATGTCCAACTTTCATAACACACATAGAATTATACTATGTTACCATACCCACACAAGAGATTTTAATTCATAGGTTTTCTATTTAGTAAAATAATAGTTTTGTGATATAAGACCCAATTCATGTCAACATTAATGAAAATACTTGAAATAATATGCCAGCCTTGTAAATCCTTTATTTAGTAGTTACTGGCAATGATTAAGACAGAGATAATGAAAAACTTAATGTGTTTTATTCAAATGCAGAACAGGCATAAAAATGATTACCACTTTTATGAAAAACAAAGCACTACTTAAAGTCATATATATAGTAATCTGGAAAATACATCTTGATTGATTCCACATAGTCATCTACCACATTAGATTTCTATAATTATCCCAAAGAGAAATCACCAAATACTAGTACTTCTAACAGACTGACTCATAAAGAACAGAGAGGAAAAGTAGGAAAGGTACAACAGAATTTTTTAAACGGAGACATTGCATCTGAAGTCCAATTCTTAAACTAATTTTTTTCATAGAAAAATTTCATTGCAAAAACCTAAGTACAGTGTGGTACTAGCAAAAGGATAGATGGTAAACCAAAGGAACAGAATTGAGAGTACAGAAAGAAAGCCCTTACATTTCTGGTCAATTGATTTGCTACAAAAAAAGTCAAGTCAGTGGGTAAAGATTAGTCTTTTCTGCAAATGCTGCTGGGACCTATATGCAAAAAAAAATTAAAATAAAAAATAAATAAACCAAATAAAATAAACATAGACCCAAACCTCACACCATACACAAAAATTGACCCCAAATAAATCAAAGATCAAAATGTAAAGGGTAAAACAATAAAGTTTTAGAAAGAGGCCGGGCGTGTAGAGACAAGCAGATCACAAGGTCAGGAGATCGAGATCATCCTGGCTAACACGGGAAAATCTCATCTCTACTAAAAATACAAAAAATTAGCCGGGCATGATGTCAGGTGCCTGTATTCCCAGCTACTTGGGATGCTGAGGCAGGAGAATCACTTGAATCAAGGAAGTGGAGGTTGCTGTGACGCGAGATCACGCCACTGTACTCCAGCCTGGTGACAGAGTAAGACTCCATCTCAAAAAAAAAAAAAAAAAAAAAAAAAGTTTTAGAAACAGAAACTTTTCAAGAGCTTTGATTCACTAATGAGTTTTTAGAAACATCAAAATCTTGAGCTTTGAAAGAAAAATAATAATAAACTGAACTTTGTTACAATTAAAAACTTCTAAGCACCAAACAGCACCATAAAGAAAGTTTATAAACACACAGTTTCCCATATTGATACAATTTATCAATAATTAAAATTTACAGTATTTCACTGTTGGAGGGAAAGACACCATTAAACAACTAGAGCCTAGAAGAAAATATGTGGAAATCATATATCCAATAAAGGGCTTATGTCCAACTATATACAAAGAGAGACAAATAACCCAATATAAAAATGGGCAAATCTACAAAGAACTTAAACAGATTTACAAGAAAAAAATAAACAACCCCATCAAAAAGTGGGCAAAGGATATGAACAGATACTTCTCGAAAGAAGACATTTATACAGCTAACAAATATATGAAGAAAAGTTCATCATCACTGGTCATTAGAGAAATGCAAATCAAACCCACATTGAGATACCATCTCACGCCAGTTAGAATGGAGATCATTAAAAAGTCAGAAAACAACAGATGCTAGAGAGGATGTGGAGAAACAGAAATACTTTTACATGGTTGGTGGGAGTGTAAATTAGTTCAACCATTGTGGCAATACCGCAAGGATCTAGAACTAGGAATACCATTTGATCAGCAATCCCATTACTGGGTATATACCCAAAGGATTATAAATCATTCTACTATAAAGATACATGCATACGTATCTTTATTGCCACACTGTTCACAATAAGAAAGACTTGGAACCAACCCAAATGTACATCAATGATAGGCTGTATAAAGAAAATGTGGCACATATACACTATGGAATACTATAAGGCCATAAAAAAGGATGAGTTCATGTTGTTTGCAGAGATGGGGATGAAGCTGGAAACTACCATTCTCAGCAAACTAATACAAGAACAGAAAACCGAATACCGCATGTTCTCACTCCTAAGTGGGAGTTGAACAATGAGAACACATGGACACGGTGGGGGGAATATCACACGCCACTGGGGCCCGTCAGGGGTGGAGGGCTAGGAGAGAGGTAGCATTAGGAGAAATACCTAACGTAGATGATGGGTTGATGGGTGCAGCAAACCACCATGGCATGTGTATACCTAAGTAACAAACCTGCACATTCTGCATATGTACTCCAGAACTTAAAGTAATAATCATTAAAAAAGTGATCATCTGTCCAAAGAAGATATAGGAGTGACTAAGAATCTCGATGGCTGAATGAACAAGTCAACTACAGGACGACAAATTTCATCTTTATCATCTTTTGTTCTTATCAAAAAGCTACGTGACAGAATGATTTCACTGGAAACTGTAAAGCACCTAACTTTGTATTTCTCACATCACAGTCAAGTTTTCAAATCACTGCAAAAATAAATAATACAACATACAGATTGGATAAGAAATAAAACTGTATCTTCAGATGACACAATCTGGTATAGACAAAATACTAGGAAAGTCATACACATAAAAAACTATCAGTGTTGATAAACAGGTTCAACATGGTTGCAGGAAACAAGATCATTATACAGAAACCAATGCATTTCTATACATGAGCTACAAATACTTTGAAAATAATTACTTTCTTGATTTATAAAGGCATCAAAAAGAAAACAAATTACTTAGGAATAAATTTAACATGGAAGTATTAGACTTGTACCCTAAAAGCAATAAAACACTGTTGAAAGAAATTAAAGAAGACTGAAAGAAAAGGAAACATATCCCATGTTCATGTATCAAAGCTCTTAATACTGACCTAGAAAGTCAACATAACCCCTATCAAAAGGCTGGTTCAACATTCAAAAATCAATTAATATCATCCATCCTATGAATAAGCTAAAGAAGAAAATCATGATCATATGAATAGTTACATAAAAAGCACCTGACAAAATCCAACACTCTTTCATAATAAAAAGTCTCAGCAAACTAGAAATAGAGGGGAAATTTGTCAACTTGATAAAGAACATTTACAAAAAACCTAGAACTAACATCATATGTAATGGTGAGAAACTCAAATGAGTTAAAAACTTATCCACATAAAAATCTGCACATGAATGTTTCCAGCAGTATTATTCACAACTGCCAAAACTTGGAAGCAACCAAGATATCCTTCCATAGGTGAATGGATAAACGGTGGAACAACCATATAATGGAATATTATTCAGTGCTTTAAAAAAAAGTGAACTATCAATTCATGAGAAGACATGGAGGAATCTTGAATGTACATTGGTAAGTGAAAAAGCCAATCTAAAAAGTCTACCTATTGTGTAATTCTAACTATACGGCATTGTGGAAAAAACAAAACTCTGAGGACAGTAAAAAAGATGAGCAGTTGTGATAGAATATTGTTTGCCAGGAAAAAAAGAAAAAAAAAAGATGAGCAGTGGCCAGGGGTTCAGAAAGAAGAAAGGAACTGGTGGAACATGGGATTTTTTTTTTTTTTTTTTTTTTGAGACGGAGTTTCGCTCTTGTTACCCAGGCTGGAGTGCAGTGGCGCGATCTCGGCTCACCACAACCTCCGCCTCCTGGGTTCAGGCAATTCTCCTGCCTCAGCCTCCTGAGTAGCTGGGACTACAGGCACGCGCCACCATGCCCAACTAATTTTTTTTTGTATTTTTAGTAGAGATGGGGTTTCACCATGTTGACCAGGATGGTCTCGATCTCTTGACCTCGTGATCCACCCGCCTCGGCCTCCCAAAGTGCTGGGATTACAGGCTTGAGCCACCGCGCCCGGCTCTTTTTTTTTTTTTTTAAATAGAGTTTCACTGTGTCCAAATAGAGTTTCACTGTGTCCCCAGGCTGGACTGCAGTGGCACGATCTCAGTTCACTGCAACCTCTACCTCCTGGGTTCAAGCAGTTCTCCTGCCTCAGCCTCCCGAGTAGCTGGGACTACAGGCACAGGCCACCATGCCCAGCTAATTTTTGTATTTTTAGTAGAGACAGGGTTTCACCATGTTGGTCAGGCTGGTCTCGTCTCTTGCCTCGGCCTTCCAAAGTGTTGGGATTATAGGTATGAGCTACTGCACCTGGCCAAACATGGGATTCTTTTATGCCCGTGAAACTATTTTGTATGATACTGTAATGGAAATACAAGTTACATATTTATGAAAGCACACAGAACATATAAGACAAAGAGTGAACCTAATATAAACTATAGATTTTAGTAATGATAATATATCAATATTGGCTCATCAATTATAATAAATACACCACACTAGTGCAAGATATTAATAATATAGGAACTTGCAGTTATATGGAAACTCTACTTTCTGCACAAATTTTCTGTAACATAAATTTCCCCAAAACAAAATGTAATTACAAAAAATAATAATGAAAACTCTATCATTAAAAAGAGGAAATAAGTCTTTAAATTCATTTAATTATCCATAGAATAGAAAGCTACTGAGGTTCTGGTGAGAACAGCAGCTGTTACCTTGTCATGTTAAAATTAACTCCAGACGGCTTTCTGCTAACCTCTCATTTGGCTAGGCCTTAAACAATTGTATTCAGAGTAAATAAACAAGATTCTACTACTACCAACCTCTGAAATTATCTTCCTTATCTGCAATTTACTTAACTATAGGCTCTGGAAAGCATTCCCTTCTGTTAGACTCAAAAAGCAAGTAATTGAATTAAATCTATTTTTTTAAATGTTCCTAAAGACTTAATCCTTTTTCTCCCATGTTAAATAATTGCCCACTCTGCTAGTCTACCACCCAACAGAATTCCTAATTCCATCTCTGTTCCCATAAAACTTTGTTCTTATCTCTAGAGATAAATTGTCACACTGCTTATTAGCCATGTGAATACTTATCTGGCCTATCCCCTACACCAGGAGTCCCTGGTACCAGTCCATGGCCTGTTAGGAACCAGGCTGCACAACAGGAGCTGAGCAGTGGGCTAGTGAGCAAAGTTTCATTTGTATTTACAGCCACTCCCCATCACTCACGTTACCTCCTGAGCTCCCACTCCCAACAAATGAGTGGCTGCGTTAGATTTTCATACAAGCACAGACACTAGCATGAACTGCACATGTAAGGTATCTAGGTTGCACACTTCCTATGAGAATCTAATGCTTCATTATCCATCACTGTTTCCCATCATCCCCAGATGGGACCATCTAGTTGCAGGAAAACAAGCTCAGGGCTCCCCCTGATTCTACATTATAGTAAGTTGAAAAATTATTTCATTATAGAAAACAATGTAGTAATAATAGAAATAAATGTAATGTGCTTGAATCATCCTGAAACCATCTCCCCACACCCCACCCACCATTTGGAAAAATTGTCTTCCACAAAATTAGGCCCTCATGCCAAAAAAAGTTGCAGACTGCTACCCTACACCATGAGTCCCTAAAGACAGGGACTATGCCACAGTCATTTTACACTAAGACCTCACTCCTGTAAGGCAGCACCAATTAGGATATTTTGGATGTAAAAGACAGACACCTAAATCGGATTCACTAGCTATCCTGCCAGGAAAGGGAAACAGGAGATGCTGGGTTTAGGCACTGCTGAATTGTTGGACAAAAATGTGTGTGTGTGTGTGTGTGTGTGTGTGTGTGTGTCCCTTCACTTAGGCACTGCTGAATTGTTGGACAAAAATGTGTGTGTGTGTGTGTGTGTGTGTGTGTGTGTGTCCCTTCACTTAGGCACTGCTGAATTGTTGGACAAAAATGTGTGTGTGTGTGTGTGTGTGTGTGTGTGTGTGTGTGTGTGTGTCCCTTCACTTCTCTTCCTCCCAATCTCTTTTCCTCCATCTCCCTGCTTTGATTTCTCCTGTGTTGTCATTTTCAGTAAGGTTTTCCCTAAGACATAGTAAAAACTGCCACTAGCAGCTCCAGCTTAACAAACTCCCAAAAGGCAAAACCTCTTCAATAGTTGCAATGAGAGTACTAGGGCCTCTCCATAGACAGGTGTGACCCTTACTGGCTGTATTAGTCCATTTTCACACTGCTGATAAAGATATACCTGAGACTGGGCATTTTACACAAGAAAGAGGTTCAATGGACTTACAGTTCTGTGTGGCTGAGGCAGCCTCACAGTCATGGTGGAAGGCAAGGAGGAGCTAGTCAGGTCTTGCATGGATGGCAGCAGGCAAAAAAAGGGAGAGCTTGTGCAGGGAAACTCGCATTTTTAAAACCATCGGATCTCATGAGACTTATTCCCTATCACAAGAACAGCGCAGGAAAAATCCACCCCCATAATTCAATCACTTCCCACTGGGCTCCTCCCATGACATGTGGGAATTGTGGGAGTTAAATTCAAGATGAGATTTGGGTGGGGACACAGCCAAATCATATCACTGGCCATGCTTATGTTACATGTCCATAACTGAGTCAGCAGGGTCACCTCCTCTAACTACACAGGGTGAAAATGAGGCAAGGGCAATTGCCCAGGGAAAATCTGGATGATTTATTAAAAGATAGAGGAAGGATGCAGGGTGGACAAAGTCAACCTTCACTACTTCACAGATTCTGACAGACTGCTTATGTAGAAAGCTGACTTACCCACTAAATGTCCAATAGAAATGGTCTGCAATGTCTGTCCCTGTACAATATATGTTTTCAAAATGAATTATATTCCCTTTTCTGCTTCATATGGGGTTATCCGTGCTGTTTCACTCTCCTGGCCCACAGTGAGACTATTTTGCATTTATTTAAACACCTATGTTTTTCAGGACATTTTTCCTCCCCTGTCACACGTAAGTATCTTAATGCCAAATGCACACACTGCAGAAAATGAATGTGTTGGTGACTTTTGTTTGGGGAAAGATAAGAGTATATAAAATCTGGCCAAGCAGACCAGAAGCTCACAGCCAGAATTACCCCAACAGAAATGGCAGGTCTCCATGCCCCACACTTCAAAGTGTGAAAACACAAATGAATGCAAGTCTTTGAAAGTACAAATGCAACTCCAGGAAGCTGGATGCATGCAAAATAAAGCTTTCTCTCCAAAATAAAGCCAAGATAATTGAGGTTGGTATAGGTGGCTTCTGGTTGTGGCTTCTTTCAATATTTCTGCCAAGGTTCTCCTCTCTTCTCTGAGGGAGGAGAGGAAGATGTGGAGGAGATGGGACAGAGGAAAGGAAAAAGGAAAGGAGGAAAAGGAAGACAACATTACACTATACACAAAAGGCTGTCAGACTATATTTGCAATTTACACAATGCTGGGACTCTCACAATAACTGAAAATAATCATTTGGGGTGGGTCTCCACAATGCGCATGGAAGGAACAAAACAACTTTTCCCTATCCAGCCCAATCCATTTTATCCAGCCTCTCTTATCTTATACCAACCTGATTTTGCTTAAATTATTGTCGGCCTCAGCTTTTCACAGGAGCTTTCTTTTATGGATTTTCCATCCAGCAAATGTTTCTGTTCCACGGCTGGGCAGATCTAACCACAGCATGCTTGGCTACAGACCGCAGCAGCTCGCCCACAGCAAATCCAACCTGGGGGGGCAAAGGCCAGAAGCCATTATAAGGACTCAAAGTCACCAACTTTCTCTCTCTCAAGGGCACATATTTGGCAGGATAACCTCAAACATCTTCCAAACATTCAAAATCATTAATGAACACAGACAACAGCTTACAAGGTATCCTAAAGACAAGTGTGGGCTATTCTGAGAGGAGGATTAAAGTATTTAATTATTTATTGAAAAGGTTTGGCCTAGTGATTATGCTCTGTTTGTGGAAAACTGAAAAGCCAGATGTTTTAATTAACCATGGAAAACACAAGCTACAAGTAAAATTTCATGAACACACTGATCTGCCCCGTGGAAAACCACAGGAATGTTCTGGCAGGGTTCAGTCTGAATTCTTGGGACACAGAGGGCTGGAATCATTCCCCTTAGGAACTCAAAGAGAAAATTAACTTGCTCAATATGCTTTAAAAAGTAAAGTGAAACCCAGATTTAATCTCAAATATAAAACATTTCAGGACTTCAAAGGGTACCACAAAAAGACACAGAAGTGGGGGCTATGAGAAAATTCTAATGTGGTTCAGGATTTAGAATATATTTACATTGCAATGTGAGGGTGTAACAGAAAATATTAAAGGTTACATAATCCAAAGCGGAAATGAATAATCTTTCATTTCCTAATAGAGGAAATTATATATGAAACCAATATTCAACAAGTAAATCATAAATATTATCAAATGTATAATATGACTGGGCAAAAGGAATTCCTTAACTATCCTACTGCCAAACATGTGGCCTAGCCCACAGGCACTACCATGCTTTAGCCAGAGGAATCGGGGCTTCCAGAAAACCAGTGCTGACATAACTTATGCTCACTGGTGGTACAGCTAGCAATTCTGGCACAGAAAACTCAATCAGGGAATCGTATGCAAGCAATTAGTGAATAATAAGAGCTAACAGATTAAGAAGTCTTTATTTGTTAATAATAGTAAGTTATGACAACATCTATATATGCCAAATATTGAAAGCCTATTCAAGAGGAGACAGGAGAAATGTTATTTTCAGATACAGGGTCCACAGTTCTATTTCCGTAAGTCAAAACAGTCCTCGTCACAAGTGTGCCAAGCATAATATTACATTAATCTCTACCTTCAGTTGAAACCTCAGTCCCAAAAATCATCTCAAAAGGAACATAGCAGAAAAAAAGCAAGATATCAAATTATATGTGTATGGTATGATCCCAATGTTGTTCTACAAGTTGAGTGCATATAATCTAAAGACACCTAAGTGTGAACAACAGCACTTCTGAGTTATGGAATGGAAAGCTATTTGTATTTTCTTTTTGGTGTTTTCTAAATTTTCTACAATTAACATGTATTGCATGTAGAATTAGAGTATTTATAAATAAGGGGTTTCTTTTAAGACTGCAGGAATACAAATCAGAAATGGGGTATCTATGCTACATTAGCCCAATCCTTGGTCTGCCTCTTATCTGAACAGTTAATAAATGAAGAAATACTTGTCTGATCACTGAAGTTCTTAATTTAGATGTTCAAAACCCAAGTATCCAGTAACACTTGCAGTTATGAAAAACACTTTCCTAGAAATAAAAAATTATTTTTTACTCTGCAAACTTGCCACGACACAAAACCAGTTATTTCCCTCCCTTATCTATCACATCCTGGGCAGCGGTGGCTTACGGCTGAGGGAGGCTGAGACCAGAGGATCACTTAAGCCCAGGCATTCAAGACCAGACTCAGCAACAAAGAGGGACCTTGTCTCTACAAAAATTTTAAAAAATCAGCCGGGCACACACCTGTGGCCCCAGCTATTTAGGAGGCTTAGGTGGGAAGATCACTGCAGCCTGGGAAGTCAAGGCTGCAGTGAGCCATGATCACGTCACCATATTCCAGTGTGGGAGACAGAGTGAGACCTTGTCTCAAATACTTAAATAAATTAAATCAATAAAGAAAAGATTACCTCCTGGTGTTACCTACTCACAGGAGCAGGGCCCTTAATGACCCCTGCCACACTCATTTCTGCTGCTCTTAGCATCCTGAAAAACACAAGACACAGTGGCGGAATCTTTACACTAGGGGCCTTGGCAACCCATTGCTCCAAGAAGCCTGTGCCCAGATAGGTAAAATCTTTCCCTTAGCCACACAGCCAGCAAAGCAGGAATGAGATTCCAGATCATTTGCCTCCACTTTGACCAAGTGCCCTTTCTACCACTATGACATTTTAGCACACACTCTTGGAAATAAAATTTGTACAAATCACGTGCAGGTATTAAATTCATACCTGCAAAACCAGAAGAACAAGACAGAAATTTATTCTACCAGAAATGAAATGCATGCAGGAGAAAAAGTGAAGACTCAATCCTAGGCTAAAAAAGGCACAGCTCTGCCCAGAACATGTTCAACTGAAGAAACAATGAGTGCACTGTGCTTGGGCAGCAGGTGTCCTGAACAGAAACTGCCTATCATACCGAAAGCTTTCTGGTCCTAGGACCGGCCCTGTTGATAACACTACAGTCCCACTGCTCAAAGAAGAACAAAAGGCTTTCAACAAGATAAAACTACACCTGTACCACCACCTGTGAGAGACAGGAAAGATGCACGCACACCAGTGTTAGAAATAATAAGTGTCTGAAGGCATCAAGTCCGGCCTTTTACTTCCAAAATGACCCATGTCTTAAGGGAAAGACATTAGTGGTCTCAAAAATTAAGAGATGCCAGACACGGTGAGTCATACCTGTAATTCCAGCACTTTGAGAGGCTGAGGCAAGACGATTGCTTGAGCCCAGGAGTTTGAAAACAGCCTGGGAAACATAGTAAGATCCTATCTCTACAAAAAATTTTTAAAATTAGACTGGTCACGGTGGCTCAGACTTGTAATCCCAGCTCTTTGGGAGGCTGAGGCAGGCAGATAACTTGAGGCCAGGAGTTCAAGACCAGCCTGGCCAACATGGCAAAACCCTGTCTCTACTAAAAATACAAAAATTAGCCAGGCATGGTGACACATGCCTGTTATCCCAGCTACTCAGGTGGCTGAGGCAGGAGAATCACTTGAACCCCGGAGGAGGAGGAGATTACAGTGAGCTCAGATAGCGCCACTGTACTCCAGCCTGGGCAACAGAGTGAGTCTGTCTCAAAAAAAAAAAAAAATTAGCTGGGTATGGTGGCATATGCCTGTGGTCCAGCTATTCAGGAGGCTGAGGTGAGAGGATCCTTTGATCCTGAGTGTTTGAGGCTGCAGTGAGCTGAGATCTCACCACTGCATTCCAGCCTGGGCAAGAGAGTAAGACCCTGTCTCAGAAAAACAAAAGAAATAAAGAAAACAACACAGTCACTAGTAATTAAAATAATCCTAATCCTTCATCTCTTATGTCCACATAGCCCTGGAGAATGAGGGGGCCTTTTTCTCTTTTCTTCAAGATTATTTCTTTGAAACATCGCTTACTTCCCCTTTTTGCTTAGCGTCTACCTATGGTGTCCACGCCACACCAGTCAGAAACCTAGGAGTTGCACAAAATGGGAAAAGCCTGAAAAGCCAGGGGAGAGAGGAGGACAGATGGCAATGACAAACTCAGAAACACTCCCTGAAAGGCCTTTATTGAGCTCCCTTCTTGTCATCCTTTCTCGACTGTGCAGCAAGGCAACAAAGGCATGAGCTGTGAGGCTGCTCATAAAGCCGCAGCCCGCGCTGATGTGATCTGGCTTTGTGAGAGCCCGAACAAACACAATGGCTCTGTCCTGCCTCAACTGAGAAGTCAGGCGCTGCGTGAAAAAAGAAAATGCTTTCCTCCACCCCAAACCACTTCTCAAATCCCTATCATATATTCCCAGGACTGGATCCTGAAGGCAACACAATGTCAACCATTTACTTATTCCCTTCTATGCCTCAGTTCTAACACTAAACATCAATGTCCACAGCAGGCAAACGGAATCAGGTTCTTGTTGGTATTTTACAATGAAATAATAGCTTTGTGGTGAATATTGTTCCAGTAACACTTTAAAGTCATTTGTAAAAGAATGAGGGTTAAGTTTAAATGTAGCAATCTGATAAAATAACCTCTGACCCAAGAATCACAAAGTAGACTGAAGCTTGCTGAAGTCACCAAATTATCTTTCTCCATAGAAGACAAAACAGAAATGAGAACTGGATTTGATTCATAGATTGTGAAATCCTTTCTTACTCAGAACCTTGGTCATATGTCACTTAGTCTTCGGCTTCAATGAATGGCTCTGGCAAAATGTGCACCCAAACACTGCCAACATTTGAGGATCTTCAATGTTTGGCCAGCATTTTTTTTTCTTTGAGATGCAGTTTTGCTCTTGTCTCCCAGGCTAGAGTGCAGTGGCGCAGTCTCATCTCACTGCAACCTCCACCTCCTGGGTTCAAGCGATGCTCCTGCCTCAGCCACCCAAGTAGCTGGGATTACAGGCGCATGCCACCACACCTGGCTGATTTTGTATTTTTAGTAGAGATGGGGTTTCAACATGTTGGCCAGGCTGGTCTTGAACTCCTGATCTCAGATGATCCCCCCCACCTTGTCCTTTTTTGTTTTTTCTAATGTCACAGGGAAGGTTTCTCCTTCCCAAGCCTGATTCCAGAAATATCCACCAAGCCAATTCAACACAGCTGAAATTTCTATGTCAAAATGACCAAATGACCCGAGAGACAAGGCAAGAAGAAACACACTGGAGTCCACTCCTCCCGTGGCTATGAAAATTTGTTTTATTTTGGGAACCACTGATTTACTGCATTTACTTACTAAAAAATAAAGTCTTGGAATATTTATATTATAAAACTTAGATGTATAGTATTGATAAATTTACAGGTTAAAATGTCTGGGAAAGAAGAATAAAAATTGAAGGAATGAGGGCTCATCAAAAAAAAATTTTATTTCAAAAAGAATCTATCATAGGTACTCATCACAGGTAACCAAGAAAGAACTGTTATGAAAACCCAAACCAGCATCCAACAAAGTTTGTGACTGATGATGACATTAGGGCAGTTTGGAAAAGGGTTCATGTAATAACTTTCCCTATAAGGTTTCAAGTAAGGGAAGGGGAATATTAATTAATTAATAGGTTCACTAATGTTTTTAAAGCTGTTCTGAAACAAAGGATGAAGAAATTAACAGATTTAGAGGTTGTGGTTCTAGCTCTACTACTTATGACCCAAGGATGACTAACAGCCTCTTTAACCTCTGTTCCATCATCTATAAAACTAAGATGATCCTATCAGCCAACCTCACGGGGCTGTCAATCATTCAAACTGAATATGAAAGCATCCCTGAAACTATAAAGCACTATATATTCATCCAGCAAATATTTACTAAGAAACTACTATGCTGCCAGATGTGGCACTATAGATACAACCATGAACACTAATCCACAGCTCTTTCTGCCTGGGCCGACTCTAAGGGAAGCTGTGATCTACGAGAAGACTCAGGTGGCTAAAGGAACGTGCAGGCAGTATCTAATAAGAATTCCATACAAACGCCAGTATTGCGACATTCCCAGTACTTCTGGAAGGAGGTTTATCAGTGAAAAGTGATAGTGTGATTTTTAACTTTGGTTGCTTAATTGTTAGCTCATTCATTTAGTACTTTTTTTTTTTTTTTTAATCAAGCAATCACCATGTATCAGGTACCATTGTAGGTGACGGAGATTTGGCACTAAAAAAAATTTCTGCTTTAATGGGGCTGACATTTCGTCATTCTTCACCTGTAGGAAATACAAAATACATATAAGAGATAGATACAAGAAGCAATGCTACGTCTGCTGCAATACAATGATTTTTTTTTTAAACCAAAGTATCCACCCAAAAGTGTTAAAAGGAATATTCTAATTGATCTGTATGTAGCAAAATATTTTATTTATTTTAATATCCAGGCCACATTTTATAATATACCAAATAACTACCACCATATGAAGGGCGCTCTTAGGTTTGAGGGATTATAATTTATAAGTGTTTTAGCATATAATGGAACACTCACCCTCACTTTTTTTTACCCCAAGAAAAAAGAACACATGCTGAAATGTATCCAGTAATAACCCCAGTTTTAACAAGGGAAATATCAGTTATTTTAGAAGTATTTCCTGTGGTCATTATTTTAAGGGGTAAAAAAAAACTGAATTATTTATTCTAGAAACTAAACTGAAGTTCAACTTTAACATGCCAAAAGTCTGCCTTAGTAAAATTTCTTTTTAAAAAAAAAAAATCTGTTTTATTTAATTAAAAGTCCTGAGAACTAAGCTGTGCAAGACATGTCAGCCCTACAGTACAAATGATTCAATATGGGGTGGAGGGGAAAGGGCTAAGGAAAGAGGGGTGAAAGAAAGAGAAGGGAAGGCACAGACGTGAAGATCTACACATTAATCTATAATAATCTGAAAATCCATGCACTCAACAATACTAAAATCCAATGTTCAAAATATTGCATAGCAAGGAAGAATGCGAATATTGAGGGAAAAGTGACTAAGATCTTACTCAACTCCAGAGCAAGGGTACCCAAACCTGGGTGCTATGATTTGACTGTGTCCCCACCCAACTCTCATCTTGAATTGCAGCTCTCATAATCCCCATGTGTCCTGGGAGGGAGCCAGTGGGAGGTAATTGAATCATGGGGGCAAGTTTTTCCCATAGATGTTCTTGTGATAGTGAGTAAGTCTCCTGAGATCTGATGGTTTTATAAAGGGTAATTCCCCTGCACACATGCCTGCCACCATGTAAGACGTGTCTTTGCTCCTCCTTTGCTACCATGATTGTGAGGCATCCCCAGCCACGTGGAACTGTGAGTCTATTAAACCTCTTTTTCCTTATAAATTATCCAGTCTCGGGTATTTCTTCATATCGGTATGAAAACAGACTCGTACACTGGAGTTCTTACATAAAATACAAAGCCCAAGTACTCTGCATCATTTTTCAACTGCTCCCAGATGATGTTAATACAACCATAGTTGGGAACCACTGATTTATTGTATTTACTTAATGAGAAAAAGTACTGGAATACTTTTATTACAATAATGGGTAACTGTTTTTGCTGAGTGCTTTTCATTAGTCTTCACACCCATCCTGAGGTAGGAAGTGTTATCATGCCTGTTTTTAAAAGGAGAAACTTGAGCACGAAAAGGTCAAATAACTTGACTGGTGTTACACAGCTTTTACATCAAGGGCCTGGGATTTTAATCCAGATCTTATCTGTCCTATATTTTCTTAGCATTCTGATCTGGTGAGCTTTAGCAAGCTTACAATCTTTCTTCCATGATAGTCTAAGGAAGTTATATGACTACTCATCTTATTAATATACCATAGGCATTAATGTTTTCTGAATTTAAATCCCCAAATGTACTAATAAATTACATAATTCAAGAGGGTGTGAAAAACATGTATTAAGTGTTGTCTATTTAGAGCATTGGGGAAGTAGTAGGCTAGGTCTGCAGTTATTTTGATTGCCTTCCAATTTAAGATTAGTAAAAGGCATGCTTCCAATCTTAGGGAATAAATGTTCCTTCATCAAAACTAGACTACCTAGAAAGAAGCTGGAAACAGTGAATTCTAGGTCATTAGGAATTACTGACAAAGCTAACACCTTTTCACTATTCCATGCTTTCATTAGTCATTCCTTCTATCTATACTGCCCTGCCCTGCTACTCTGATGTACCAATTCTTTATTCCTCAAGGTCCAGCCCAGATATTACCGCCTTCATGAGGCCTTCTTCGATACAGTGACAGAAATAATTCCGAAAGGCTTTGCAATTTTCATTGCTTCTCCTATCATACATAGCAAGCTGGTATAATATATATGCCTTATCCTGAAAGAAGAAGCTCTGCAACATCTCACCTCCTTGCCTTCTTTTTTTTTTTTTTCTTTTTTTTGAGATGAAATCTCGTTCTGTTGTCCAGGCTGGAGGGCAATGGCAAGATCTTGGCTCACTGCAATCTCCACCTCCCAAGTTCAAGCGATTCTTCTGCCTCAGCCTCCCGAGTAACTGGGACTACAGGCGCCTGACATCACGTCTGGCTAATTTTTG
>NW_016107740.1:599709-679894 GCF_001604975.1 Cebus imitator | reverse complement strand
AATGGCGCGATCTCGGCTCACCGCAACCTCCGCCTCCTGGGTTCAGGCAATTCTCCTGCCTCAGCCTCCTGAGTAGCTGGGATTACAGGCACGCGCCACCATGCCCAGCTAATTTTTTGTGTTTTTAGTAGAGACGGGGTTTCACCGTGTTGACCAGGATGGTCTTGATCTCTTGACCTCGTGATTCACCCGCCTCGGCCTCCCAAAGTGCTGGGATTACAGGCGTGAGCCACCGCGCCCGGCAGGCTGCTCTTGAACTCCTGACCTCAGGTGATCTGCCCATCTCAGCTTCCCAAAGTGCTGGCCCAGTCCTCTCCCAATCTACTGCACCACAATTCTTGGACATCTAGTCCCCTGGCACTCTAACTCCATACTGCATCCACTCTCAAGAGACACATTTCTTTACATTTTCATATAGGTAATCTTGAGATATGTCTTATTTTTTTAATGGCATCTTAAAGATGTGGGATAATGCTTTTCTTAAAATTGTTAACATATAATGGTGGCTCTTACAAAGATGGCATCTTACAATCAATGCATTGCTGAGACTATCTTAGTGCATTCCCTTCCACTGCTCTACAACAGTGCTGTTCAACAGAACTTTCTTCAATTATGGAAATGTTCCATATTTGTATTGTTCTATACAGTAGCCATTAGGCACATGTGCCTTAAAATGCAGCTAACTAGCATGACTGAGGAACTAAATTTTTAACTTGATTAAATTTTTTTTTTTGAGACAAGAGTCTCATTCTGTAGCCTAGGCTGGAGTACAGTGGTCTGATCCTGGCTCACTGCAATCTCTGCCTCCTGGGTTGGAGCAATTCTCCTACCTCAGCCTCCCGAGTAGCTGCGATTACAGGTGTGCATCACCACACCTGGCTAATTTTTGTATTTTTAGTAGAGACAAGCTTTTGCCATGTTGGCCAGGCTGGTCTTAAACTCCTGACCTCAGGTGATCCACCCACCTCGGCTTCCCAGAGTGCTGGGATTACAGGCGTCAGCCACCGTGCCGGGCCTACTTAATTTTAATTAGTGAGATTTATCTACATGTTTACCAATTTACTTTTTCATCATTCCTTTTTGCGTCTCAGCCCTTCCTCCTAGAATCTCTCCTTCCTGAAGTACATCGTTTAAGAAGTTTCTTAGAAAAGATCTTCAGTGGTAAAATCAGGTTTGGGTTTTTCTGAAAGCAGATTTTGCTTTTTCCTTGAATGACAGTTTTGTCAGCATACAGTCAATATTTTCTCTTAGCATTTTGAAGATATTTTTCCACTAATTCCAGCTTCCATTGTTGCTGTTGGAAAATCAGCTCTCAGTCTGATAAACAATCTGCCTTTTTCTGGCTATTCTTAAAAATGGTCTTCTTATTTTAAGTGAAATAAGTTTCCTTATGTCTAGTATGAATTTTTTTTTATATGTTGTGCTTCCCTTATCTGCCCATAAATTACTTAGATTTAAGGAACACTGGCCATTTATGTCATTCATAAACTCTCTCTGGAAATTATGTATACATTAGATCTTCAAACAGTACTCCACACCATTTGCTCTTATTACCTTTCTGGAACTCAGAAAAGATCTCATCATGACAGTTATATCCTTCAGCTACTTTCATGTTTTTCTTCTCCCTTATGTTATTTTCTGGTTAATTTCATCAAACTTTTTTTTCTAGTTCACCTATTTCTAATCTATTTCATTTTTACTTCAACAGTTCTAGTATTTCCTTAGGTCTTGGTTTTCCAAATCTGCCTGGTCAATTTGCACTTAGTTGTGATTACATGTTTTCTTTCTTAAAACATTTCATACCTAGTAATTTTATATTCTGTATCAGATAATTCTAATATCTAATGTCCTCAGGGTCCTAAATCTATTGATTTTTATTTGTTTCTGATGACTCGCACTCCTGGTGGCTTGTTTTCTGACAGGTCTGGAGATCTTTGATTCTGAATGCCGATTTGGTTGATGTTAGTCAGGAAAATCCTAAGGTCTAAAGTGAAGATGTTTTCCTCCTGAAAGGATCTGCAGTTGCTTCTGCCAGAAGCCAAAGGGCATTATCTTCCTAGGGCTACTTTAGCTCCTGTTACAAATAAGTTCTGGTAGAATGCAGGCTCTTATACCTTGCCACTGACCCAAGGCTTAGTCTGTAACCACAGTGGTGATATTACAGGTAAAGTATTCCTTATCCAAAATGCTTGGGACCAGAAGTGTTTTGGATTTCGGACACTTTCAAATTTTGGAATATTCTGCAGAATATATACTGGTTGAGCCTTCCTAATCCAAAAATCATGAGCATTTTCCCTTAAGCATCATGTCAGTGCTCAAAAAGCTTCTAATTTTGGAGTCTTTTCAGTTTTGAATTTTCAGATTAGAGATGTTCAACCTGTAGCATTTGCTCTCTCGGCAACCTACCTGTTGTGCTTGCTTACACATAAAGCTCTGGTTTTACTTTACCCTTTGATGCTTGGTTGATCTACTTGAAGTGAGAGACTTTGGAGATGTCTTAGTTCTTGTGACCTTAGAAGTATATTAAAAAATGTTTTATCCAGAATATAATGCTTTAGTGGAAAAGTATGTCATTCAGTCTACCATACTGCTAGGAACCTGAGCAGTACTAGTCTTAAACTAATCATCTCTTCCCAAAACCTACTTTTCCTCCGTTGTTACACATTTTGCTAAATGGCACCATTCACTCAGACCCAAATCTGCAACCCAAAATTACAGGAACCAGTGACCCTTCTCTTTCTTCTACTATCTCATTTGTAACTAGCCAACAAGTCCTGAAATCTTAATGATCAAAAGGTGTTTCCATTTATGTTTCTGATCTTGGCACCTAGTAGTACAATCTTAATCTTCAAGGCCAAATCAAGATAAATGAAGCAGAATTAAAACCTAAATCCTGCATTCTTGTTAAATGAAAGAGCTTTATATGAAGGAAGCATAGAATACAGGAAAGTGGAGGAATTGAGTTTCAGGCAGATCTCAAAAAGAACTGACACTCTGGCTGTCAGAAACATAATCACATTTCAAGGAGGGGTTTAATTTTAGTGAAATAAAATTATCTGTCATGATAAATTAATATTAATTTAAATTTTATTGGTTTTGTAGTTTTGTTTGCTCTATAAATCTGTCACTGCTTTTATAGTTAAATAAGAGCTAGAAGCATAAGGAGTTTATACCTAGTTTATATTAAGGCTCCTTCATAATAAAAATATTTATTACTAAGGATTTGTGGGAAATTTTTTCCTGGTCCATAAATTACTGAGAGTTAAGAAACAATGGTCTTTATATACTTCACCACCCTTAATACATTTATCATTCTCTCCACAAACAAATGGAGAGAAATGGAACACAACTGTACATGCAAGAAATCATTTGCTAAACTCTGAATTTCTCCCCAGTTCACCAGCTGTTTGAATTATATCACTAATCTTTGGAGGCAGCAGGCCTTGTTTTTTTCCTCCAATAGAGATGGTTTCTAATATGTAAAATGACTGGAAACACTGCTCTGCCCAGCTCCTACCATTATAACCCACTTCTACTAGAATTTGTAAAATAACACAAATGTACCTGGCAATAGTACAACAAACCAAATGTGTCCAACAAAGGATGGTCCTTGCCTTAAGGAAGTCCATTTCCTGGTCACGTTTCCATAACAGGGAATTTGGGGAAATACGGCATTGATTTCCTGAATGAATAAAGAAACTACCAATGATTTCTTTTAAACTTTTATATTTTTATTCTCTATGGACTGTAAACTTCCACATCTTCATTTTAAAAGTCCTGTGCCATAATTTTACCCTATGACTCCTGTCTGCCTGAAATGTGTAAAACCAAGCTGTAACCCAACTCTCTCAGGCATACTTTCCTAGGATCTGTTGAGATGTGTAACCTAGACCACAGTCACTTACACTGGTTTAGAATAAACCTCTTTAGACATTTTGGCAGAATTTGGATTTTTCCATCATCAATATTTCCCCAAATTCAGTGTTTTTTGGTCCCAAAAACGATGAAAAATTACCTTGTGTTTTAAAAGTCCTATGCCAAAATAAAACTTTCTCCCTCCAACATACACGTCCATGTGTCAACATCTATGTTTTTCCTCCCACAAGATCCAACTCAATCAGAGCCAAAAGGGAGATCATAACATATCTATGCAATCCCTGGCTGGACAGAGGGGGCACCCTAGGCCTGGAGTTACACAGCTGACTGGCAGAAGTCAGTACCTAGTTCTACCCAGTGTGGCCATCTGATCCAACACTATGACTCATTTTAAATCATAAGGAGTTTGAACAAAGACTTAAAATTAATGGGGTGGTCATTATTAATGTTTATATTTAAACATCAAGTAATTTGACATTTTGCTAACAATGACTTCAGGATATCCACAGTGTATGAAACACCAACTCTTGCTTCAATAAAAGTCTAATGAAAGTTTCTCAAATTCTGAAACCTAATTCCAGGATTCTTGTTTGGAACTTTTTGTTGTTTTTGTTTTTTTAAATCAGAGTACATTAACACAGGGGAAAAATAAGATTATCTTTTGATTCAGAGAGAAACAGAACATTCTACTGATAGTTTAGAAATAACATAGTGACCACAGGTAACTCTAATTCATCAATTCTCAAATTCAGATTCTGGGTCACGGCACAAGGTTATGCGTCTTTAACAAGCACAACTGATTATAATGCTGATGGTCTAAAGGAAACTTGATGGAAACACTGATCTAGTCAACATTTTTTAAAAGTAAACTTTAGTCCTATATGTACCTAGTCAAGAAAATAAAAGAAAGAAGGAGAAAAGAGAATGAGTAAGAGAGAATCCAAAAGACACACTATCCAGACAGACTACTCAGACTAGACAGGCAGGCAGACATGGTGCTGCCTGTCAAGCATGCAAGAATGCAGCTTTTATGGAATAACATTCCTAAACTCTGGCCTAATAAATTATGCTGAGAGCTGCTGGTAAGAATTTTTTAAACCAACTCAAAGTAAAGATGGAGCTACTCACCCAAACAACAGGTGAAATCAAGTCACAGACTAATATAGGGTTTGGCAGATTTCAGGCCCTCCAGAAATATCCGTTTAATTAAGAAGCAACTCCAGCTCTAGCTAGAAATCTATTTAACCACAAAAGTGAAATCATAATTAATATGATCGTATCTTATTTCTCCCCTGTGTTTGTTTCCTCAGGGCATCTATGATGGCTGAATTGGAATCGTAAGTATTATAACAACAACATTTGTTGGAAAGTTCATCCTGTATTTTAGTAGTACATAAGTTGACAGATACGGCTTATGAATTGTTCTCAGAGACTTAAAAAAAAAAAAAACACCTGAACTTTGTAAAAATGACATCCATTATCCACCAAGTAATATTTGCAAGCAAAACCTTCTACTAGAAAGGATGGATGCAAAAATAAGAAAAGGAGAAGAACAGGAGGTACAATCAATTGAGGGGAAAAAAATCATAAGAAGTCGGAAATAAATGTAGCTAAAAATACAAATGGCTACTTTATAGTCCAGATATTGTAATATGTCATTTTTAACATAAAAGAAAAACAAATCCCTACAGACTTCTTCAAAAGGAAATTTTAAGAGTTCCCGAGTACAGTGGGAATGGGGGAAGAATCTCCGTGTGCTCTGTGTATCGACAGCCAGTCCAGCTTCATTCACCTTCTTTTATTTCAGGAGAACATTCAGCAGTGTTTTGTTTTATTTATTTTATTCAAAAGGGAATCCTCATGTGACACTAGCAGGGAAAATAACTTGTATTTATAAGTTAATGTCTGCTGTAAATCTGAGTACACAATTTTCTTTCACAGAAGATGGAGAAATTTCTTTCACAGAAGATGGAGCAAAGTATTATGGAAAGTTCATTGACTTCTGAGTCTGAGAGAAATGGGCTGAAATCCTGAATACATTCCTTATCTGTATGATCTTAAGACTCAACATTTAACATTCTGAGTCAGTTTCCTCCTCTATAAAACAAGGATCAAAACATCTACCTTCCAGATGGTGTTGGGATTAGGGACAGAGTGTTTTAAAGCACTTAGCACCATGCCTGGCACACACAGTGGTGATTTCGTTGTTCTGCACACCTGCTGCAGTCCCTGTGGGCTCCAGAATTTTCTGGTTCAGGCAGGTCATATAAGGCAAATCTTCCCCTGGCTATTTTTCCCTAGACTACTTTGCACTCTGTTCCAGGCTGCCAAGAGCTCCTATATGAAAGCCCTCTTCAAATGACCTTCTAACACTGGGCTTGGGAAAGCCAACAGGCCCTTGGGAGCAAAGAGAACTTTGTCTAGCATTGAACTAGAACGAAAGAAGCCAAAGAATTCACCCCTAAAATTTTCACCCCTAGAGCAAGCTAATCCCAAACGCTCTACCAACACGTGGGAGAGTGGAAAGAGCAAATATGAGAGGTGGGGTTGTAAATTTGCTTTACCACCCACACCAACCCACCAGCACTCACAACTGTTATGATGCGTGGATCCTCCTGAAATCCAGATAGACCAAGATATGCCAAGAAACAATATAGGGGTAGTGGAGAACGAAGCAGCCAGTTCCTCACAAATTTCCATGGCCCTTAGATAAGAGCTATGGACTCCAGACCAGGCATGGTGACTCATGCCTGTAATCCCAACACTTTGGGAAGCTGAGGTGGGCGGAACACTTGAGGCCAGGAGTTGGAGACCAGCCTGGCCAACATGGTGAAATCCTGTCTCTACTAAAAATACAAACAATTAGCCGGGTATGGTGGCACACGCTTGTAATCCCAGCTAGGCGGGAGGCTGAGGCAGGAGAACTGCTTGAACCTGGAAGGCGGAGGTTGCAGTGAGCCGAGATTGCGCCACTGCACTCCAGCCTTGGTGACAGAGTGAGATTCTGTCTCAAAAAAAAAAGAGCTACAGACTCCCAAGTCCATTAATTACAGGTAATCCTACCTGTAATTAAGAGAAGTAGGATATTTGTGGGGACAAAAAAATTGACTCTGGAGCCAGACTGCCTGGGTTGAAAGCCTGGCTCCACACTCTCCAAGCTGTGTGACCTCGGACACGTCATGCAGGATAGGCTTAAAGATACCACCTAACTCGTCGGGCTGCTGTCAGAATTATATAAGTTAATACATGCAAAAGTGACTGAGTTGCCTATTATTACTGTGAAAATTATATCCACTTCCCATTAATGAGACAGAGGTTAAAAGAGCATATTCTTTTCTCAGAAAAGAATTCCTGTATCTTGAAGACGCTATGTCCAAATGGAATCATATTTTAGACACACTAAGAGGGCATTCTGATTTGTTGAAAGCAATAGATCTATACTACCGTGGCATCAGGAGTAGCTGGAAAACTTTTCCAAAAGGTGCATGTCTGGGCAGCAGGTCTGCTTTGGAGCCCAAAATGTGCATTTTGACAAAGCAATGTCATTCTAATGCCCACATGGAGGTGAGAAACCCTGATTGAAACCAAGTCCCAACTCTATAAGACAGGCCTTTCCCCGGAGGACAGAGGTAGTTCAGGGGTGTTGAGGGGTACCACTGCCCACAAAAGTGCCTCTGCAACCTGTATGCTGCTGCCTAAAATTCTTTTATCAGGATTTTTTTTTTTTTTGTAGCACAAACCAGAAATACATTTTAAACTAGAAAAGGAACTAACATCGATTGAGCACCTACAACATGCCAGGCCCTTTACCGATCTGTCCTGTTTCTCAAGGTCACCCCACAGCATGGTTACTGTACAAAGAAGGAAACTGAGGAGTAGAGATGTTCCTAGAGCAGCCAAGATTCCCTCCCAGGAGTGTCTGCCTCCTGCACCACCTTGCCTCCTAGTCTATGATCTGGGCTCAGGAATCCTGGACACAGTTCCAAATCAAGGACAGTGAAACTGACTAAAGAAGCAGCTTTACACACACCCCACCTCAACCCCAGGTTCTCTCAGGTTGTACTGAACCAGGATCAGACCTGAAGTTTAAAGATGTAGGAAGGAGTTCTCCACTCCACGTTGCCACCTCCTCCACGGGAGGATGTAGGGCAAGTCTCAAACTCACTAGGTCTTAATGCTGCATCTGTACAAGGGAAATGTATAAGCCTTAAACTGATATTTCCTTTTCTTTTTTTTTGAGACAGAGTCTCACTCTGTTGCCCAGGTTGGAGTGCAGTGGCACGAACACAGTTCACTGCAACCTCCACCTCCCAGGTTCAAGCGATTCTCCTGCCTCAGCCTCCTGAGGAGCTGGGATTACACATGCGTGCCACCACACCTGGCTAATTTTTTGTATTTTTAGTAGAAACGGAGTTTCATCGTGTTAGCCAGGATGGTCTCAATCTCCTGACCTCATGATCTGCCTACCTCAGCTTCCCAAAGAGCTGGGATTACAGGCACAAGCCACCACGCCTGGTCAGTTGATCTCTCTCTCTCTCTCTCTCTCTCTTTCTGATAGGAAACAGGAAGAAAAAAAGGGAAGGGAACAGATGAATTAATATAAAGTCAGATAAAAATGGGGAAAATAACCCAAGCTACCGCAAAAGGGCTATTTTTCTACGAAGCTCAACAAGATCACAATATACACAGTAATATTAGCACTTACTGAACTTATTGGATAAATCTGCCAAGACAACAACCCATAGAGATGGGTATTAACATTCCCATTTTTCAGATGAGAAAACTGAAATGGAAAACGGAAAAAATAACTTATCCAAAGAACCACAGTTTGTGAATGGAAATTTAAACCCAGGATTATATCTAAACTTTTCAACTCTTAAATCTAGTATCCCATCTCATAGATAAAATCACTAAGTAATCTGTCAAGTCTTATAAAGATCTTCCTGTTTCCTTACCAGGAAATTTTCATGAGCTATAAAGTGCCTCAAAGCTGCAGAAAAAGCAAAGGGATGTGAATAACCTATAAACTGCAGGCTCATCCCTAGAATAAGTAAGAGAAACTTGTAATACTATTTTCAGCTTAATGAATAAAAAATAAATAGAAGGATCCAAAGAAAATGAAGGCAAGTAAGAAATAACATTAAGGAAGGAAGCGATAGGCTTAAGGGCAAAAAAAGAAGACGAAGGTGATGAAAACACCACGAGATGCTGTTTTGTGAGTACTGGAGAAACAATGCTTTTGAGAAAACATCAAGGATGAAAAACAAGGCCACTGGAGGTGATTCAGACACCAGTAATGCAGTGATCCAGAGCCCCAGGCAAGTGGGCTGTAAGGAACGGGTGGGGGTTTCACAGGTGCTGCCGGTCTGGACAGGGAAGACAAGGGCCTGGGATCATCAGGCCTTGGAGAGGAAATGACGATGCCCATAGCTTATGAAGTGATTAGTCAGAGTGCTTGAGGAACACCATGTGCATTCCCATTTCCCTCCCTGCAAATGCTAGGACATGACCAGAGATTCCTTAACAGAGATGACTTTTTTAATATTAGATAAACCAGACGCAGGGAAATTTTCTCTCCAGAATACACTCTAGTCAACAATTAGGATGACAGAGGAGACTTCAGGGAGCTGAAGACTGCAGCAGAAATAACCAGCATTTAGGAGACCCAGGTTCAAGATACTCCACCACTAATGCCCTGGGCTTGGCTACCTTCGGCAAATCCCTCAGTGACTCAGCCCATCAGCATCCAAGGGAAGGGTGGGACACAATGACCTCTAAGAGGCTTTGTTTGGTGACTGACTCCCTTCCCAGGTTACCCTGGTCTCCCTCTCACACTCTTTCATCTCACACTGCAGTGAGCTCTCCAATATACTTGTAGCTCAAAGAGAGGGAGGAAGGAAGGAAGATACTAAGGATGACAAATGAGCTTAAACTTCAACATGCATTACAAGAACTGAAAATCCAAAATATAAATCAAACTAATAAAGCCATTGAAAATCATTTATTGAACTATTACTATGTGCCAGACACTGCCCTAAGCATCTCACTTATTCCTTATGACAACCCTCTAAGGAAGGGGGTAGATAAGTAGTTGTCCAAGTGACACGGCTTGTAGTTAAGCTGAGGTGTGAACGTGGCCTCCCGAGACTGACCTCTTAATCATTATACCCACAGCATTAACTTTGGGGATAAGACTACCTCACCTAATTATAATATGATGCCTCTTTGCTTTAGAATGAAATTATACCAATTCAAACTGACAGCGTGTATTACAGAAATAAAAAAAGGTGATGAGTTTGGAATTGTGATTTGGTGAAACCATGACTTTCATAGACACTGCTCATTGATTCTGGAATCTCCGAGTCCAAGACCAAAGTCTCTCTCAAAAGTATAGCATTCAGCCGGGCATGGTGGCCCATCCCTGTAACCACAGAACTTTGGGAGGCCAAGGTGAAATAATTCGTTGAGCCCAGGAGTTCGAGACCATCCTGGGCAAGACAGCAAAACTCTTCTCTACACAAAACTTAAAAATAAGCCAGGTGGGGTAGCAGGCACCTGCAGTGCCAGCTACTCAGGAAGCTGAGGCGGGAGGACTGTTTAGCTCAGGAATTGGAGGCAGCTATGAGCTAAAATCGCACCACTGCACTCCAGCCTGAGCGACAAAGCAAGACCCCACCCTTACAAAAAATAAAAAGTAAAGTATAACATCCAGACAACCAGGGGAAATGAGGACCCCACCCAGCCAACTTCTTATTTACTCAAGAGAGTAGGTAAGGCCCAGAAATGTTGAAAGAGTGACTCCAAGTCACACAGGTAATTAGAGAGAAAGCCAGAGCTAGAATGTGGGCCTCCCAAATTCCAGTTTAAAGTTCTTTCAATTCTTTAAAAACAAAACTCTTGTTTCCTATCCCATATTTTTGTCTTACCATTTATTATAGAAACTTTCAAACACATACAAAAGTAGAAAGAATGAATGAACTCCCATTCAGCCATCATCCAACTTCAATGATTATTAACTCAAGGCAAATCTTACTTTACTTCCACATCTATCTACTCTCCCCACCTCATCACCACTGGTTGTTTTGAAGTAAATTCTAGCCATCACACACCCTTTCATCCACAGATGTTTCAGCACATATCTCTTAAAAAGATAAATTTTAAGAGACACTCTGAAGCATAACCACAATAGTATTAACACATCTATAAAAATTAACAATAATTTCTTTATTTCAATTATCTGATCAATGTTCAAATTTCCCCAACTGTCTTTTTTGTTTTTTACAAATTGTTGAATCAGAATCTATCTATGTATAGCCAGTCTATACATAGTAACTGGTTAGGGTATTTCTTAAATTTATTTTAATCTCTAGGTCTCCTATTTATCTCTCTGTCTCCTTTTTTTCAAACAATTTATTCATTGACAAAATCAGATCAATTGTCCCATGGGGTTTCTCAGAGTCTGGACTTTGCTTTCTTTTTATCTCCCCATAATGCTCTTCATTGTACCCTGTGCATAAAGGAAGTGAGCTTAGACTCACCCATATGTGTTCTTTCTTTCTCAGTCTCTCTCACCGTCTACACACATACACACATACATGTTCATCATAAACTAATATAAGAGAACAGGCCAGGCACAGTGGCTCAGGCCCGTAATTCTGGTACTTTGGGAGGCTGGGACAGGAAGACTGCTTGAGTCCCAGAGTTTGAGACCAGCGTGGGCAACACACAGACCACGTCTCTATAAAAAAAATAAACAATATTAGCAGGGCATGGTAGCACACACTTGCGGTCCCAGCTACTCCGGAGGGTGAGGTTGGGGGATGGCTTGCTAGAGCCCAGAAGGTTGAGGCTACCATGAGTTCTGATCATTCTACTTCACTCTAGCCTGGGCAACAGAGTGAGACTGTTAAAATAAATAATAAATTTTATTTAATTGTTGATTCAATTCAACAAATACCTACTGAGTATCAATAAGGGCAAGGTGTGTGGAATAACAAGGTGACTAAGAAATGATCCTTATCTCTGGGAAGACACAATCCAACAAAGTTGATAAACTTCATAACATTAATTCAAGGAAGACAAGTGAGAACTATTTAAGAGGACTCCAGAAGAATTTCCAGGATGAGGTGGGACCTAGGCTAGACCTAGACCACTGCACTACAACCTGATGACAGAGCATGCAATGTGACATAGAGGACAGCTTGGGTAATGCCAACAAGGCAGGGTTGATTCTGGCATATTTTAAACTGACAGCAGCACAGGTGAGTAAAAGACTTGGCGGGAAAAGAGTATGGTAATGACAGACTGCTATATTTGCTGAGAGATTTGAGAATCATCACACATTTTTGAATAGGGGAATAGCCCTGGATCTGTATTCTAAAGCATTAGTGAGTGTATTAGAAGTAAGGATTCCAGTTTGGATTTCAATAATCCAACCACTGAGTCCCTGCAGTAGGTCAACGGGAATGATCAAAGAGAGAGGGAAGTGACATGGTTTGTCAACTGAATACCTGGGGCCAGGAGGCAAGAGGAGTAAAAGAAAATAAAAGCTGATTTTCAGCTTTCAGAGAAAGAAGGTTTTCTCGAGAAAAAGAAAAATTATTTCTATAGTACCTCAAGAAAATATATACACCTTTCAGATCATAAACAAATGTCAGTCAAAAATTCTTGTCAACAGTGGCAATGGGCATCCTGGACATCTTGACTTTAAGATCCTAAGAAACACTGGATCAATCCACTTTCTTCAATATGGTCATAAATCTTATTTTGATTTTTCTGAGGCCCTCCATACTCTGGACATGTGAGTCTAAGGCAAATGTGTATTTTCTACATTAATTCTATTTTTTAGAAAATGAGAAAGAAAACGAAATTCAAGCCTACAAATTTTGAGATCACCTTTAAACTCTAAAACCTCAAATAACATACTTCTATAGCTTTGTATTCAATCTACGTGAAATATAAATATTCTCTAATGTTCAAAAACAAGGAACACAGACAGAAGGAAATTAATTGTAAAGAAAAGTCTATAAGCTGTATAAAGGCTGAGGTCCCTTAGACAAAATGCTTGGGACCAGAGGAGTTTCAAATTTTGTATTTGGAAACATTTGCATACACATAAGGAGATCTCTTGAAGATGGGGTCCAAGTTTCATATACAACTTATACACATAGCCTTATACACAAAGCCTAATTTTATACAATATTTTTAATAATTTTGTGCATGAAACAAAGCTTTGACTTTGGTTTGATCACAACCCGTCACATGAGGTCAGGTGTGAAATTTCTCTCTTGTGGCATTACATTGGCACCTAAAAAGTTTTGGATTTTGGAGCACTTCAGATTTTCACATTAGGGATACTCACCTTGTACACTGAGATAAAATGCAAGTAGTGTTCACATTACAATCTCTGACTCCACAACCGATTTTGAAAATATACACAAGGCAGGGTGCCTGCCTGTAATCCCAGCACTTTGGGATGTCGAGGCAGGCACGAGGTCAGGAGATCCACACGTGGCTAACACGGTGAAACCCCATTTCTACTAAAAATACAAAACATTAGCCGGCCGTGGTGGCACGTGCTGTTAGTCCCAGGTCCTCGGGAGGCTGAGAGGCAGGAGAATCGCTTTAACCCGGGAGGCAGAGGTTGCAGTGAGCCAAGATCGCGCCACTGCACTACAACCTGATGACACAGCATGACTCCATCTCAAAAAAACAAGAAAATAAAATATATACAAATAATGATCAGTAGTTTAGGGCTACAAATTTTCAAGACACTGACAAAGGACACAAAAGAAGTCTCCTTTAATTTAGAGGAGATCCCTAGATACATATTTCCCTTTTATCTAACTAAGCGACCACAATAGTTTCCCTTGGTACTGGACAGCACAAACTCAATTAAGTTTTTAATAGATATTTGCTGTGATAAGTACCTTTTAAAAAAAACAAAAACAAAAAATCTTATATAGATTGCCTGAAAAAGTGAAGTAGTATCACTTCTCCTTAAATGTTAACCTTTAAATAACTAAAACAGCTAGTTTATCCTCTGGACTTAAAATTCTACATCACACTAGCTTTAATATACAAAGAGTAAATTCCAGATGTTCTAAGAACCAACAGAAGGTTATGACTTAAGAGGTTGATTATTTTAATTTATAAATATTTCTAAGTGATCTTTTAAACCTGACTGTTTTTTAGAGGGCTAGACTAAATCCAGGTGTTAAGTATATATTAAAATTAACATAAAGTCTCTCTTCAGAGTGGAATTCTGGATTTCATTTTCTTTTTTAGCTTTTATTTTATAAAGGACTTTAAACGGGAATATTTTCCCTTTAGCCCCATTTGCAGAGAGATTCACCATCAGAGCAATAAACCATTTCCCAAAGCCAAGAACCTCTAACACTTCCCTCACAAAAATATTGATTATTTTATATTTTATGTGACCATTTGAGATGTCTGCAAGACACCCATGTGAGAGAGACAGTTTGAATCCAAAGAACTCCAGTGCCATTTTTAGTGGTGTATTGTTGAGCAAGTCACTTAACTGTTTCCTCACTGCAAAGAGGGTCATAAGAGTACCCATCTTTCAAGGATGCCACAAGGACTATCTTGGCTTCTCTGATCCTCCAACACAAACTGGGCATCCTACCATCCAACGTTATTCTCACACCAACTATCCAGAAGGAGTCAGAGGCCACAGGTGTAAGGGCTCAGTCCCACAAGACTGCTCTCACACAGGGGCCAGTCATAAGTACTATATACCTAGGTTACCCATGTAACTGAGTACCCCGATATTTCTCAGAAATACTTTATTTTTTCTCTTTCTTCTTTTCTCCTTCCTCTGTTTACTCACTTCCTACCTAGCTCTTTAGAAATGCAATTATAGCCTTTACCTCATCTTTACTAGACACTCCCTACAGCAAGTTCATCTAACTATGTGCTTAGAAATTCCAGAGCAGAACTATCACCCACCAGAAGGCTGCCTCAAGAGACTGACGTCAATTTACAGCCCAAGGTATGCCCGCTATGAAACTCTCTTCCACCTGGGGAGTTTTCAGCCACTTTTACAACACAGTTCAGTCCATGAAGGTACCAGCAGTCACCAGCTTGATTGCCCAGCAGGTAAGACACTGAAAAAGGAAAATGAACTCCCCCAGCCTGCTCACTTCCTCCCCTGCAAGCCATTCATGCCAGCATGTTAGGCCCCCTTTTAAAAGTACCCACTCTCTGCTCCGAAAGGGAAGCAGTACTCGTAAAACAGGAAGCCTGTACTTCTTCCGCTAAGCTAGCTTTGGAATAAAAAGTCATTTTCAGCCAGGCATGGTGGCTCAAGCCTGTAATCTCAACACTTTGGGAGGTTGAGGCGGAGATCACTTGAGCCCAGGAATTCTAAACCAGCCTGGATCTATATTCTATGGGCAACAAAATGGATCTGGATCTATGGGCAACATAAATGAGACTTCATCTTCATAAAAAAAATTTAAAAATTTGCCAGGCATAGTGGCATGTACCTGTAGTCCCAGCTACTCAAGAGGTTGAGATGGGAGGATCACTTGAGTCCCAGAGGCAGGAGAATCACTTGAGTCCCGGAGGTGGAGGCTACAGTGAGCCAAGACTGCACCACTGCATTCCAGCTGTGGCAAAAGAACAAGACTCTGTTTAAAAAAAAAAAAAAAAAAAAGTCAGGTGAGGCGGCTCAGTGGCTCATACCTGTAATCCCAGCATTTTGGGAGGTCAAGTTGGGCAGATCATTTAAGGTCAAGAGTTTGAGACCAGCCTGACCAACACAGTGAAGCCTTGTCTCTACTAAAAATACAAAAAATTAGCCAGGTATGGTGGCACATGCTTGTAATCTCAGCTATTTGGGAGGCTGAGGCAGGAGAATCTCTTGAACCCAGGAGGCAGAGGTTGCAGTGAGCCAGGATCACACCACTGCACTACAGCCTGAGCAAAAAAAAACCAAGGAACTGTTTTATACCAGACCTTGCTCTTGTTAACTAGACTTTGCAAGTAGTGGGCGACTGAACCTGTATTTTGGGGTTATACCCACACTTCTGTCTTGGCTACAAACTTGGGGGTTCCCACATAAGCCCTCCCAGGTTCAATAATTCACTAGATTGGCTTACAGAATCCCGGAAGACACTTATGTTTATTTGCATATACATAAAAGTTTAGCTTCTGAACAGCTAAATGGAAAGGATGCACCAGACAAGAGGCGGGGGCAGGTGCACAGTTTCCAAGCCCTTTTGGAGCATGCCATCCTCCCAGCACCTCCGTGTGCTCACCAACCCAGAAGCTTGCCAAACCTTATTGTCTGCTATGGGGAGGCTCCATTATGTACGCATGATCGGTTAAATCGTGAATCCCTCTCACCTCCCTGGAGGTCTGGAATGGAGCAGAAAGTTCTAACCCTCTAGACATGCTTTGGTCTTTGTGGTGACCAGGCTCAACCTGAAGATATCTAGCCACAGCAACCCCAAGAGTGAATGATTAGCACACAAAAGATACTCTTACCACTCAGGGGACTCGGAGCATTTTAGGAGCTCTGTGACAGGAACCTGGGACAAAAACCAAATGCTTTTTTTTTATTCTATTGCAGACTAAATGTAAAGTGCAATGCACCATATGAGTGGTGCCTACGGTATTTTTATCAATCTAAAACAGTAGTGAGTAATGCAAGTGCCTCCTCAGCATTGTATGGAAGTCATATGGACTCAGTGAACCACCAGCCCCCAACCTTATGGCCATATTTCTTCAAAAATGGACAAACCCTCTGGTCTCAGTGACCAGCTATGAGCTGGTCCTAGTATGGGGCTCAATGCTTAGGAACAACACTGAAGAAAACTCTTTCCCTAGATGAGAACAAAAATGCACATCATTCTGGAAACTACTGGCAGCCATCTCGCCACAGTGACAGCTGCGCTGAATCCAGCTAGCAGACGTCCTCTAGAGTGAGAGGTTTCAAGTTCAGGTTCTCTGATATACTCATGAGCCCAATTTACCTTGTTTTCTGCACAAGTGCTAGATGGGTGCCATCAGACCAAAACCTAACACACCTTTGAGTTGAAATATGAAATACTGATCTAAAATGCCGCTTAGCTGGAGGATGAAGTGAAAATGTGTGAGATGGCAGCAGTGTGTGTACTCCCGCCAAACTGGGAATGTGAATGTTTAGAAATATTGACAGCAATTGGCAGAATAATTTTGTCTGTTGAAGTCAACAATTTTTTATTTTTTATTATTATTTTTTGAGACAGAGTCTCACTCTGTCACCCATGCTGGAGTGCAAGTGGTGATCCTCCTGCCTCAGCCTCCTGAGCAGCTGGAATTACAGGTGCCCAGCGAAGTCAATAACTTAAAACAATGGGCTTATATTTGTCTTTTATACTTTTGTTTTCCTAGTAATTCATTTGTTTTCATACTAATTCATTTGTATTTTACAAAAGTATTGCTGTGCAATGGTATAGAAATTTTAAAAAGAAACAGTTCCATTCCTCAGACAGCTTGAGAACTGGCCTAAAGATCTACAGAGAAATATAAAGATCTACAGAGAAATAGAACCATGGCCCTGATCAAACCTAAGCCTAGCTCTTAATCTCTACTCTTTAGTTAGGTAGCCAATAGATAAACTTGACTGCTTGACCCTGGCTGAGTGAAATTTTCTGAGATTTACAATAGAAAGTTTGTCACCTGATACAGGAAATGAACTGCCAGACCAAAGAAAGGTATGGAAGAGGACAGAGAGGGAGGAAAGGCAAGGAAGAGGACTGAGAGGGAGGTAAAAGTACAGCACAGGCAAAGGTATAGAGAATTCCAAACATTACCTAAAACTACTCAAGGAGAGACTGAAGAGGAAAACATCCACTCAAAGAGGCACAATCAGATAAAGGTTTTTCACATCCCTGCAATTAAATGGCCACCTGGAAGGCTTTCCTTCCTTTAAACAATGAACCCATGCAAACATTTCTTTGTTCCACCCATTTCAGCAACTGCCAATTTTGAGCCAGATGAATTATCCTCAAGCAAATGTCACACACAGTGGGTAGTGATTTCATTTTCCTAAATGGTTGTCAAAGCTTTGCATACTAAAGCTTCCAAAAAGGAGAACTGGAAAAATGACAATTTAGAGGTGGGAAAGAAACATGAGTTATTTCAAAGCAGCAGCCTGCGATATGGTAAAATCATTCTTCTAAAATGCCTCCATCGAATATTTTCCAAACTGTAATCATTTCAACTGCTGGCTTTCGCTGTATTTATGCTAAAATGGAGCTGATTTCTTTTTATAGTATTTTACCAGAGTAAAGAGCCAAAAATGAATAGGGGGGGAAAAAAAAGGAAAGAAAATATTACCGTAGGTTTTAAGAAGACAAGATCTAGAAACAGGAAGAGTTAGGAAAGAAAGAAAAATGAACTCTGTGAAGAAAAATGTTGACTACTTTCATTTCTATTAATCTAAGAAAATCCTAAAACAGAATGAGGTTACTCTAAATTCAAAATCCGCATATAATACTTACAGTGAGTAGACCATGACGGGGAATACTCCGTCTAAATAATCAGTTCAAGGCCAGAGAACTCCGAAGTCTTACCAAGATGGCACAATCTCTGCTAAGTGAGGTGTTAAAATGGGTAAAGTTATCCAAAGCTTTCCTAACTGGAGTCCAGGGACATTTTCCTCAGTGTCTGCCTGAGATCTAGAAACTATTTCTTTTTTTCTTTTTATGGTAATTTTTAAAAATTAATATATAATAATGTAGGCATATCCTAGGCCATCCAGAAAGCAACCTTATTATAGCTATGTAATCTCAATTCCCATATTTGCATTCATAATTCAGTGGCACCAAGATCACTTAAAATAAGAGCAACTTTCATTTCATGTTTCTCAAGCTATGGTGCCCCTAATCAACACTGGCTCAGGTTTCAGCAACTTGAGCCTAGTAAACTGTATCACATCCATTTGGAAGCAAAAACAAGTAAGTGATGGTTACAAACAAAGAAGGGTGATATCCTCTGAGAAGCACACATCACTTCCATAATATTCTCAACAAAAATGCCTAACTTTTATTCAGTCATGAGGAGACAACCAAAAAATTCAAACTGAGGGACATTCTAAAATACAAAATAGCTGTCCCATACTCTTTAGAAATGTCAAGGTTATGAAAGACAAAGAAAGAGTAAAGGCTAAAGAAACAACCAAATGCAATGTCTAATCCTGGACTGGATCCTAGACCAGAAAAAGAACTTTAATGGGACCTTAACTGGCAAAGTTTGTATAAGGTCTATAGATGATGGTATTCTACCAAAGTTAATTTCCTGATTTTGGTAACAGTACAATGATTATACAAGATACTAACATTTAGGAAAACTGGGTGAAGAATACAGGGAATTTTTTGTACTATTTTTGCTACTTTTTCAAAAGCCTGATATTATTTCAAAATTAAAAAGTATAAAAAAGTTAAAATAAGGGTCTGGATCAATAAAAAGGAGGCCTAAATAACTAGACTGTATTAATCTGTACAATGTCTGACAACGTCCAGTGACTCCAGTATCCAGTCCCCTTGGCAGTTCTGCAGGGATAGCCCTTAAGAAGATCTAATCAACTTGCCTTGTCAGTTTCTCCATTGTCTTTCCCTGTAGGCTTGCCTCCAGAATTCCTGTCTAGACCCCTCCCAGCTCTTGTTTTTACTCAGCATTAACCACCTGGCACTTAAGTTACATGAGTTTCTTGTGATTTGGGTTAACAAGAATCTGCTCCCCAGAGTTTAATCACTTTACCCATGTGCTGAGAAAATAACTGATTTCCAGATCATCATAGCTGAGAGCCAGCCCCTGGACTACCATGGTAACTACTTGTCCAGCAGTCCCTGCCCAAGGACCATTCTGCAGCCTGCAACACCTATAAATTGTTTCATTCCACAGCTTCCTGCAAAGGTAAACAGGCAGCTCTAACAATAATAGCAACAAAAATATAGTCTTCTGTAAAGCAGGAAAGGTGTCAGTAGCCAGCTTTGAACAAAGGTCTAGTGAGTAACCATTTCATAAGGCTCCATGAAGACCTACCTGTATCCACGGTGACCCAGAATGAGTCTTATAATTCAATACATCTATCCATGTCTTTACTTAAAACCCTTTAATAGGGCTGGGTGTGGTGGCTCACGACTGTAATCCCAGCACATTGGGAGGCCAAGGCGTGACAGAATCGCCTGAGGTTAGAGTTCAAGACCAGCCTGGTCAGCATGGTGAAACCCAGTTTCTACCAAAAGTAGCAAAAAAATTAGCTGGGCGTGCTGGTGGGCACCTGTAATGCCACCTACTTGGGAGGCTAAGGTAGGAGAATCACTTGAACCCAGGAGGTGGAGGTTGTAGTGAGCCAAGATCGTAGAGAACCTGGATGACAGAGCAAAACTCCATCCCCCCCAAAAAAAATCCTTTAAAGTTTTTAAAGTTTTCCATTACCTCTAAAACAAAGACCAAAATCCTGCTCACTGCCTGATGCCCAGCCCCTGCCGGCTGCTCCAACACCTCATCCAGCATCCCCCGCCCCAGGCACACTCCAGTCCCGAGCCAGCCTCGATCATCACTTCAAGGGCTTAGTGCAAACTGTACCCTCGTCTACACTGTCATCCCACCCCCATCCACCAGTCCGCTACACATACACTTCGGCCTGCCTAACTTCCACTCATCGAGATCTATTCGGGTTTTGGCTTAAATACCACTTAAACTGGAAAGGCTTCTCTCAACAACCTTGGGGACAAGATTAGCACCCTTTATGTTCTCATAGTAGTCTATTTCTCTTCCTAGAACTTACCACCATTTCAAATGATTATTTGTAAAGGCTCTTGGTCTCCCCAACTAGATTAAGAGCATCCAGAGGGCAGGGACTAAGTGTGGTTTTATAAGCTCTCATAACTCAATGCCTAGTACTTTGCACTTCACACAATGAGAATGGACCCTGCCCACATCCTCAACTTGAAATGAAATCCATATGCTTGAAATAGTATGAACACAGTAACTATTGAGTAACGCTCAAGTAAGAGCTACTAAAATTATGTAAAAATGGCTTCCCTCTGAATATGCCTGAAATTTACCACTGCTTTTTCATTCTACCTGATGGAGGGGGAAAAAGTCAGCCAGGCAAAAGATGCCAAGCTGTCATGTTTTCAAGCACACTTTTTGACTGTCAAATCAGCTCATTTTAGGATATTGAAAAACTTCTAATTGCAAGGTAAAACATCAAGAAAGGAAATGCTTCTAAAATTAACACACTACACTTTTTTTTTACTCTGAAACAAATCTATACTCATCATCAGTACGTTTTCACTTCCCTCTGCAGCCTCACTGTCATCTTCTCTTTCAAAATCCTGGTTATTACCACTACAAGGATATTCAGACCCTTTCTCAAACACCAAAGATTCTACTAATAATTTCCATGGGAATAAATGTCAACTATGGCTAAAATTTCATTTGCTTAAAAAATATGAAAAACTCGCTTTTATCTCCGCTATGAACTAATAAAAGCAAGCTAAATTACAGATGTCCTAAGTAGTCCCTGTTCACAGAAGGATTACCATTTAAAATCATAAATTAGTTAACAGATAAAAGTGAGGGACTTTCAGGGAGTGTTACACTGGAACAGCAGCTAAATTCTCCTGGTCCCAGGCAATATTCTCAGGCAAAGTCTGAAGGAACCAAATACTAAGATTTCTTCAGAGATAATGAGACAGATTCCTATTGGCCAGGGGAGAAACTTGAGAATTCAAGAGTGTGTTGGTTCTTAGGTAGAAAACTACACTTCAGAAAAGTACCTGGCCGTATAAAATGTCTCCACAGAAATGGCTACATTCTAGGTGCACATAACAACATTTCGGTCCATGGCAGGCTGCATATACAATGGCGGTCCCATTAGATTACATTACTATATTTCTACCATACCTTTTGTATGTTTAGATATTTTTAGATACACAAATACTTACCATTGTGTTATAATTGCCTATAGAATTCAATAGAGTAACATGCTGTACAGGTGCATGTACCTAGGAGCAATAGGCCATACCAGATAGCCTAGGTGTGTAAGCCTAGGCTATACCACCTAGGCTTGTGTAAGTACACTCTACAGTGTTCACACAACTATGAAATCGCCTAACATGTTTCTCAGAAGGTATCCCCATCATTAAGCGATGCATGAGTGTGTAAGTATTATATACTACAATACCTAGAAGCTACATGCAAACCCCACTGGGTAATTCAAAGACGGACAAGAACATGATTGCTTTAAAAACGTGAAAAACTGGCTTCTATCTCAGCTATGAACAAAAGCAAGATAAATCACAGCTATCCTAAGTAGTCCCTGTTCATAGAAGAATACTCACTTAAAATCATGTTAGTTAACGGATAACAATGGACTGAAACACCCAAGCTGATCATTTTTTCAGGGTATGTTAAACTGTAATAGCAGATACATTCTCCTGGGCCCAGGCAATATATCAGCCAGAGGACAAAGGAACCAAATACTGAGATTTCTTAAGACATAAGTAGACAGACTCCTATTGGCCTCACAATCATGGGATTAATATAATACATATGAGCACGCACACATACATATCTGATAGTGTGGTTCCTAACCTTTTTTAAGTCAGAGAATCTCAAGAAAGCTATGAATCTCCTCCCCAGAAAAAAATAATGTTTATGCAAAAGAGGCTCTCTTAACTGATCTCTGCCTAACCACCCTGCCAAATTAACCAGCACACCCTACATCAGTACATGATTGATGTGTGAGCACACCAGCAGCTCACAACTAGTAAGAGACTCTACTTGAGCACAGGACTACTCAATGTGTGGGCTAGGTGGGTGCTAGCGTGCCAACTGTTTATTACCAGTTGCCCTTGAGGTAAGTACAGAAATGGTGACTAGGCATTTAGAAACATACAGAACCATTAGACATGGTTGCATCATCTAAGTAGCTGACTCGCTTCACTGACCAACCCCAGTGTTGTTGGTCTTGTAAGGTACACATGGCACCAGCTGCCTACTAGTCAAGATCTGAAGAACTATGTGACCACAAGTGACAATTTAAGGTTAGTCGGTTAACTGCAGTACAAAAGTATTAAAATCAGGAGTCCATTTCTTACACTAAAAGTTCATTTAAATTTAACCATGAATTGACAGGATATATTGTTAGAACTGGCTACTGAAGAAGGACTGAAGATGAATTTTGACACGATAGCATCACTTACATCAATTTCGAGTAAAATTTAAAAATGAATATCCTGAGCTTTCCAGAGTTGCTTTAAAATGTCTTTTTTCATCCATTCTTATTTACATCCCTCTATAAGATCAGTTCCTCTACCATGAGTATTACTTAAGCAAAACCAGAAATAGTTTGGATAGACATTACTTTAGCCCCAAGATAAGCTTGTCATCAGCCCACGTAGTAAGATAGGTTAACAAGCAAGATGTGAATTTATTTCTGACATTAAAACTCCTAAATACTGACATATATGAAGTCTGGTCAAAGTATATATAGAGGAATTTAATATGAAGAATCATTATTTCACTTATAACTTTTTGAGTAGTTATAAATGGAATAAAAATTAACAAGAGTTAATAGTGATTATGAATTGCCAAGACATGTACACTTTCAAAGAACATGTACACATTTAGAAAATCTTCCCTGTATTCTGTTTTTTCCAACTACATTCATTAAAATGTAACTTTATTTCTGTTGTTTTTAAAAACAAATTTAAAAATTAAGGCTTGTATTTTGTTTTTTTAAGTAAAAGTACAGGTCCACAACAGATTGGAAATAAAAAAGACTAGACTTTCACCATATATAGATTAAAAAGTAGTGAGCTGCTCCACCAATCAAGCTGTATCATTCCCTACAGTCAGATATGTTTATTACTACTTATGCCAGTTGTTCTTACAATTTAATTATATAAACACATAATAAACTGTATATAAATACACAATATTTTTATTCAGAGAAATTAATGTTTCAGTGAAAATGAAGTTGAATGTTTGAATGATTTGGAATCATTCAACAACAGTGAAACACTAAAATAAATGCCATGATATTAGATGTGAGGAAGAAAACAGCAAAAGACTGGAAGGCAAATCACAAAAATCTAGGATTCTGCACTCAAGATATTCACAAATATTTTAAAGTTCTTACTTTAAGGCAACCCAAACTGAAAACTGTGTAGACCATGCACCACAGGTGACGTTTATGTGCAAAACCAACACAGAAGCCACTTATCAGGACTTGGCCCCATATCAGAAATTAGCAAATATGTGTGAAATAAAATGTTTAAGGCACGAATGCAACATTTTTCACATGTGTCCATCTTAAGTAACTAACTAGCTGCTGGTCATGATATTCCTAGATGAGAGAGCCTACACTCTAAACACAAAATTCCGTACATAATATTTAAAAGATTCTGGTCCCTCTGGTTCTATTACTGAAATATAACCAGATGGTAATAAAACATCGACAAAATAAAAACAGAAAGACACACCAATCACAGAAAGTGTAGAGTCCAAAAAGAGATTCTAACCAAATAAAGAAAATGAAACCATTTATAAAATTGCAGGCTTATTGTCTCTTTCCTAGTACCATTGTATCTACACCCAATTCACACAGAGAATGTATTTTTGAGCAGTTTACAAAAATTTAATTACAAAAATTTGGCTTATTAACCAAATTAAAGCAGAGCCCTCAGGGAACAAAGTGGGTTACACTAGACTTCCTGCTTCTTCCCCCTTCCACCCTTCTTGGCCCCTGCCCTGCAGAGCCCAAAGGACAAAAAACAAAAGCAGAATCAAAAAGTAACATATAAAAAGTCCCTTATGAGACACTACAAAACATTTTCTCTATCACTATAAAAAAATGTCAGTAATTCTGGGCCATAAACCAAAGTAAACCAAAACCATGGGTTTTATTCGATTCTGAAGTCCAACATTTTGTAGCTTATCTACACTAGTCCATAGTTTAAGGTCAAAGTTTTAATTTAGTGTTAAGAAAAAGAACCAAAACAAATGAAAAGCATAATTGCTCAATGAAGGAAAATAACATGAGACAGTTCATTTCATAAGCATTTGCGGCTGACAAAAACTAAAATTATAAGAAAAAAAATTCAAGATCTTATTAATACCTAGATTGAAATAATCTGAACAAAAACTCATTTTGAAAACAGCCAGAGCATGCCTTACACCTCTACTTCACAGCATTAGGACTTAGCTGAATTAATGTAAAATTTCACTGTCAACTATATTACACAATGCAATAGAATAGAAATAGTGTACCAAAAAAAAAAAAAAAAAAAAAAAAAAAAAAAAAAAAAAAAAAAAAAAAAAAAAAAAAAAAAAAAAAAAGCATGAAAATGAGCAATGTCTAAATAGGCCATGGGGGAACTGGGCTGATGTTCTGGGTCCTGCTCTTTGGGTCTGGCTCTGCCAATAACTGACACCATGAAAAGTGGTTGGCTGCCTTCATTTTGGGGTTCCTAACTGTGAATTCAGAGGGTCAGTTTAAGTACACACCACAGACGCTAAATGCTCTAAGACTCTCCTGCCCTAGAACTAAAATGCACAGCTGGTACAGAATTGAAGCTTTTCTGGGCAGTGAAAGACAGGAGGCAAACAAGATCTACCACCGTAAAGAGATTTGGACACTCACTGACTCAGCTGATAGTTATTCTGGTAATAAAACAAAGGGGAAAATGGGGAGCTATGCCACTCTGAAAGCAGCATCAAGAACTACCAAGCTTGATGATAGTTCATTCATCATTGTAAAATACAAACTGTAACATAAAAAAAAATCTGGCTTTAAAATAGGTTTTGTTCTTAATTTTGTAATTAACAAAATTTATTTCAAAAATCAGGAGAAAAGAAATAGATTGAAACAAAGAAATTCACAGTGGTTATTTAAAGGTTATCTTATCTTCATTCACACAATATTAAACTCTTTGTTTTATGAAGAGATGATAATGCAGCGATGAACACACACCTGGTCTGGATGCAAGTCCCACATATTAGCTGCAGAGCCTGGCAAGTTTCAGTTTCCTTGTCTGTAAAATGATGATAATATGGCTGAATAACGTGGTCTCAAGAGTGGTTGTTGGGAGTTAATATGAGTTAATACAGAGTAAGTATTCCTTAATCCCAAATGCTTGGGACCACCAGAAGTGTTTCATGTTTTAGATTTTTTTGTATTTGTGAATATTTGCATTATAACCAGTTAAGCATCTATAATCCAAAAATCTGAAATCTGAAATGTTCCAATGAGCATTTCCTTTGAACATGTCAGTGCTCAAGAAGTTTCAGATTTTGGAGCACTTTGGATTTCAGATTTTCAGATTACAGATGCTCAACTTGTATATATGAAGCACTAAATACAGGGTCCCACATGCAAAAGAACCTACATAAGTGTTTACTAATATTTTATGCTGAACAACTTCATGTTTAACTACAAATAGATGTTCACTAATATGCCAAATGGAAACCATATAAATATCAAGACTCCAGAAAATCTCACCCACATGTATCAGTATTAAACAAAACATCAAGACAATTCCAAGAGAGAATACACACACACACACACACACACACACACACACACACACACACACACACACAGTACGGTAACTTTTTTATTCTTCCAGATGCCAATCCTTTGTCAATCTATCCTGCTACTAAAGATCTTTAAAATCTCTACACACATTTACAGAATAAACCTCAAACCCACACAGACTAGAATGAGCCTCTGGTATCCTGTACTTTGAAGTACTTATCACAGTATGTAATTCTCTATTTGAGTGACTCTTGTTTGATTAATATATTTCTCACCCACTAGAACAAAAGCCAGGAGATAAGGTGTGTGCTTTACCTTCCACTGTATTGCTACCATCTATCACAGTGCATGGCCTGGGGCAGGCGCTCAGTAAATATTTGTTGGATGAATGAACCTCATCTTCCATCAAGGCTCACATCACCGTCTAACATGGATGACCCTTCAGGATTTGCAAAACACTCTCATATAAATTTTCTCTTCTGACCTTGATAGTAAGCTTTTGGGGAAGCCAGGACAGATGAGAAAACCAAGGCCCAAAAGTTCAGAGTCACCCAAGACCACATTCTTAACAAGTGGCAAAGATCCAAGTGTGTTAACTCCTAGTCTGAGGTTCCTTCCAGAACATTCTGCTGCCTGGGTTAAATCCAATACAAATACTTGGGCTGCAACCTTGCTTTGTGCTATTTTGCCTCTACAGTTTTTACTCTTCCCTTCCAGACACCCAGAACTGTCTCCTACCTCTTTCCCACTTTTCATTCATTAAATAAACATTTATTAATGACTGTGATTGATGGGCAAACTCTCCTCCTTCCTTCAGCGTCCACCAATGTGTTGTAGTGTCACATCTATTACACAGATATCCATTTACTCACTCAACAAAAAGTCTTCTGTTGTACAGACATGTATTTGTTCTTTCAATACAATGATGAACACTTGCTAAGTGTCATACAGTGTGAGGTTCCACTGTGGAGAACTGTGTTCCAATGTTCTGAGAAACTACTGAAGTTTCTCAGAGTAACAATGTAAATTACCTGTTTTAAAACACAGTACAACTGCTGCCATTCACACAGCCTGAGACATCCCAGGTACCTCAATTGAGAAATAAAGCAAACACTAATACCCACCAAAACATCATAGATCATATCAACATATATATCAATTTAAAAATATATACAAATTCGATTCATCTACCATCGTGTAAAAAATAGATTCACACAACATCCATAGGCAAAGTATCCCCAAGTCTACTCTACTAAAATAGCTTTTATCTATCAGGTCTGTTAAATAGTTAACAGCCCTTTTCAACCTTGTCAGCTCAAAAGAACACATATTAAAATCGAAACAACAGATCTGGGAATCTCATGCCTCTAGATTACCAGCCCAGAACCACAACTCTAAATACAACAGCAATAAACCTGCAATAATCCTCATGAAATATAGTATCAATTAAATGTTGGTGCAAGAAATGTAATGCAGAATTACTGCCGTATTAACACTCCCTGAAGATAAATCACTAAAGACTTTAAGCAAGTGAAAATCGATTCTGTGAATATTTAACACAGCTGGCTTTATTTAAAAATTCCCAAAACAGACACACACTGGCATAAAGAAAGAACTACAAAGGGTTAATAACACTAGATTATATATGAATTCAAAAGTAAGGAAGACAGCTGCCTGGGAATCTTCCTTATTTTGGAAATGATAATATTTTAAAACCTCAGGGGAAAGCAAACAAAATGGTACTTGATAATATGCTAACTCATTAGAGAATTTAATAGAAATGATATCCAACTAATCCTCCTCTTTCTTTCATACTTAAATTTCAATGCTGAATTTAAGAGACCAATATCAGATAAGACAAAAAGGGAAAGTACATGAAAAAAAAAACAGCTCTCAGAATGGACAGAAACCTGAGAAATCATTTGTCTTTGTGGGCAAAGGTTTGGGTTGGTGAAGAACATCCATCAGTATAAGGCAGCATGCCTGACCCCTTCCTCACTGTCTCTTACAGGGACACAGTTGCTTTTAAACACCATGGTCCTATGGATCCTGAATGAATCTAAGTAAACCTGCACGAAGGTGGGGTTATGTGTGCTTGATTCGGGGTCCTTAAGAGTAAATGAGGCTGGACACAGTGGCTGACATCAGTAATCCCAGCCTCATGGGAGGGGGAGGCAGGAGGATGACTTGAGGCTAGAAGTTCAAGATCAGCCTGGAAAACTTAGCTAGACCCTGTTTCTTAAAAAAAAAAAAAAAAAAAAATGACCCAGTCATAGTGGTGGTACATGCATGTAGTCCCAGCTACTTGGGGGAGGTGGGAGTGAGGCCAGAGGATCACTTGAGCCCAGGAGGTAGAGGCTGCGGCGAGCTATGATTGCACCACTGCACTCCAGCCTGGATGACAGAGTAAGACCCTGTCTCTAAAACAAAAACAAAAACAAAAATTACTAAACAGTAAATTTGCCCACATGTTTTCTTATGTCTTCCAGTGGACCAGAAAGACCTCCCACCTTCAAGGACTCCTAATCACTTCATCTTGATTGTCTACAAGGGAGTAATTTACAAATGCTACACCATGACCACTCTAAAGAGGCCTCATTAGGAAAAGCTTCTCTTGTATTAAATCCAAAGCTCTTTTCATTGTATAGTTTAATTCCACTTCCTTCCTTTTTTCCCCTCTGTGAACTCAGTGGAAAAGAATGAACTTCTCAAAGAAGTCCCTTTCATCTCAAAAAAAAAAAAAAAAATCACATTTTGTCAGATGAATTCTATGAATTAATAGAACAGGTGCTCTCTTCAAAAGAACAAGGACATCAGTGATCAAATTTAATCCCATCAATTACATTTAAAAAATCTTTTTAAGTGCTAACATGGCCTTGTAGAAACTAAGCATTTAATATCTCCTTTGATTATGAAATTGCACCGGTCTTCCTGAAAGCTTAAGTTCACACCATCACCCACATTCAATTCCAACAGGCATAGAGTTTTTCCTAAACTGTTTCACCAAGCCATTGTGAGGTGCTGGGGAAGTTGACAAGGCAAGGTTACATCTCAAGGGCCCTTTTGTTTCACTCTACTCTTTCGGTTGCCCTTTTGGGTCTTCTGCTCCCTTACCTTGGATAATGAGAGAAGATGAAACTCGAGTGTGTTAATTATACTTTGCTTATAGCTCTTGATTTTAAGATATGTGAAAGAGGAAATTGAAATGTGGTTAAAATTGTTTTTGGATATAAATTATCCCAAGAGCTAATTATGTATAATTTCTTCATTTTCTTTATTCATGCAAGTGAATCCCAGATAAACATCATTTTAGGTCAAATATTTCTTCCCTTACGACTTCATGACTAATCCTATGTAAGCCTAACATGCTGTTACTCACCACCCCACCCCAAGAACTCAGTATTAATATACTATCCTGTTAGGAGAACAGGAGCTAAAACTTGTTTGAATCGGACTAACATAACATCCTTTGGCATGAAGTCATCTTTACTGTGCAGAGTTAAGGTTAAATAACCTTGTAACAGAAAAAGGAGGCCTGAGAAATACCGAACTTCCCTTCTATGAAGGTTATATAAAGATCTTTCCATCTCTAGCATCCTAGTGACTCTGCATGTCCAGGATGAACATGGGAGAGACTTTGTAAAATCAAGGGCTGTCTATATTTAGTCTCAATCTCTCTCCTCCCATTGAGCTCACTCCAATCAGGCTTTCATTCCTACCGTTCTATCAAAACTGCCTGTCAAGATCACCAATGACCTCCATGTTGCCAAAGCCAACAGTCAATTTGAGCCTTCATTCTACTGAATGATTACTCTAACTGGAAACATTCAGTACTTGCCTTCTTGGTGATCTCTCCAAGGTAATCTTGGTTAATCTCACGGCTTCAAATACCTTCTACATATTCATGATTTACAAATCACATCTCTGGTATTGGTGGTGTAGTGGTGAGTATAGTTGCCTTTCAAATGACATTTCCCGCCAAAACTTCTTTGAACTCCGGATTCCAGAATCTCTCATATATCCAACTGCCTATTCAGTATCATCACATGAATATCTATATTAATCTGTTTTCATGCTGCTATAAAGAACTGCCTGAGACTGGACAATTTATAAAGGAAAGAGGTTTAATTGACTCACAGACAAGCATGGCTGGGAGGCCTCAGGAAACTTACAATGGTGGCAGAAGGTCAAGGGGAAGCAAGGCTCCTTCCTCACAAGGCAGCAGGTAGAAGAGCCAAGCCAACGGAAAATAGCCCCTTATAAAACCATCAGATATTGTGAGAACTCACTCATTACCATGAGAACAGCATGGAGGAATCACCCCCCATGATTCAATTACCTCTACCTAGTCTCTCCCCTGATATGTGGGGATTACAATTCAAGATGAGATTTGGAGTGGGGGACACAAAGCCTAGCCATATCAGTGTCTAAGATGCATCATTAGCTTAAGTCCTAAATCAAACTCCTAATGTTACCTCCAAATTGGCTTCTCCCAAGACCTTGCCCATCTCAGTAAATGGCAACTCCATTCTTCTAGTTGCCCAGGAGAGCCATCCTTGTCTACGCTTGTATTCTCTCTCTCTCTCAGTCCATATCTAATTTATAAGGAAATCCTATCACCTCCACCTTCTATCTAGAACCTGTCCACACCACTACTCTCTCTAGCAACCTGGCCCAGCAATCACCATGTCTCGCCTAGCTTTTTACAATGGCTCTGCTTCCTCCTTTCATTCTATTCTCCACAAAACGGTGATCCATTATAAACCTAAGTTGGATCGTATTATACCTCTGCTCAAAACCCACTGATGGCTTCCCACCTGTTCTAGGTTGAACTGTGTCCCTCAAAAATTCACACACTACACTCTTAACCTCCAGTAATCTCAGAATGTGACCATACTAATGTCATTGCAGATGTAGTTAGTTAAGATGAGGTCATTTAGGAGGACCCCAATTCCAGTATGAATGATGTCCTTATACAAAGAGAAAATTTGGACATAGAGACACATACATAGGGAGAACACCATGTAAAGATGAAGGCAGGGATCTATAAGCCAAGGAATGCCACATATTGCCAGAAAACCACCAAGTGCTAGGAAAGAGGAATGGAACAGATTCTCTCTCTCTCATGATCTTCAGAAGGAACCAACTCTACCAATAACCTGAGTGAGGCTTCCAGCCTCCAGAACTGTAAAACAATAATTTCTGTTGTTTAAGCCAGTTGCACCAAGAACCGGTTTCATGGAAGATAATTTTTCTATAGATCTGGGGAGTTGCTGGTGGGGGGGTGGGGGGGGTTTCATAAAAATTCAAGTGCATTACACTTATTGTGCACTTTATTTCTACTATTATTACATTGTAATATATAATGAAATAATTATACAATTCACCATAATGTAGAATCAGTGGCAGCCCTGAGCTTGTTTTCCTGCAACTAGATGGTCCCATCTGGGGGTGATGGAGACAGTGATACATCATCAGGCATTAGATTCTCATAAATAGTGTACAACCTAGATCCCCCACATATGCAATTCACAATAGGGTTCGTGCTCCTTTGAGAATCTAAAGCCACCACTGATCTGACAGGAAGCAGAGCTCAGACAGTAATGAGAACAATGGGGAGCAGCTGTAAATAGAGATGAAGCTTCATTCACTGGCCCACCACTAACCTCCTGCTGTGTGGCCCAGTTCCTAACAGGCCACAGACCAGTATCCCTGGCTGAGGGTTGGGGACCCCTGGTTTAAGCCATCCAGTTTATAGTAGTTTGGTACAGCAGCCCTAGAAAACTAATATACCCCCTCATAAAGGATAAAAGGCAATGGCCAAAAGACCCTAGATGCTCAAACCCTAGCTCACACACTGGCCCCCTTATTGTTCCTCCAACAGGCCAGGCTCACTTCTAGCCTTTGCTCTAGCTCTTCCCTGAGCTTAGACCACTCTGCCCCAGAGCCCTTAATTCCTTTAGATCTCTGTTTAAATCGCTCCTTAAGGCCTTTTCCTCCCTCCAACACTGTCTGTCCCCCTCATCCACTTTGTTTTTCTCCATTATGTGTCACCACCAGGTACTTTAAGTACTTATTGTGGCAGACTGGGAGATGCACTGCTAGATCCCCCAATCAAGAAAGAACTTGCTGAGCAGCGGGGGGTAAACAGCATACAGGAGTCAGCTCCTTGGAGTCAGCCTTGGCTACAGAGCACGGCCTCACCTCCCTGAGGTCACACTCTTCCCAAAAGGGGAGTCCACACCTAGTGTGGGACCCTCTGAGAAGAGACACTCACTGCAGAGCTCTCTGGAGGGTTGGCGGAGACTCTACTCTGTCAAACCTGCATCACAGCTCAGCTTCTTCCTCTGCACAACCCTGCTTCCACCCCCTGTTCACAGGATTTGATCCCAAATAAACATCCTCCTTCCTAAACTCAATTTCAATGTCTGCCTTTGGAGAATCTAACCTGAGACACTTACCTATCTCCTTGCACTACAGTGTAATCTTACTGAGGCAGGGACTTTGTTTCATTGTATTCCCAAAGCCTAAAATGGCACCTCGTAGGAAAGGAGAAATGATTGGAAATACACGGATGGAGGAAGCAGAGTGGAATGAAGAAAGGGCAATGAGTATCTGGACAGATAACTGGCCCCTGGATACAACAAAAGAATCTTAATATGGTTATTACATATAACAAAGCAAAAGGAACACACAACATTACAATGGAACTGTGTGAGATTTCTAATGTGCACACTGCTGTTGATTTTACAGAATTTTAAATATAATGTGTACTAAGTTCCTAAAGTTCACTTCTTCTCTTGATCCCTATGACCTTTTTCCCTAAGATTTCAAGTTTCACAATCACAAGATTACTACCTAGAAGGTTTCAGGACCACAACCTTTAAGGTAGGGAGTATACTGTACAATAACTGTTTAATCGCTGTGTGACACCTTTATGTTAATTCTTAACTCCCATTTCAAAGAAACTCTGCTCCACATGTTATCATTACAAATAGTTTATTATAGCTTTTCTTCTCTATTGACTGTGTCAAATAGTATTTTTTTCGTTCAAAACAGTATTTTTTTTTTCTTTCTCAGAGAATTGTCCTTCACTTTATTGTAACATTTTAATTGCATTTGGCTCTGGAAAGTGATTTAAAATAGATTTTCCATGAACTATAGACCCAAATTAAGCTGATTTCTACCTGGTCACGTACCTCATGCCAATTCAATCAGAATGTGTTAAGTCTGACTATAAAGTAATAAAGCTGAGGAGTGTTGTGTGTGTTTGGTTTAGAATCACTTTCATTTCTTTACATAGCATTGCATGATGAAATTTCAAGTGAAAAATATAAAGTCATGTTTAATACCAAAAACATCCCCAACAGAAACAACAAATCACCCCCACACTAGAGCTACTATCCTGGTCTGTAACTACTCTACCACACTCTGAGGCAAATTGATTCACAACAGTGTCTGCATGTTTATAGCACAAGAATGTCTTACATAGATGTACCTAAAATATTTTATAACCATAAATATGAATAACAGAGTCTTTCTAGTCAGACCTGTCTAATTTCATCAGTCTTCTGAAATTACATCTTTCACTAAAGCAGCCTCAAGGTACAAATGCAATAAGATAACATTAATTAAAACACATAAAACCATCCAGGAGTAGCAAATAGTATATACTATGTTTTTTCAAAAAGCAGAAACTGAACTAAAAATAGTAATCACTATTTTGCCAGCTTAAAAAGCTAGGTCTTACATAGTGCCTGAGGCTACAATTCTATTACTACACAAGGTAGGATAATAATTAGTACGTTATTCACTTGTCTGGTATGCATCTAGCTTTGCAGGGCTGTGTATGTATGCTCACTTTGCAGCTAAGACCTTCAGTTCTCGGCTACTTGTTTGCCATTAAGCAGATTCCAAGAAGTTCCAAAATACAATGTGTCAGCGCTTATAGTATGTCAACAACTGCATCACTCAAGAAAAAAAAAAAATGAAGAGTCTATGCAATCCTATGGAAACACTTAGTATTATCACTGTTGAAGTTCAGATCTCTACTTTATTTGGAAACAAATTACCATTGACTATAAATAAAGCACCACATTACTGATACCCTTGACTTACACTGCAATAAACCCATCATAAATTGGAAATATTATAAGTAAAAATGCACTTAACACAGCACTATTATTATTACTAACTATAATTGCATTTGCACTATTGGATCTTCACAGCAACCCTACCAGGTAGGGTTAATTAATTGAGAAACATGCTCAACGCCATACAACTAGGATATTAGGAAGCCAGAGCTGATACCTAAACTTGTCAGACTCCAAATTTATGTATTTGACTGTAGTATATGTTCCTTTGAAATGCAAACAAATACTTAAGGTGCACAGCAACAAAGAACGTAATTTTATCACTAAAATTCCTAGCCTCTCTCTGCACACATATAGAAATCATCAATGTGAGAATGGTATTTTGCATTTGTCTTTTCATTTAAGATTATTTCAAGTATTAGCATCCAACTAACCCCAGCACAGAAATAAAATCAGGTCAGAGACGAGCTTCTCTAAGAATTTTTTTCCTAATGAAGTGAAGATACAATGATACAAAATAAGATCTCAGGTAGCAAAGGGCAGCAGTCCTTTACTTGCCAAATATCAAAATGTAACACCTATCAAAATGGTGGGATTTCAGGTAATGTTTTTAATTAGCTTTTTATACTTTGTTATTTATTGTCATGTTTCCTGCTGAAAACCATGCCATTTTTATAACATGAAAAAAGATAAGAGTCTTTTAAATTTGAGGAAAAACAAACAACATTAATAATATACAGTTGGACCAATAGACTAATATTAAATATACAAACATCAGTTCAGAGCTTATCTACAAAAGTCTACACAGATAGGATATAACTGAATTTAATGACCATGTGCTATGAATTCAGAAGGCTTGGTTATATTTACTAAACCATCCAGTACTATTCATCTTAACCTGGACAACTTGTTCAGCTCATCAGAGACCCTATTTCCTCATTTGCAAAAAAAAGAATACTGTGATACTGTCTATTGAACATAGTCATTGTAAGAATTAAATGGGCAACACAGACATTTATGTACACACATAAACATTCATAAACTGTAAAATGCCAACCAAGAGTTATAAAAGTTACCAAAACTTTTAGAATCTAAACTGAAAGATCTTTAAATAGACAGTATTCTCAATTCATTTCTGTGACATGAAGTTATCCATTTGTCCTTTAGCTTCTTTTGTAACACAAATCTTATTGCAAAGCCAAAGGAAAAAAGTCTCTATGTATGCATGTATGTATATATGTGTATACATACATACATATAGATTTATATATGTATATTTATATTTTTCCCAAATGATATCCCCAATAGAATGAAAAATCATTACTCCTTAACTCTTTCCAATATACATATTTATGCAAAGGAGTTTAGACTTTATACTACAGCCAGTTTTAAAATCAGATTTCCATTCAATTCACATTACAGTGCCTATGAATTGTGATGAGTGCTTTTAGTTATGTATCCTTCTATTCTAGGGGAACATTTGGAGGTTGGCTTGTAGAAAAGAAAATCTAGAGACAGAACAACCAATTAGCAGGCTTTGCCATCATCAAGGTGAGAAAAAAATGAAGACATCTGAGGACTGAAAAAGAAACAGATTCCAGAGACATTTCCATCCCTGTTGATGAGCTACCTCCATGAAGTAAAAGAAAAGAATCTTAAAGAGGCAGGAAGATTTCCAGCTGTGGTACCTGTTACAGACCAAATGTCTGTTCCCCTCCAAAATTCATGTGCTGGAATCCCAACTCCAAATGTGATGGTACTAGGAGGTGGGGCCTTTGAGAAGTGATTAGATCATGAGGGTGCAGGCCTCATGGATGGGGTGTTGCCCTTATAAAAAATCCTCTATGAGCTTTCTGGCCCTTTTCTGCCATGTGAGGACACAATGAGAAGATGGCCATCTATGAGCCAGAAAGCAGGCCCCTAATCTGCCAGGACCTTCATCTGGAATGCCTTCCAGCCTCCAGAACTGTGAGAAATAAATGTCTGTTGTTGAAGTCACTCAGTCTAGGGTATTTTGTTACAGCAGCCTGAACAGACTAAGACAGTGCCTGTAGGTGTGGGGTGCTTATGTGAACTATGGTCAGGAACACAGGCAGTTTCAGGGTTAAAAGTGGTGGCAACTAGCCAGGCATGGTGGTACGTGCCTGTAGTCTGGGCTACTTGGAAGGCTGAGGTGGGAGGTTTGCCTGAGCCCGGGAAGCAGAGATGCAGGATTAGCACAGATGGGGTTTCACTATCTTGGCCAGGCTGGTCTTGAGCTCCTGACCTCATGATCCACCCACCTTATTATAGGCATGAGCCACTGTGCCTGGCTACATAGGCTATTTCTTTAAGTTCTGTGATTAGATCAGAAGAGGTAGGAAAAAAAAAGAGCAAGTATCCAGCATGGAAAAAGGGATACATATTCACCTCTGTATTATTAGGTTTAGACACTGAATATCTTTTGTTGCACAGATTATGCATGAGGCAACACCATACTAATCATACATACCTGGCCATAAAAATATAGCTTGACTCCTGGAGTCAGCTAAACTTTATCTCCAAAGTAACATAAAATGGTTGTGCCAATACAAAGTAAAACACTTTAAGAGATCTGGGGGCCGGGCGCGGTGGCTCAAGCCTGTAATCCCAGCACTTTGGGAGGCCGAAGCGGGAGGATCACGAGGTCAAGAGATCGAGACCATCCTGGTCAACATGGTGAAACCCCGTCTCTACTAAAAATACAAAAAAAGTTAGCTGGGCATGGTGGTGCGTGCCTGTAATCCCAGCTACTCGGGAGGCTGAGGCAGGAGAATTGCCTAAACCCAGGAGGCGCAGGTTGCGGTGAGCCGAGATCGCACCATTGCACTCCAGCCTGGGTAACATGAGTGAAACTCCATCTCAAAAAAAAAAAAAAAAAGAAGATCTGGGGGAAAAAAAAAAAAAAAAGCCAAAGAAAGCTAATCTACTTCTGATTAAGCAGCTTTGAAGAAATGGACCAAGGCTGGTCTGCTGTTTCTGATGAATGAGAGCAGCAAAAAGACTAGCAGAAGAAAAACCAGAGAGACCTGTGGTTGGCCCATCATTTCCCATGTGGACCATGCTGAGGGGGACCCAACCTGATCGATTTAACTCTCTCTAAAGAGGAGCTCCTCCCTAAGGAGGAGCTTGGCAGGGATCCAGTGGAGTCAGGTCACACCCAAAAAGTCAGAAACATCTCACTGACAGCAGCCTTGCCTATTCAGGAAGGAGAATGCTCAGATCAATCTGACTGATAAAATCATGGGGCCAGAGGACTGGAGTGGGGAGGATGAGGAGGGTAAACAACTTATACCACATATATTTTCCTCCTTTGTCCACTTTAACCAATAAACAGCCTCCTCTCCCCCTTATTAATGACTGTGTGCTCAACATAATCGAACCACATGACTAGGTTATGAACAATCTGCAACAGCCTAATTCCCCTGCCCAACCTGGTATCCACTGACAAGCTGGAAGATATTATGCTAAGTGATATTCTGCCAGACATGGAAAGAAAAATGCTGCATGATCCCACTTATATGTGGAATCTTAAAAAAAAAACGTTTTTTTTAAATGTCAAACATAGAGAGATAGAGAATAAAATAGTGGGATGGGATGGGAGAGGTAGGAAATATAGGTTAGAGGATATAGAGTAGCAGATATGTAGGATGAACTAGGAATCCAACGAACAATGATAGGACTACAGTTATTAAAACTGTATATTTGGGATTCCTGCTAAATGAATAGATTTTAGCTGCTCTTGGCACAGAAGCAAAACAAAAAATGGGTAACTATGAGATGATGAATGTGTTGATTTGGTTCACTATAGTAACGATTTTACTCTCTGTATGTACCACACCATAACACCATGTTGTGTACCTTATATATAATCAATTTTTTAAATCATTTTTTTTATAAAAAGAAGATGGTTCTCACCAATCTAAGTCACTCACCAAGTGGGTGGCCTGTCTGAGAACCACAGGTTAAAGGTACCATTTGATTGTGCCTCTCGTGTGCTGGGCAGTCCTCATTCAGTCACATCCCCCAGTGCAGATGTCAATGCATCACGTAAGATTTGGCCAATACTAAACATTTACAGGACCTGTTATCTGTCAGCAATGACAAAATCAATGAAGTCTTTTCCCCACTTTTAAGCCCCTTCACCCCACCACTGCTGTTAAAGACCTATTTGCACCAAACCATAGCTGAGTCAAACCACATCTTTGATCACTGAGACCACATCAACTGATGCTGAGATGGGTCCTTTGAGGTGCTATGCTTTCCTGAGGCAGAAGAATAGGACAGGCAGGAAGGACATCGTAATCATAACAGAGGCCAGATTACTGGACACTCTTCTCCTGCAGTGAACCTAAAGGCTTACTGACTAAGAAACTGTATTTAACATTTTAAATTCTATTTCTGGTCTTCTGAAGACCACCAAACTGCTAGTAGTATGCTTGACAATGAACCTGTTCACAGTGAAACCTAAAGGCTTACTGGCTATGAAACTGTACTTAAAATTTTTAAATGCAAAAGCAAAAACTGGTCGAGCTCTAGTTTCCGTTCACCTATTTTATGCGCTAAAATTATCTAACTTTGATATCCCTTTGTAGATAACCAAAGCATATTTATTTAAATAACGTACCTTTCAATCTTTTTTGTCCACCAACTAACAACAGTAAAATAGGGAAAAGATGATAAGACCTGGAAAAGGAACAAATGCAACTGGTACATACTCTATGACAACCCTCTCAGGTACTTTACATATACTATTTCCTACAAGCCCCACAACAACCTTTCAAGAGTGGAATTTTATTTTCAGTCCTGTGGATGAAGAGAACTGAGATGCATGAAGCTCAGGTGACTTGTCCAAGGTCACAGCTGGTGAAAGAGCTAGGATCTGCGGCAAGAACTTAAGAGTTCCAAAACCTCAGTTCTAGCCCTAGACCATGGTATTCCCACAGGCAGTCCTGAGCTCTCCAAATGGAAACCAGGGACTCGCCAAGGTAAGCTACTTTTCATCAGTGAAAAGCACACTAATAAGTAGTCATACAAGGGTATATGGTGAATGGCACAAATAAAAATATTAAAAATAACGGCAATAATGGAGAAGTAAGGATAAATTTGAAAACATCCAGAACAGTGGCCACATTTCTTTTCTGATGGGTGTGGTAGGTATCAGTATCTAGAACATTAGTTCTAGATTTTTGGATTATTTCTATATTTGAAATATTTTGTTAAGAGTGAAATTTAGGCCAGGCAAAGTGGCTCAAGCTTGTAATCCAAGAACTTTGGAAGCCCAAGGCGGGAGGATTGCTTAAGCCCAAACTTTGAGGAGTTTGAAACCATTCTGAGCAACACAGTGAGAGCCCCAAAAGTTTCAATTAGCTGGGTATGATGGTGTGTGCCTATCTTCCCAGCTATTTGAAGGGCTGACACAGGAGGATCACGTGAGCCCAGGAGTTCAAGGTTGCAATGAGCCATGACTGCACCACTGTACTACAGCCTGTGCCACTGCACTCCAGTTTTGTTTTTTTTTAACTGTCTCAAAAAAGAAAAAAAGATAATTTACAGACATAGATACATGGATATCAATATAGATATAATAAATATACACATCTGGGGCTGGGCACGGTGGCTCATGCCTGTAATCCCAGCACTTTGGGAGACCACAGCAGGTGGACAGCTTGAACCCAGGAGTTTGAGACCAGCTTGGGCAAGATGGTGAAACCCTGTCTCTATAGAAAATACAAAAATGAGCCGGGCATGGTGGCACGCGCCTGTAGTCCCAGCTACTTGGGAGGCTGAGGTGGGAGGATCATCTGAGCCTGGATGCCACAGTGAAGTGAGATCATGCCACTGCACTCCAGCCTGGGCAACAGAGCAAGACCTTCCCTCAAAAAATAAAGTAAAATAAATACACATATTTGAAAAGTTATCCAGACTATTAACTGTTAACAATGAGTGGAAAGACAGAACAGAGGCATTTGTACGTAATACTTAAAATAATTCCGTATATTGAAGTAAGACAAAACCTAAGGAACACTCACTGCTAAGTTGTTTTTTTTTTTTTTTTAGTTTTTGCTTTTATTATTGACCTAATATTGGATAACTCATAAGTTTTCAGTTATAATTACTACAGTTTAACAAGAGGTACAATTTATTTTTACATCTGACCCAGCAGATCAGACCTCTCCCTTGAAATACACTGTCTTTGCTTGGCTTCTAAGATGTCACACTCCCGTCTCAGTGGCCACTGCTCCTCAAGCCCCCTTTGCCAACTCTTCCTCATCTGCCCAGCCCTAACCTGGCAGTGCTCTGAAAGTCTTCACCTCCTCTCTGAATGACTGTTACACTCCCAAACCTACAGCCGCCCTCCTCTCAGTCCCCTCCCCTAAGCTCCAAACTCATAGGTCCAACTGCCTGACTCAAATCACCACTAGGATGCTGGTAAAACACCATGGTTGAAATCCCCACTGAAACCTGCTCCATTACAACTTCATTCACAGCAGCCTCCTGCTTCCAGCTGCTCCAACTAAGATCCTCCAAATCATCCTTGACTCCTCTCTTTCTATCATACCCCACACTCAATCCATCAGCAAACCCTGCTGGCTCCACTTGGAACAAACATTCAGAATCCAGTCATTTCTTGCCACTTCCACTGCTCCTACGTGCATCCAGGTCTCCACCATTCTCCCAAACCAGATTACCAGAAGAACCTCACCACAAGTCTCCCTGTTTTGCCTCAGCACCCCTAAAGTCTGTTCTTACCACAGGACCAGAGGACCCTCACAAAATGTAAGTTACATTGTTACCCTCGCCTGGAACTTTCACATCTTCATTGGCATCAAAGTCAAGGCCCTTTCTGTGACCTAAACAGCCCTACAGGTGTTTTCTAGCTCTCACCCCTACCCTTTGATCCTTCTGACTCCTCTGGTCCTCCTCCCCTCACTGATCCCATTTCCACCCTGCTGACATCCTCCCCTCCTGGAATACCTCTTCCCCCCATATGCACAACCCAGGGATCCTCCCTCAACTCTTTCAAGTCCCCTCCCGAATTTAAAAATCACATCCCCTCCTCCTAGCCCGCCCCCTCATCACCCATCCCTCAGTCCAGTTCATTTTTCATCACAGCACTTACACTTTGTAATGTCAATTACATACTGTGGTTAATTACTGTCTGTACTCCTGACACTGGGTGCAAGTGCCACCAAAGTTCAGATTTTCATCTGTTGTGTCTACTACTAGATCCCTAGCACCTAGTGGGTACTCAATAAACACATGCTGGATGAATATATAGGTAACCTTTGCTCAGCCACTTATTATAACCAACATTTTAAACACATTTAATACAAAACAATTCTATTATCACCATTTTGTTGTTTCTTTCTGGAGTTTTCCAGAATAATTTTTAATTAAGCATCTCCCCCAAAACCTCACTGCCCCATATCCAATGCTGGCCTCTGTCACTGAGAAAAGTCCCCCACTTTTTTTCTTTTCTCAAGTGGGGAGAGGCTTAGAAGGTTTGACCCCAAGTGTTAACAATTATCTCCAAATGTTGAAATTTCTAGTTTACTTTTTACTATCTTTTTGCCTAAGTCTTGCCATCATAAGCACATTTTCTTTTCATGATCAAAGAAAACCACAATTGGAAATAACCCTCCTCTTCAAAAATAAAAATAAAACTAAGTGAGACCATGGCTGAAATCATGCATTTGCTATCATAGCTCTGAAATGTGTGGCCAAAGAAATCCCACACGCTCCCTTTCCCCCTCTGAACACAGGCCAAGTGAGGCGGCACCACCAGGGAGGGGGTGCTCCAGGGCTGGTTTTTAAAAAATTGTATTAGTTCAGAACATAGACTGATGTCACTGGGTAATCTGAAGACAATTAACAACAAACCAAAACTATCTTTAAATTGATCATTTAAGGATACAGGTGGTTCACCAGATTTAACAACAAAATCATGTTGGTTCAACATGCTGGTTTATTTTTTTTATTTTGCCTAATCAGCAATCTGTACACAACTTTGTGCCAATGTCTGGCCTATATTAATACTGTTTTCTCCTGCTTGAATAATATGCATGTTATTTTTTCACCTCTTAATATCAGTGTTCAAATGGTGAAAGTTGCTTTCAAGAGAGTACACGGGCTCAAGGCGGCAGCATTTATCCAAGCCCACAGGAATCACTGAACTCAACTAAGAACATTTGATGAGCCTTCTTAATGCTTATCTTCCAATAACAAATACAAGAGTAGTAAAACTAATTAAAGCCAGTATTTTCTGAGCACTTACTTTGGCCAAGTACTGATCTAAGCACTCCAAGTTAATCTACTTATTTAATCTTCTCAAAGCCTATGATCCCCACTTAAAAGATGAAAATACAGAGGCACAGAGAGGTCGAGAAAGTGGCTCAAGGTCATACAGCAGTAAGTGGCAGGATTTCAAACCTGGCTCCAGAGTCTACACTCTTGCAGCACTGTGAGTCACTGCTGTTGTCTGCTGTATCTGCCCATGTCTTTAGAGATGCTTGCTCCTGCTTCCTTTAAGCTCTATTCCTCCTTTGCTGCCTGGCAACTCCTACTGGACCTTCAAAACTCATCTCAAAACAACTCTTCCTGACACTCCCAGGATAATTAATCACACTGTTCTTTCTACCCCCATATTCTTTGTTCACTAACACGTAGACAAATAAATCTCCCCCATTTGACTATGAGTTCTATGTGCATCTGATTTATGCATGAATTCTCCACACTTAATAAAATGCAAAAGAATGAATTTACAAATTCGAGGCCTTTCTGGTTTCATTTGATAATATAACAATATTGATTAAATGCTGACTATTCTAGGTACTTCAAGTATTTTAACTAATTTAATCCTTACAATAACCCTTCTGAGAAAGGTGCTATTATTGTCTCCATTTTGCAGATGTGGAGGTAGAGAAAAAATTCAAAAATTCCATCACTCCCCAAGGACAGAGCTGATAAGAACTAGAATTTGAACCCAAGCAGTCTGGCTCCGTATTCGCCACCTCCCTATTACACGTCTCTGAGGTCCACAGGAAGGGCTACACCCAGTTCTTGCCCATAATGCTGCCACATGGAACATGTCTTTCTTCATGCTAATGGAGGAATAAGCACCTGATGGATCTAGGAGAGCAGGGATCCTGTCTGCCTGGGCCAATCTGGACACTTATCGGCTAGCATATGGCCTGTCCTTAAAGAGGAAGTTTTGGAGATATCTGTTGAATTATCAAATATCATTTCCATTTAGTTTTGAAATGATTGGTTTTTGAAATATAATAGCAGCAAGCAGTTTTCTTTTTTTTTTTTGAGATGGAGTCTCGTTCTGTCACCCAGGCTGGCGGGCAATGGCGCAATCTGGGCTGACTACAACCTCTGCCTCCCAGGTTCAAGCGATTCTCCTGCCTCAGCCCCCAAGTAGCTGGGAATACAGGCACATACCACCACGCCCGGCTCATTTTTTTTTTTCTTTTTGTATTTTCAGTAGAGATGGAGTTTCACCAGGCTGGTCTCAAACTCCTGAGCTTGTGATCTGCCCATCTCGGCCTCCCAAAGTGCTGGGATTACAGGTATGAGCCACTGAGCCTAGCTGCAGCAAGCACTTTCAAAGTGCTATACATATATTATTTTATCCTTAAAACAACTATAGGAAGAAGGTATTCTTTTTAGTCCTGTTTTACAGATGAGTCAACTGCAGCACCATGAGGTTCAATAACTTGCCCAAGATCACAGCATTAAAAGGTTAAGCCAGGATTCAAACACAGGCTGTCTGACTCCAAAGGCTTGTGGATTAAGTGTCCTGTGGCTGCTGTAGCAAACTACTATAAATTGGGTGTCTTAAAACAACTGAAATGTATTCTCTCTCTGTTCCAGAAGCTAGAAGTCTGAAATCAAGGTGTTGGTAGAGCCACGATCCCTTGAAAGCCTTCGCGAGAGGACCCTTCCTTGATTCTTCAAGCCTCTGGTAGCCCCAAGCATCCCCTGGTCGTGGCAGCACAAGCGCAGTCTCTGCCTCCATCTTCACATGGCCATCTTCCTTCTCTGTGTCTGTGTGTCTGTCTTTATATGACATTCTTCCTGTGTGTCTGTGTCCAAATTTCCTTCTTCTTCTAAAACTCAGAGAAAGCCAGGGTAACCAAAACAAAACAGAAACAAATTTCCTTCTTCTTATAAGGAAACCAGTCATAATGGATTAAGTACCCATCCTACTCCATCCAGTATGACCTCACCTTAACATCTGCAAAAACCCTTTCCAAAATAAGGCTACATTTACAGGTATGAAGTATTAGGACTTCAAGGTATATATTTTGGGGGGACATAATTTAACCCATAACAGGTGCCCTCTATAGAACTGACTCCAGAGATGCACAGAGATAACATGAGTCTCTTTAACCAGTTATGTTATAAATGCAAGACTTGCCAGTTGTCAAACTACTCTTCAGAGAAAAGAAATGGTTGATGGCTTGAGATTCCAGGTTTCTCTTTATACAGGTAAATGGAACCCATCCAAAACATACACATACTTTAAGTAAATGAGAAACTTTATCATAAAAAAGCAAGTATTTCTTTAGAATAGAAGCCAGTTAATATACCCAAAAAAATCCAAAACTTACAATCTGCTTACCTGCCCACACTGCTAATTTATCATGCACCTCATTTTCTTGCACTAAAGCAACACCTTTCAATTTTTTTTCTTTTTTCTTTTTTAATTATACTTTAAGTTCTGGGGTACATGTGCAAAACATGCAGGTTTTTTACATAGGTATACATGTGCCACAGTGGTTTGCTGCATCTATCACCCGTCATCTACATTAGGTATTCCTCCTAATGCTGTCCCTCCCCAATTCCCCTCACCCCCCAAACAGGCCCCAATGTGTGATGTTCCCCTCCCTGTGTCATGTGTCCTCATTGTTCAACACCCGCTTATGAGTGAGAACATGCAAATGCCTTTGAATTTTGACCAATGAACAATAATTAAATAATATTTGATAACAGCAACCTATAATCATTGATATTTCATTTGTTAAACTCTTAATAGCGGTGCCTACTTATTTTAAAAGCTCATGGTTCTTTGGGATCCACAGCTAACAGTTTAAGATTACATGCAACTTTCAAATTTCCATTAACCTGACAATAACTAGCCTTCAAGGAAAAACATAAACGAGGTACACAATTATTCAAGTAAAAGGGTATGTTTCGAATTTCTCTTATTAATAGCTTCACTGTTCTTCCAGAGTCTGGCGGCAAACTTGTACATTTGCTGTCTATCAACTGTACTTTGTTCACTTCTAAATCATGAGAAATACATTCACCATGCACTGGCACCCTGATTTTCTCTGCATGCTAGAAAACAAAGAAATTTCCACAATAGGCTAATTCAAAATTTGGCCCTTTAGACAGATTTGGGGAAATTCTCTGGTATGAGCAATTGTTGACCAAACACTTCAAGAATTACTCTTTGAAATGATTGTTAACCAACTCATTTCAAGAATTACTATTTGAATGACGTCAGATATAACTAAATGAATATATTACACTAGTATCACCTACATGGTGAAAAGCACCACATAAGTTCCTTAACTCACTTTAAATACCAAAATATAGCATTCAAGTCACAGTGCACAGTAGAGCTGGTCAAGGCAAACATTGTGGAGAAAATGACATTTCTGAAAATAAAATTCTTAACATAAAATTCAATCTGCTTTCTTGTATTCTATTACCCTGACTGAAATAGAAGTGGAAGAACTAACAGGTTATTCCAAAGGATAATTCAATTATTTTGGAAGAAATGAATGACCTATTTTTTTAAATAATATTAGCCTTTCTCTAGAAAAAAATATACCAATATTAACATGGAATAATTTAGCAAGTAAAATTCTATTTTACTAGTATACCACATTAAAATGTAATTTTCAGACTAATATATTTGCAAAAAATATTTTGAGACCACCATTTGCTCTCCCCTGGTGGCTGGAACTTATCCTCCCTAATTATCCTGAGCACATTCTCAGGACAGAATGCTCAATGATTTGAGAAATAACTGATTTTTTTCCTAAGAAAACATCAGAATACCAGTTACATCCTTTAAAAGTATGTATCACTCTATAGAGTATGCAGAAATTTTCTGTTTAAAAAATGCAAAGTAGCTACAATTAGAACCAAATACAGGTAGCACTTCTGACATCTTTCTCACACTTTCTCATACTGTTCATGCGCTATCTTCCTGGGGAATTCCCAATCTAGCAGCTCCTGTGTTTTAAGAAAATATTCAGGGTGTGTGTGTGTGTGTGTGTGTGTGTGTGCGCTTGTGCATGTGTTTTCACATATACTGAGTGCCAAATTCTGGTCCCATGATCTTCATCTAGTGCAACTCTAGCTACATGCCCTCAAACAGCCTCCGTGTGCCTCACCTTCCCCATCTGTATTAGGAGATTACAACAGTATCTACCTCTTAGAAGTACGGCATCAAATGAGATAATCCATGCAGTACATTCATCACAGTGACAGTTGCCTTACAGGCAGGGCTCATTAAACATTGACAATTATAATTCCTATAGGATCCCATAGGATTCCTACAGGGAAAGGAGGTAACTTGTTTTAGGGTTATCACACTGACCAAATTAAACCCCCAATCAAATCCCAACTGATACTTTTCCCAAGCCTATCAAACTGCAATATGAAGTATCAAACACAGAGGAACATCTATATTTTCTGAAGATAATAAAAGAGAGGGGAGACAGATACAAATAACCAAAACCATGTAGTTGAATAAAAAGTATTTTAAACCTACAGAAGGTTAATCATCACTAACCCAAATATCTGAAATCTGAAATGCTCCAAAATATGAAACAAAATATAAAAAGTGGCCAAATATCTTGATCACTTGCTCTAGAGAAAGCACTTTCACATGTTAGCACAGTAAACCCTTCCCACAGCACGGCCAGGTAAGTATTGCTAAAGATATTTAACAGATGGAGAAAGTACATGCGGCTCAGGGAGAAAAAGTTGTTCACCTCAGGGCACCCACTTTTCTCCATCTATCCCAGACTAAGGCCTGAATTTAAACCCAGATCTATATGGATAAAGCCTCTATCTTCTTTAGAACAACATGGGCAAGGAAAAAGGCTAGGCCAGCTAGTCACTTGGCTTTGAGAACACACTCAGCAGGGTAAATGGGAAAGGTACCCACACAGTTTTGAGAACATCCAAATGAAGGTTCATTTTTACCAAATTAATTATCTCCAAAGTGCAAGTCAATAATATACATGGCCAAAAATATACCCCACATAGATCATAACCCAATTCACAATTTGAAACTTGTCTGGATAAGTAGCCTGGTGTCGGGGTCTGTGCCTTCCCTACCCCTGGGAGCTTCAGATCCAGCAGCAGATTGCACTGAGGTTAGAACATGCCCCCAGGAGCTTCAGTCTAGTGCGAATTAATTTCTCCTTGGAATCTCAACTATTTTTAACTGTATAGTTCTGCAGCATTAAGCACATTCCCACTGTTGTACAATGATCGCCACCATTCATCTTCAAAACTTTTCGTCTTACTCAACTAAAACTCTGTATCCATTAAACAGTAACTCTCCATTCCTCCCTCACCACAACCTCTGGCAACTGCCATTCTACTGTCTGTCTCTAAATTTACTGCAGGCAATGCATACAAGTAGAATCATATAATAGTTTTCCTTTTGTAACTGGCTTATTTCACTTAGCATATGCCGGTTCTCTTTTGTTCCCAGTTAGTCTCCTTAAAGAAACACCCTGAAATGCACATCCTTTAGAGGAAACAAAAATGAACACACAAGAATTTTTTTTCTCTTTAACTTATTGCTAACAGGATATAAAAACACTAAGGACGCTTGGGAAGGAAGAAGAAAGATAACGCCAACAAAATTATCCACAATTCCACCGAGAAGCCATACGATTTTTGTTTCTATTCATTCTCTTATAATATTTGGCTTTATGCAAACAAATTTTTTACAACTGCATCACACAGAAACATTCACACTGCATTCTTTAACTTAACCATTTATCAAAATGATGTATCTCTGAGCATTTCAAAAATTAGCTTTCAAGGTCAATACTAAGGTAAAAATAAATGTACTTTAATGAAAATCTGTACTCATCAAGCTCCCCTGCTATAGAAAAAAAGTTTAAACTACCTGAAGTTTTGTTGATATAAAGAAATTGTTCTCGACAAGATGGCACTGCATTGTTAATAACTGGTGCTGCAGAAAGTAGCCAAATGTTCAAACCTTCACAAATGTTCCTACAAAAATCACTTAAATATTAAGCAAAATTATATATATACTCCAAATGTGGCCCCCTTATCTCATCATTATTTCTCTCAATGGAAAAACAGCACAACAGGATCTAATGAAAATCCTGTTTTCTTTACAGGAAATAAAGATAATCATACCACAAATCAACATTCTTCTCAGTTTTTTAAAACTAGTTTTTCTTGCAATCCACATTTTCAGAACTAAGAGGAAGAAAAAATAAAAATTCAATAAAACACCTCATCTTATTTTTGTTTATTTCTACTTGCAGCTTGTAAATACACACACACACACACACACACACACACACACACACACAGCCACCAGGAGGATCTAGTACTAGTAAAGGAAAATGATTTAAACTGAAATAAAATTCAAGTCAGCAGGAGATGATTTTGATCATGAGACAATGATACATAAAGTGATGGAATGCAGAACTTCCTTTATTTATCTTAGTAGAAATAATCTCAAATCTTGGGAAAGGGGGCATTTTGAGAAAATGACACTGATCCAACTGCTAAGTCTCATGAATAAGAACAGTGAGTGTTAATTTTGTTTCACCCCTGTTGACATATTTTCTGCTCAAATCATTGGAATATGTTTTATTTGAATGCCAGAGTTTTCCCCTTCTGAATGTTGGGACACAGAGACCCGGGCCACAGTAATAGTATCCAACATATTGAGTGTTCATGCTTCCTGTCTCATTTTAGGGAGAGCACAAATGCCATAAACACAGAGTACATTAACAAGGGCCCCAAGTCTAAGCTCCCAGAACCAGAAGGAACCTCCAGGAGCAGTAAGCCCTAATTCTCCCCAGTACTCCAGGCCTGATTCCCTGCCTGTGTGGGCTGTTTCCTGGGGCATCTCCCTCTGTATCTCCAGCTCCATCAATCCTCTCCTCAGCCAAACTGTACTGCACCTTTCTGGAAAGTGCTCCAAGCATAAGAAATCAGCAGCCCAGGACGGATGTCTCCTCACATCCCTGACAACTGAGCCAAACACTCTTTTACTCTCTACATTGTTTTATCTTTAAAAATATGCTTTTCAAAAAGACCCATCCTGGACTTTCTCAAATGAAAATTTTCAGTGAGCCTGCCCCACCTTGTCCACTTTCCCACTTGCTGTGCAAAGCAAGAACCATAAAGATATCAGAGAATGATGTTTAAGCTACTTCCTGAAGGAGTACTGAAAGGCAAGTAAAGAACAGACAGGGGGGATGGTTGCAGGCAATGGGAACAGGGGATAAAAGCCGAAAGGCCAGAGGAAACCTGGCATGTTGTTAGAACAAGATGGAGAGCAAATCAGGAAATATGTTCAGTGCCTCATCAGAAAACTGAGACTTCATCCTGAGGGAGCCCCTGAAGGGTTGGAAGGACATGCCCAGACCTGCAGAAGATTTCAGATCACCTTGGAGGCAGTGTCCAGTAGCAAAGACCAGGGAAAAGGCAAGTGCAACCTCCAAGGTGAGAAGCAACTGAGATGGGAGGGAAGGTGGAGGCACACTTTCAGAAACCGCAGGCTCCGCGCAGGAGCTAGAGTCAGGGTGCCTTAAGGAATGGTAAGATGGAGGTCCCAAGTGCACTGTGGAATAGACTGAGCAACCCTTCTACTGGAAGCTTTGCCCCACACACTCCCCACACCCAACCAGGATAAGTGCTGGTCTGGGAAGCACTGAGTTTTTCTCCCAGTAATACATATCACATTGTACCATCATTCATTCTCAGCCTTTGTCTATAGACCCAGAGCTCTCAGCAGGCAGAGGCAGTGGCCATCCTGGTCAGTTTCCACGTGTGGCATCTGCAACAGTGCCCAGTACTTGGGAAGGCCAACTGAGTGAACAGAGCTGGATAAGCCAAGAGTCCCCTGCTCTCACTCAGGGGAGAGATGACAGTGTCGTGGGGAAGGAATTAGAAAGATACAACTGAGCTTCTTAATTTTTCTGTAGTCTGTTGATACATTCAAAACACTGAATGAACTCTTTCCAAGTCAATTATGTTATGAACATTCAACAGCAAAGTCCATAAAAGCTCATCTCTCTGTGGAAAGTCAGAAAGGATTATGGTTTGAGCACTTTTACAAGGAAAAATGAGGCATAATTCTAGGCCACAGAGAAACTGCCATCTCATTGAGATAACAAGTTTGCCTTCCTTTGTTTTCAGAATAATTCTGCAAAGCCTCAAAGCAGAGGAGGGAAACATTTCAAAGCCTGCTGACATACTCTGCATCTTTGCTTTGATTTTTAGGTACGATTCCAAGCAGCCAGATAATGTTGTGACCCAATTATGAGGTATTTTGGAAGTAGTAGGGACCTAACTTGGGAGTGGAGCTGGTGGGTGTAGAGGGAGAGTTACTAAGCAAGCACTACCACCTGCCTCTCAATCCTTCACGGGATTTTACAGAGAAGGGAGCTATGACAATCAGGAAGCAATGCAACAACTCCCCTGACCGGCTTCCTATTTTCTCACCATTCCCAAAAAAAAAAAAAAAAAAAAAAAAAAAAAAAAAAAAAAAAAAAAAAAATCACAAATATAATTCTCAGCCCTCTAGAGGAAAGCTCATTAAGGGCATAAATTTGGGTCCCTGGGAAAAAAAAGGATGAAAGGCAAAGCTACTGAAAACCTTAGAATCGAGAGTTGGAAACAATGGGAAATGAAGCCAATGGACGAAAAGGAACTAGAAAAACATAAAAATAAGGGCCATTTCTTACACCAAAGCATACTTAGAGGTAGTGCTACCTCTAAGTTTGACTGCCCTGGATTCTCCCAACTTAAGCTCTTTAGAGTCAAAAGGTAAGGTTTTTGTTTAAAACTAAAAATAATAATAGTGTTTCGATTTCACATTAGTTCTTATTTCACATCAAGTATTGTTCTATGTCTTCGTTGTACATTCACTCATAAAATCTTCATAATCTTCAAATTATATAAGCACAATTGAAATTCCTATTTGCAGATGAGCAAACTGAGCACTGTGTAATTCTGTTGTCTTTTGTCATATGACTATTAAATTGTAGACCTGGAACTTGACCACTAAACCCCTACTGCCTCCTTATAGGGCTATCCTGTGCACACGTTGTAGGATGCTACTAGAAGTAGTATTCTTAGCCTCTTCCTACTAGATGCCAGTAGCTCTTCCTCCACAGTCACAATGATCAAAATGTCACTGCCAAATGTTCCCCGGTGAGCAAAACTGTCCTGTTTAAGAACTACTGCCATAGAGATTTGAAAGGCCAAATCCCAAGTTCCCTTACAAAAGGAGTAGCAAATCCTGGGTGGTGGGTAGTGAAAAACAGAGTACAAGAGTTCCATTGATTTAAGGAAAGATGAGAAAGGAAACAGCCGAAGGCTTTGCCATAGTGGGAATTTTACATGAGGAGTCACTGGCCACAGCTCTTGCCACTCTTACAGGGTTAGGACAGCCTTCCTTCCCCTCCACTCCCAACACACACATGCCTCTACTGCAGCACCCTATATCCAATGTTCTGGTACATTCCTCCCTGTCTTCCTGAACTTAGTGCAGTGCCTGGCACAAAGTATGTACTCAATAAGCATTTGCTGAACAAAGTAATGAGCAAATGAAGCTAAGGTTTCTGGGTGTCACCAAATGAATGTCTCTCTTCACTAGTGTCCTGAAAAAGGTATAAATAGTCCTTGGTTCTTGGAGAGGACAAGAGGTTCTGATCAGATAATCTGAAGAATCTGAGTCTGAATCATCAATGCTTCCCAAGGTGTCTCTACATCCAAATCATGCCTCAGCTGTGTTTGCAGTGTGGTGTAAGATCATTTTGTTGAAATGTCCAGAAATTTTAACTGTATTAGTTCCCCCAGGAATGAACCAGCTCAAGAAACCTAACTCATGTTAAGAAAATTCTGAGTTATTCATAGCAAATTGGGATATTCAATGTGGCAGGTCAACTGACTCTCTTGCCCAGGACAAAAGTCTACCTGAGAAACTGAATGAAGATCAGAAGGGAAGAACAGAGCCAGCACCAAAGGGCAAGCAGGATGCTGCCAGGGAGAGGCACCATGCCCATAATCTCAGCACTTTGGGAGGCTGAGGTGGGTGGATCACTTGAGGTCAGAAGTTTAAGACCTTCCTGGCCAACATGGTGAAACCCTAAGTCTACTAAAAATACACAAATTAGCTGGGGGTGGTGGCGGGTGCCTGTAGTTCCAGCTACTCAGGAAGCTGAGGCAGGAAAACTGCTTGAACCTGGGAGGCGGAGGTTGCAGCGACCCAAGATTATACCACTGCACTCCAGCCTGGGTGACCAAATGAGGCTCTAGTTCAAAAAAAAAAAAAGAATTTGTTGTTGTTGTTTTGACACTCCTTCTTCACCCCACAATAGCAACCAAAACTAAAGGTGAATAACAGTAATTCCATGAGCAAATCACTCTGAAGCTTCCTCTAGCAATTCAAGGCTCACCCTGGATGGCATGATACTGCAGGAGTCCAGGCCAAGCTTCTATTGACCGATCACCACTTCCTAGAATCACTAAGAATTGCTAAAGTGCGTTGTTTTGCCAGAAAGAGGCCTGCATGCAAAGAATCAAATGTCAAGATACATCTCCAGGTTTATCTGCTGAAATTCACATTTCAATCACTTGCCCGTTCTGCTCCCTTAGACCCTCATCTTTCATCCTGGCGCTTTCCTTGTCATTCTCGAGCTATAATTCAAAAGTACTCACTGACTCCCAGGGAACTTTCAAAATTAGCTGGTACATAGTTCCTAGACTATATTCCTGGAAAGCCCAGAGGACCCATCAGTCGACCCACAAACTCCACATGTTGGCCTGGCCTCCATGACTCAACTCAATCCCAATAGCAGGCTTCTTTGCATCTCAGGCCCAGATTCCCAGACTTACCAATTTCTTGGACCATTAAGCTACCAGATAAAAATATTCCCATCAAATCATAAAAGAATTACCCAAAAATGAGAAGGGCATAATATCAGAGAAAAGGATACATCTTCTCATTGAACAATTGTGACATATTCACTACATCACTATCATTGTTGTGATAGGAACAATGATAATGATGTAGTGAATATGTCATTATTCATATAATAAATTATAAAAACTACTAACCAACAGTAAATGGCCTGGGAGTCTATTATGCTCTGCATATAGGAGATACTCAGTTACTCCTAAATTGTATGGAAACTGAGCTCTGATTTACAAGACAGGGACACATCCCATACCATCAGCAATGCCAAGCCTTCCTTCTTCAACAACGACATTTCCCTTTACCCTCCGGAATTCTGCAAATTCTCTCCAATCTATCTCACCCTCCTAAACATAGGTTTTTCCTTCTAGTTTGATTCCAATATTCTGCATTCTTTTTTTTTTTTTTTTTTTTTTTTTGAGACACAGTCTCGCCCTGTCACCCAGGCTGGAGTGCAGTGGCGTGATCTCAGCTCACTGCAACCTCCACCTCCTGGGTTCAAGCGATTCTCCTGCCTCAGCCTCCAGAGTAGCTGAAATTACAGATGCACACCACCATGCCTGGCTAATTTTTGTATTTTTAGTAGAGACAGAGTTTCACCATGTTGGCTAGGCTGCTCTCAAACTCCTGACCTCAAGTAAGCCACCTGCCTCGGCCTCCCAAAGATCCAGGATTACAGGTGTGAGCCACCGCACCGGCCTGTGCATTCTTTTTCATCAACTTAAAAAAAACAACACTCTTCCTCCCACTCCAAGCATTCCTGAATCATACTTGCCAATAAGTTACACTTCAGGAACTTAGGTTATTACTTAGCAAACAAAGTTTGCAAGATATCCACAAGAGGCAAAGAGAGGATAAAACTGGTAAACTTTGTTTATAGCCACTGTCAAGTCATTAACCAACAACAAAGAAAAGCTTTAATCCACCCTTCTAGCCATTCATTTCTTTCCATGTTCTCTTCCAATATTTGTCCATATGAATCTGTACATTTTATATACCAATAAATTATACATTGGGATTTTTCTCTCATTATAAAAGAAATGTATGTCCATTACTGAAAACAAGAAAAGATTCAAACAGTATGGAAATAGAATATATAGAAAGGCAATGTCTCTTGTAACTCTACACACAAAGAGCTCTGATCCCTTTAAACTCATCAAGCTGCTTGCTTCTTGCCCAGTTGTGTTACTTGACCTTTCACCCTCTCTGCCCTTCCTCTCACCCAGCTCTCATCTAATATCTGGAATTAATGCCCCATTCCAAACAGGGGTCCAGGAACCCTGGAGCCTGGTTATGATTAGAAGAACTAGAGTCACTGTCCCTTTATTATCAATTATTTAAATGGGATAACAACTCCTCACTGCCTCACTTAAAGGTTAATAAGGCTGAGTTTTGTGAGCCTCTTGAAAGCAAAGTGCACTAAAAACACCAAATGGGATTGGTTTCCTTTGCTCTCTGCCCCATCACAGCTTGCCACGAGGAGAAAAAAAAAAGCTCATGATGCTGCTAATGACACTGAGTAGATACATTTCACCAGCCACCACTCCTGCTTACTGCTACAGCAAACCACAGGCATCTGTCCAACATAAGGAGAAGGCTAACATTAAATGAGAATGAAAATCCTATTCAAGAGACCAAGGGCTGCATTTCTCATCAAGGGTAGAAGGCAGAGGGCGGGAGGTAGGAAAAGCTTGCTAAAATTTCACAAGGGTGGGCCTGGGAAGCAAAGCACAGGACGCCCTCCCCTGCAGCCTAGGCAGAGGCTTCTTTCTCAGACTATCTGTGTGCCCAAGAGCAGAAAATCTCCCCTCAAAAAATGCTCTGTAGTTTCAAATGTCAAATACACTTTGCCCAAATCTAATCATTTCCTTCTCTCCTTCCTAGACTGGCAGGGCCACAAAGAGTTAATTTTATGACAACCATTTTATAATAAATGATAACTAAAAGGGAAGTAGGAATTGGGCAAAAAAAGAAGGGCGTTCGACAAAGCAGTAACAAACCAGACTCGGGGAAACCCAAAATCAGCTCCAACTGATGCTTTAAACCAGCAGTCCCAGACAGGATTCATGGAAGACAATTTTTTCAAGGACAAGGTGGTGGACTGGGATGAAACTGTTCCACCTCAGATCATCGAGCAGCAGATTCTCATAAGGAGGGCACAATCTAGATCCCACACATGTGCAGTTCACAAAGGGTTCACAGTCCTATGAGAATCTAATGCTGCCACTGATCTGACAGGAGGTGGCGCTCCGGCAATAAAGCTCACTCGCCCACCGCTCATCTCCTGCTCTATGGCCCAGTTCCTAACAGGCTATAGACCTGTTTGGGTCCAAAGCAGTGGGGACCCCTGCTGTGAATGAAGACCTCCCTCCTCTAATGGCTGCATCACAGATCTCTAGACTGGGACAAGAAGAACCCAACAGACAACCAGAGAGTGACTGCAGCGCTCTCATTTTACAGATGGGAAAACAGAGACCCAGAGACGTGAACTGACTTACCCAGGTAACACAGTGAATTAAAGTAAGGGACAAGCCAGCCCCAAAGGCAAGTCTTTGGAGTCCCTGGTTAGTGGTCTTTCCTCCAAATCCCCCCACACCCTTTATTATGGAAAGTCTGTCACTCTGCCTCTGACAAACCATTTCAGCTGAGAGAAATGTCATCAACACAAACACATATCAGCATGCAGAATGCACACTAATAACACATTAACATCAAAACGGCTAATCTGGGTTTATCTTCCTGACATCTAATTTTATTTGTTGGTAGTGCAACATTGTTGAATATAAATGAACACAAAACAGTTTTAAAATCTGGATAGAAGCTTCTTGAAAACACTCAAACTATTCTGAAGATATGCTGTTCCAATCAAACTTAATTATAAATAACAAATCAAAGATGCTTTCAAAGAGAATGCTTATTGAATAATAATGGAACCAATTAAAGATATTCTCATATAAGATAAAAGCTTAAAGCTCTATTGCTGTGCAATCAAGGGTGCCCAACTTTTCAGAGGGGTTTTCTTAGACAGCTGACATTTATGCATAGATGCTTACAGCATAAGATGATATATACGAAAGCTTAATAGGATAATAGGACACATGATAAGCACTGAACTAGCCTGGCACGGTGGCTCACACCTGTAATCCCAGCATTTTGGGAGGCCAAGGCAGGTGGATCTCCTGAGGTCAGGAGTTTGAGACCAGCCTGCCCAACATAGTGAAAACCCATCTCTGCTGAAAATACAAAAATTAGCCAGGCATGGTGGCGGGTGCCTGTAATCCCAGCTACTCAGGAGGCTGAAGCAGAAGAATTACTTGAACTTGGGAAGCGGAGGTTGCAGTGAGCCAAGATCGTGCCACTGCACTCCACTCTGGGTGACACACTGAAACTCCATCTCAAAAAATAATAATAAGCATTGAACAAATGCTGGTTTCCTTAACCCCATGCAGGAAAATAAGTATTCCCCACATAACCAGTAATAACTTATTACAATACTTTCCTAGAAGTCTGTCCCACCCTGCCATCCCCCCCGCCCCGGGAAAACTTAAGGTGCTATATCACAAGGCTATTGTCTTTTTTAATTTTATTTATTTATTCTGAGATGGAGTCTCGCCCTTTTGCCCAGGCTGGAGTGCAGTGGAGCAATCTCGGCTCACTGCAACCTCTACCTCCCAGGTTCAAGGAATTCTCTTGCCTCAGCTTCTTGAGTAGCTGGGATTATAGGCAAGAGCCACCAAACCCAGGTAATTTTTGTATTTTTTGTGAAGACAGGAGTTTTACCTCTCGGCCACGCTGGTCTCAAACTCCTGACCTCGAGTGATCCGCCCAGTGTGGCCTCCCCAAGTGCTGGGATTATAGACATTAGCCACCACACCCTGCCAGGTATTTTTAAAGTGAAATTGAAAAAGGTACAGAGATATAACATTCTATTTTTCTTTCTTTTTTTTTTTTTCTTCAACTTTTATTTTAAGTTCCAGGTATGTGTGCAGGATGTGCAGACTTGTTACACAGGTAAACACGTGCTCTGGTGGTTTGTTGCACAGATCAACTCATCACCTAGGTATTAAGCCCAGCATCTATTAGCTATTCTAGCTATTCTTCCTGATGCTCTCCCTTCCATTTTTCTTAAAAGATAAATTCAGATACCCAGTAATCAGGATAGTCCACACATAACTATTCTAATATGCTGGCAAGGCTCTCAGTATTCATTCCTGTGGTAATAGAAAAATAAAAGCATTCAATATTCATATGCTGTTGCTTCTCTGGCGGCAGGAAAAGAAAATAATCATCAAAAGGTTGAAATGTGACAAAAAGTAGCAATTAAAAAATATTTTATGTTTGTACATGTGGATTCTTACAATATACAATAGTCTTTTCCCAAATAATTTTGGAATCAGTATTCATATTATTGCAGTTAAGTGTAAATGCCAGTATTTTACACTTTAGCTCATCAAGGTTTCTTTTTTTTAGAGACAGGGTCTTGCTTTGTTTTGCCCAGGCTGGAGTGCAGGTGCGTGATCATAGCTCACTACAGCCTCAAACTCCTAGGCTCAAGCAATCCTCCCACCTCACCATCAAGCTTTTCAATTACCACTTTATAAAAATGTGAGAAAGCCGGTTCACATTGGGCTCCTCGAAGGTGAATTTATTCAGTTAAAAGTATGCATTTGAAGAGGGAATAAAAGTACAGGACCTAAAAACCTTCCGTGGAAAGGATCTCAACTTTAGAGTCCTTTCTCAAAGGGTCTGAGTAAATATCTAGAGACATGGTTACATCCAGTTTATGAAGACCACGGGTGACTTTGGGGTCATCCAGTACATGGACAACGAAAGAACAGCAATTGAAATCTTGCATCTGTACCCCGCCTCCTTCGGCCCCAGGATCAGCCCACTGAACTCTACTGCCACCTGTGTTCTCTCAGCATTTCCCCAGCCTGGAGGTTTCCCCATCCCCGCCACAAATATCATCCTTTATGAACGATGCCATTTCTAGGATGCTGCAAATTATTATAAACAACTGTTGAACAAATATTGCTTACAAACTACAAGTTGAAAACGAGAAGGTTGCTACCTAAGTTCATGAAGAAATCCCCTTTCAAGGATTCCATCTGTTCCTAAAAGGCCAGTCACAAAAATTCTAATACTCTGCATTATTATGGCCATCTGAGGACAAGATCTGAAATCTCAATCCATGACAAGATTAAAAAAAAAAAAAAAAAAAAAAAAAAAAAAAAAAAAAGGCAAGATTTAAGAAAGCAAAATCCAGAAAACAACAGATCAGGCTGCCACTGTGTGTTTGTTTTTTAAATCAGTGAAATATTAAAACAAATGACAAACCCATGCCAACCTCACAAAGTTTCCTCATTCCTTGGAATTCAAACACCACTGCTGGCAACATTTTATGATAATCCTTTAGGTATTTCACGTAAGTAATTGGGCACAATATAAAGCCAGTGACTGAGGGACTTAAACAAACTGTCCCCTCCGAGAGCCCAGTTGGAGCTTCCGAGGCTGACCTTATTCTCCTCTCAATTTCGACCGTCCTCAACCACTAAATCCATCCAAAAACGTCTGTGACAGTCGTGGCTCTAAAACCGCGCAGAACTTGACTACAGAGCGATCGGTCGCAACTCCAAATACGATTTACCCAGATTATTTTTTTTTAATTCCTGTCCAGCTTTCCCTCGACTGTTTGCCCCGAAGCCGTGATCTAGACTTCTTCACCGACGTGGAGACCACCTTTCATTGTTTCTGTGGGTCTCGGCATCCCTCCCTCCGTCCAGCTCTGTTCTCACCGCACAAATGTCATTTCTAGCGTTCCACCCTCCATTCTGCCCGGCGGGCAGCGCAGGGCTTTCAAAACCCAGGGGCCAGTTTCCCCGAGTCGGTCCCCTCTGCACAGCCATTTTCTAGTTAAATGCTGTCTCTGCCACGGAGGGAAAAAAGGAACTTTTCCCCCTTATGTGTCTCAGCGGCTGGCCTCTGAACCCCTCGTGGAAAGCCAACCCTGGCTGCAACTCCCCGGCAGGAGTGCGCTGCCGCCCGGGAGGGACAGCCCAGCCGCACAGCAGAGGCCGGTGCCAGGACTAGGGGGTGTGCGCTCTTCCCGCCGGCGCCCACCCTCACTTTTCCCCTCCGCAGTCCCCACCCGGGCGCACCGCCTCCAACCCGGTCTCCCCCGCCCCAGGCCCTGCCAAGCCGGTGCTGCTGAGGGAAAGAGGGCGCCGGGAAGCGGGAGGGATGTAAGTCAAGGAGAGTGAGCCCGCAGTCGCCGTGCCACCGGCCTGCGGCGCGGGCGCAGAGCGCACGGGACTCCGCAGCGGGAGACCCGCTGCAGATGCCACGGCAGCTGCTGCAGCTGTGGCTGCGGCTGAGCTGGCGGCAGTGGCCGCGCAGCCCCGGGGCCGGCAGCAGAGGAGCAGCAGCCGGGGGAACCCGCAGCCGCTCGCCGCACGCTGCTGCCGCTGCCCGGGTGTCTCCCCAGCACTCTCGGGCTGCCCCGTAATGCGGGGCAAAGGCAAGGAAGAAAGCAGGGCTCACCAGCGGTGCGCGCAGCGTTCGCCTCGGCTCCGGCGCCCGGCGGCTCTGCTTCAGTCTCGCCCTCCTCGGAGCGCCCAGATCAGCTGCGGTTGCAGCGCACAAGCTTCCTACTTGAGATCAGAACGGGCTCCAGCGACTGAGCATGCTCAGTGCCGCTCCGCCAGTCCCGCGCAGGGAGCGGCGCCGACGAGATTCCACTTCTCCAGGCTTTGGCGGCGGCTGCGCGAGGGGAGGCTGGAGGAACCCGGAGGGGCCGGGGCCGAACGGGAGAAAGGCGGGGCCGGGGGGCGGGGGCCCAGCGGAAGGGGGCGGGCCGCGCTCCCAGGGCGACCCCTGCAGGTGGAGGTGGCGGGGCCTTCCGGAGGCGAGCTCTCCAATCGCCTGGGAACAAGCAGAAAGGCAATAGGTGCCCCAGTGAGACCTAAAGGCAGGATGTGCGGTGCAGCCCGGGTATCCTCTCCATGTGGATGGTGTCTGTCTGCACCAAAAGGCAGTTGGGTTACCTTAGCCCTGGCTTTTCTCCCACGTGCAAGCATTCCCTTGCAATAGGAAAATGTCCCCACAGGAGAGCTGCCCACACCCACACAGGCTAACTGTAAGTTGTAAGCGAGACCTTCTCCTTCCTTCTGCCTCCTATCCCACCCCCAGGCATATGCCACACACACACTTTTCTTTGATCCGGAAATCACAACAAGATGACACCAGGGGAGAAATACAACTGCAGGGGAGGAAAAGCAGATTTTCCTTTCCACCGCCAATAATATTATCTGTAACTAATTCTAACTGTGCAAGCAAGGCCCTGATGAGAGTCGAGTCTCAGTAAGTGGTAAACCGTGTTCTGCCCCAGACACTGTGAATGACATACCCAAAGTACTCTTAAGATTGCTATTCACCAGGGCAGCAGTTGTCAAACTGGAGCCTGGATCAGAATCGTGGGGAGGGTTTGCTGAAGCACAAATCCCCGAGTCGCAATCCAAGTCTCTGAATGGGTAGATATATGGTAGGGCCCCAGCATCTGTGTATCTAACAAGTTCTCAGAGGATGCTGATGCTGCCAGTCTGAAAACTGTACACTTTGAGAACCCAATCCATACACAAACACATAGTCCTACCAAGGATCGCGAATAAAAAACTCACATGATTCTTCCTGTGATGACTGTATGCAGTGGAGGTGGGCATTACTTTATTCTTTCCTGCATGAATTCATTAAGGATCCACCAGGTCTTGTACTAGGTTTGAGGACAGAGTTGAATTTAAAAGCCCAGGCTCCTGCCTTCATGGAATTTACAGTCCGGACGGTTGACAGACATCTGTCAAATAATCACTCCAAACGGTCATTTCAAACAGGCAGAGTGCTGGAGGGAAATGCACAAGGTGTGAATAGAGTGTACAGCGGGACCCTCATGCAGACTCAGAATGAGGTTGTTATGAATGGACAGGAGGGGGGCTGCCTTGTGGAGAAGATTTCTGACTTTTGCACTCCAATAACCTCTCCAATGAACAATTATTTCCCTCAGACCCACCTGGAGGCCAACAATCATGTCCCTCCTTCCTACAACATGAAAACAATATTGTCACAGAGAAATTCCTATAAATTCATGTAAGTGTTCATTCTTGGGACTGAGTCTCTGCACCCCAACCAAGATCCACCTAACATGCCCGTAGACCAAGAACAGTCGAGGGCCACAGTAGCCCTCTTGGGGAAAATACAGGATCTGTGAACTGGAAAGCCTTGTGGTTCCCAGTCTGTGATCTTCAAGGGCAGAGAAGCGAGGAAACCAGCCCAAGACCACCACTCCGGTCAGGAGCGGAGATCGACCAGCCTCCAACCTTGTAGGCCGGTCCTCTTTCCAAGGCACACTATTCCCGGACGTCACAGCTCCCCTCGGATCCCCGGAGCCCAGCCTGACCACCCAGCTCTCTCTCGGGGGTCCCGGGTAGGTGAGCGACACCCCCACCCCCAGCCCCCGGCTCCGTCTCTTCCGACCGAGAGGAAAACCCGCGGTGGAGTCCACGGCGGCGGGGCGGGGCAGTGCGCGCAGGCGCAGAGGCCGCCAGGTTGGGCCAAGGAGGCGCCCTGCTCCACACCTGATGCAATCAGCCTTCCGGAAACGGGTCCGGCCGCTGGACTCACCCAGGAAACGCTTCCGCGCCCTCCTCCGGCTGCAGCGCCCCCGGGGCCGGGTTCCCAGACTACCCCGGCCAGACTTCGCCCCGGGAGCTGGAGGAGTTGGGAAGTCACTGCTCGCCTGGACGCCCCAATTGCCCTGACACTGACGTCGAAACGGCCACCGAGCGTTCCGCAGCTGCAGGAGGAGGTCCCTTAACTATGAATTTACAGAGGGGACCGATCGGGGCTGGAGGGAAGTCTTTGACCCTTCCTTTGCTTCCTTCCTTCGTCCACCTCCCGACACATTGTCTTTCTCACTGAAAGGAACGTTTATTGTAATAGCAGTTTTAGGGCAGTATGGAGAGGACTCCCCATGCCCTCTGTCTTGCTAAATGTGTAACAGCATGTTAGCTTTGCTATATAAAGCTTTCCCACCGCGCACTCATTTTATAAATAATTGGTTTCTCCATACCTCATCATTTAAGTTTACAAAGAAAATCATTTCTCGTTTCATCACCTCATGCAATTTTTATATCTATTGTGAGTAGGTTTTTTCTTCATGCTGACTCACCCATTGTTTTCCAAGGAAATGAAATATCCAAGAATATTCCAAGAGCATGTTTTTTAAAGTACGGAAGTAAATGCTGTGAACAATACATAAAAATGATCTCTCTTAAGTCCCTTAAGGCCAAAGGTCCTCCTGGGGGGGAGGGGCGGGGGAGGAGGCAGATCCAAGGAATTTTATTTGCAAAGATACTTCAGAGACCATTCTAGAATCAAATTGAGATCAACTTTTAGACTTTATAGATGACATTTACCTCTCTGTGGCCCAGAGAAATAGATGACTTTTCCTTATTTAGGCAAACCAAAAGCAGAACTGGCACTTGAAGCCAGATTTCTCAAAATTCCAATCTAATGGAAAAAAAAAAAATGTTTGCACAAACACCGTAGGGAGTGTAATACTATATTACATTGCCGTTTTACAATCCAAAGATTACAAAATACAAAATTGGTGACAACAAAAGGATTCTATTACATGTTCCTTCCTGTGACGCCATTAGTCTTTAAATAGTCCTTAATCAACAAATATCCAACCACTTCTAAGTGGCATTGAATAGCCAAACACTAGGCATTAAATATTTCAATTAAACAAGTCTGAGTCAGACGCAGTGGTCCAAGTCTGTAGCAGCAGCTACTGGGGAGGCTGAGGCAAGAGGGTACATGAGGCTGGACGTTCAAAGTTACAGTATGATTTTGCCTGTGAATAGCCACTGCTTTCCAGCCTGAGCCACACAGCAAGACCCCATCTTAAAACAAAACATCAAGAAATCTTCCGTGCCAACATTTAGAACTTCTAGTATTTTTATTTGATTGTGTGGTGTATGTGCAACAGTTTGAGCTTAAACCAAGGGAATTTTAATGATCACAACAAAATATCATGGTCATGATTTTCTTCTGTAATGATTTTAAATAACAATATAGAAATCAAAGTGAAATCAAAAACAACTCAAAACTCATGCCTGCAATAAGATAAAATCTAATTCTTCAAAACTGCCTCCCTTCTTAAGGGAACGTGTATTTTTTTTTGGAATGTTCTAACACAGATCTGGAGGAATACCTTCTACTGAAGCAAAAAATAGAGTAGAGTAAATGTCAAAATGCAGAGGTACAAAGTACACACCATCACACAGTACTAGTTATAGAATAGCTAACTTTTACTGAGTATTTAGCATGTGCCAGATGCTGGCTAAGCATTTTCCATAGGCTGTTTAAGTTAATCCTCACAACTACCCTATGAATGCACTATTGTTATCCCTGTTTTATGAATACGGAAAGTGACGCTTGCAAATGTGAAGTAACTAACTCAAGGCACAAAATATTCAGTGGCAGAACTGGGATTTGAACCCAGTCAGTTTTCCTGGAGCTTGAGCTCTTAAATAATACTCTATACAGAAAAAATGTAAATACAGAGAAAATGACTATAATGATTCTCAGATAAGAAAGAAGGGGAGTATTGTACTTACTCTCCTAAAGATGAAATGTAGTAAAATAAGTTTGTGGGGCCGGGCGCGGTGGCTCAAGCCTGTAATCCCAGCACTTTGGGAGGCTGAGGCGGGTGGATCACGAGGTCAAGAGATCGAGACCATCCTGGTCAACATGGTGAAACCCCGTCTCTACTAAAAATACAAAAAATTAGCTGGGCATGGTGGCACGTGCCTGTAGTCCCAGCTGCTTGGGAGGCTGAGGCAGGAGAATTGCCTGAACCCGGGAGGCGGAGGTTGCGGTGAGCCGAGATCGCGCCATTGCACTCCAGCCTGGGTAACAAGAGTGAAACTCTGTCTCAAAATAATAATAATAATAATAAGTTTGTGGTCCACAGTAGGAAAAAACCTCTTGCTAACTAATAAATTATGGTCCCCAAGTGTAAGACCAATATTACCCACAGGTATGAGGCAGGTGATCAAATACCTAGTGATTTATCAGGGGTACCAGTAAGGCCTTTTCTCTGATGACTATTTCTCTAGTCCTAAACCACCCAATATGGCAGTCAGTAGCCACATATGCTTATTTAATTTGAAATCACTTAAAATCAATTAGAATTAACTTGTCGGTTCCTCAATGATACTAGCCACCTTTCAAGTGCTCAGTAACACATGGCCTAATAAGTACTATATTGGATAGTGTAAGTAAAAAGCATTTCCATCACTGCAGAAAATTGTATTGGACAGTGCCGCTCTGGTCCTTAAAGTCATTAGGGCAAACTTTTAATCTCTCTTCAGACTGCACTATTTTAATGAGCACAACAAAATATCATGGTCATGATTTTCTTCTGAAATGATTTTAAATACTTTAACAATATAGAAATCAAAATGAAATAAAAAACAAATCAAAGACCTTGTTTCCATGGTCTACCTTCCCATTGAGCTTCAGTCCAAACTAAAATTTTTTTCCAAACTAAAATTATCAGAGTGTAGAGAGGTACAAAGAGGTAAAAACCACAAAGTCCCCTACTATCATGGAAAGAATATGGGCATTGGAGTAAGACCTTATTTCATATCCCAGCTCTCACTAGTTGTGTGACCGTGGGCAAGCTACTTTCCCTCACTTTTCTTATCTGCAAAATGGGCATGTCAATTTTTTCATTATGGGTTTAAGATTAAATAACATATATAAAGTTTCTGGTAGTCCTCACATAGGATGATTTCCTTCCTTCCACTCCTATTTCAGTTAATGACATTCCCCAATTACTCAGGATTCTAAACTAGAAATCTCGGTCATCTTCAATTCTTCCTTCCTCCTCAACCACCCACATTAAATTAATCTACCACCCACATTAAATTAATCATCAAGCCCTTTTGCTCCCAATTCAGTGATGCCTCTCAAATGTGGGCCCGCCTCTCTGTCCTCCCTGTCCACTGTCCTCACTGTCTTTTCCTGCATAATATTTCAGAATCCTGCTAAACAACCTTGGTGACACCCATCACTCCCAATCCAAGTCCTTTCTCCACACTGCTGCCAGAGTCGATCTTTCTTTAAAAAGATGCTGATGATGTCATTCTCCTCCTTTAAAACTGCTGATGACATCTAGTTTCTTAAAGATAAAATCTTAACGACTAAACTGAAGGACTCACATAACCAACCCTCACTTCATCACTGCTGCTTGTTTGGTTGGTATTAAAAAGAAAAAGAAAATTAAAAATATAACAACCCTTATTCCATTTCAAAAATATATTTGGATTCCCCTACTACTAACCTCTTTGTTCAGCCACCCCGTCCCCAGCTCATACCTCTCCCTATACCCAACCCCCACTACACCCACACCCCAGCAACTTATGCCCATGAGGCATTCCAGGAAACACGCAGTGGCCTTTTACAACTCTGCCCTTGCACACAAACCTCAGCCTGGACTAACACTTGTATATGTTCTTTATCTGGTAGAATTTTACTGACTCTCTAAGGTCCAGTTCAGGTACCACCTCTTGTATAAAAGCTCCTTCAACTCCTTCAGGGAACGGTGGCTACCAGGTCATCTGTGATGCCATAGATTTGAGCGTAGATGCTGTATTCGGGTTACCTAGGTTCAAATGTTGGCTGGACCACTCTCCCACTGCTAGTTTTGGGCAAACGACTTAACCTCTTGGTGAGGTTTCCTCATCTGAAAACAATGATAATCATAGTATGACTATCTTACCATTGTTACCAAGTATATGAGATAATGCATATGAAGTTCATAATAATATACTGGCCCACGGGCAAGCACACAATACAGATTATCTTAAAAGTGTTTGACTATGGTTTTATTTTATTTTATTTTATTTTATTTTATTTTATTGAGATGGAGTTTCACTCTTGTTGCCCAGGCTAGAGTACAATAGCACTACCTGGGCTCACAGCAACCTCTCCCTCCTGGGTTCAAGCGATTCTCTTGCCTCAGTCTCTCAAGTAGCTGGGATTACAGGCATGTGCCACCACGCCCGGCTAATTTTGTATTTTTAGTAGAGGCAGGGTTTCTCCATGTTGGTCAGGCTGGTCTCAAATTCCGACCTCAGATAATCGGCCTGCCTCGGCCTCCCAAAGTGCTAGGATTACAGGCGTGAGCCACCACACCTGGCCCCCACTATAATTAATTATCCATCTTATCCTTTTGTCTCAATATGAATTATTTTTTACATTCTAAATAATATATATATATAGTTTTTATTGCACTTTAGGTTCTGGGGTACATGTGCAGAACATGCAGGACTGTTGCATAAGTACATACGTGGCAATGTGGTTTGCTGCCTCATCCCCCGTCACCTTATCTGACATTTCTCCCCGTTATCCCTCCCCAACCTCCCTACCCCCCGCTGTCCCTCCCCTATTCCCCCTCAACAGACTCCAGTGTGTGATGCTCCCCTCCCTGTGTCCATGTGTTCTCATTGTTCAACACATGCCTACGAGTGAGAACATGCAGTGTTTGGTTTTCTGTTCTTGTGTCAGTTTGCTGAGAATGACGGCTTCCAGATTTATCCACGTCCCTACAATGGACACAAACTCATCATTTTTTTATGGCTGCATAGTATTCTATGGTGTATATGTGCCATATTTTCCTTATCCAGTCTATCATCGATGGGCATTTGGATTGGTTCCAGGCCTTTGCAATTGTAAACAGTGCCACAATGAACATATGTGTACATGTGTCTTTATAATAGAACAATTTATAATCCTTTGGATGTATACACTGTAATAGGATTGCTGGGTCAAATGCAATTTCTATTTCTAGGTCCTTGAGGAATTGCCACACTGTCTTCCGCAATGGTTGAACTAATTTACACTCCCACCCACAGTGTAAAAGTGTTCCTATTTCTCCACTTCCTCTCCAGCATCTGTTGTCTCCAGATTTTTTAATGATCGCCATTCTAACTGACGTGAGATGGTATCTCAATGTGGTTTTGATTTGCATTTCTCTAATGACCAGTGATGATGAGCATTTTTTCTTATGTTTGTTGGCCTCATAGATGTCTTCTTTTGAAAAGTGTCTGTTTATGTCCTTTGCCCACTTTTGAATGGGTTTGTTTTTTTCTTGTAAATCTGTTTTAGTTCTTAGTAGATTCTGGATATTAGCCCTTTGTCAGATGGGTAGATTGCAAAATTTTTTTCTCATTCTGTTGGTTGCCATTTCACTCTAATGATTGTTTCTTTTGCCGTATAGAAGCTCTGGAGTTTAGATCCCATTTGTCTATTTTGGCTTTTGTTGCCAATGCTTTTGGTGTTTTAGTCATGAAATCCTGGCCTATGCCTATGTCCTGAATGGTTTTGCCTAAGTTTTCTTCTAGGGTTTTTATGGTTTTAGGACTTATGTTTAAGTCTTTGATCCATGTGGAGTTAATTCTAGTGTAAAGTGTCAGGAAGGGGTCCTGTTTCTGCTTTCTGCACATGGCTAGCCAGTTTTCCCAACACCATTTATTAAACAGGGACTCCTTTCCCCACTGCTTGTTTTTGTCAGGTTTGTCAAAGATCAGATGGTTGTAGATGTGTCACGTTGCCTCTGAGACCTCTGTTCTGTTCCATTGGTCTATATCTCTGTTTTGGTACCAGTACCATGCTATTTTGATTACTGTAGCCTTGTAGTGTAGTTTGAAGTCTAAGATAGAGTGATGCCTCCAGCTTTGTTCTTTTTGCTTAGAATTATCTTGGCTATGTGGGCTGTTTTTGATTCCACATTAAGTTTAAGGTAGTTTTTTCCAGTTCTGTGAAGAGGGCCATAGGTAGCTTGACGGGGATAGCATTGAATCTATAAATTACTTTGGGCAGTATGGCCATTTTCATGATATTGATTCTTCCTAACCATCAGCATGGAATGTTTTTCTATCTGTTTGTGTCCTCTCTTATTTCGTTGAGCAGTGGTTCATGGTTCTCCTCGAAGAGGTCCTTTACATCCTTTATTAGTTGTATTCCTAGATATTTTATTCTCTTTGTAGCAATTGTGAATGGCAGTTCGTTCTTTATTTGGTTCTCTTTAAGTCTGTTATTGGTGTATAGGAATGCATGTGATTTCTGCACATTGATTTTGTATCCTGAGACTTTGCTGAAGTTGCCTATCAGTTTCAGGAGATTTTGGGTTGAGACGATTAGGTCTTCTAGATATACAATCATGTCATCTGCAAATAGAGACAATTTGACTTCCTCCTTTCCTAATTGAATACGCTTTATTTCTTTTCCTTGCCTGATTGTCCTGGCTAGAACTTCCAACACTATATTGAATAGGAGTGGTGAGAGAGGGCATCCTTGTCTAGTGCCAGATTTCAAAGGGAATGCTTCCAGTTTTTGCCCATTATGATATTGGCTGTGGGTTTGTCGTAAATTGTTTTTATTATTTTGACATACGTTCTGTCAATATCTAGTTTATTGAGAGTTTTTAGCATAAAGGGCTGTTGAATTTTGTTGAAGGCCTTCTCTGCATCTATTGAGATGATCATGTGGTTTTTGTTTTTGGTTCTGTTTATGTGGTGGATTACATTATTGACTTGAGTATGTTGAGTATGATGCAAGTATCCCAGCCTTGCAACCTGGGATGAAGCCTACTTGATCATGGTGGATAAGCTTTTTGATGTGCTGTTGCAATCAGTGTGCCAGTATTTTATTGAAGATTTTTGCATCTATGTTCATCATGGATATTGACCTGAAGTTTTCTTTTTTTGTTGCGTCTCTGCCGGGTTTTGGTATCAGGTTGATGTTGGTCTCATAAAATGATCTGGGAAGGACTCTCTCTTTTTGGATTGTTTGGAATAGTTTCAGAAGGAGTACTACCAGCTCCTCTTTGTTTCTGTGGTAGAATTTGACTGTGAACCCGTCTGGACCTGGGCTTTTTTTGGTTGGTAGGCTATTAATTGCTGCCTGAACTTCGGCTCTTGTTATTGGTCTCTTCAGGGTTTTGACTTCTTCCTGATTTAGTCTTGGTAGAGTACAAGTGTCCAGGAATTTATCCATTTCTTCCAGGTTTACTGGTTTATGTGCATAGAGTTGTTTGTAGTAATCTCTGATGGTAGTTTGTATTTCTGTGGAATCGGTGGTGATATCTCCTTTATTGTTTTTTATTGCATATATTTGATTCTTCTTTCTTTTCTTTTTTATTAATCTGGCTAGCAGTCTGCTATTTTGTTGATCTTTTCAAAGAACCAGCTCCTGGATTTATTGATTTTTGAAGGTTTTTTTGTGTCTCTAACTCCTTCAATTCTACTCTGATCTTAGTTATTTCTTGTCTTCTGCTAGGTTTTGAGGTTTTTTTATCTTGCTCCTCTAGCTCTTTCAATTTTGATGATAGAGTGTTGATTTTAGATCTTTCCTTGCTTCTAATGTGGGCATTTATTGCTATAAATTTCCCTCTAGACACTACTTTAAATGTATCCCAGAGGTTCTGGTACATTGTGTCTTTATTCTCGTTGGTTTTGAAGAACACCTTTAGTTCTGCCTTCATTTCACTGTTTATCCAGTCAACATTCAAGAGCCAGTTGTTCAGTTTCCAGGAAGTTGTGTGGTCCTGAGTTAATTTCTTAATCCTGAGTTCTAATTTGATTGCACTGTGGTGTGAGAGACTGTATGATTTCCGTTCTTTTGCATTTGCTGAGGAGTGATTTACTTCCAATTATGTGGTCAATTTTAGAGTAGGTGTGATGTGGTGCTACGAAGAACATATATTCTATGGATTTGGGGTGGAGAGTTCTGTAGATGTCTATTAGGTTTGCTTGGTCCATGTCTGAGTTCAAGTCCAGGATATCTTTTTTAATTTTCTGTCTCATTGATCTGTCTAATATTGACAGTGGAGTGTTAAAATCTCCCACTATTATTGTGTGGGAGTCTAAGTCTCTTTGTAGATTGTTAAGAACTTGCTTTATGTTTCTGGGTGCTCCTATATTGGGTGCGTATATATTTAGGATCATTAGCTCTTCTCGTTGCATTGATCCTTTTACCATTATGTAATGCCCTGCTTTGTCTCTTTTGAACTTTGTTGGTTTAAAGCCTATTTTATCAGAGACTAGGATTACAACTCCTGCTTTTTTTTTTTTTTTTTCCTCTCCATTTGCTTGGTAAATCTTTCTCCATCCCTTTATTTTGAGCCTATGTGTGTACTTGCAAGTGAGATGGGTTTCCTGGATACAGCACACTGATGGGTTTTGACTTTTTATCCAATTCGCCAGTCTGTGTCTTTTGATTAGGGCATTTAGCCCATTTACATTTAAGGTTAATATTGTTATGTGTGAATTTGATCCTGCCATTTTGATGCTAGCTGGTTGTTTTGCTTATTAGTTGATGCAATTTCTTCATTGTGTCAATGCTTTTTACCATTTGGTACATTTTTGGAGTGGCTGGTACTGGTTGTTCTGTTCCATGTTTAGTGCTTCTTTCAAGAGCTCTTGTAAGGCAGGCCTGGTGGTGATGAAATCTCTCAGCAATTGCTAGTTCATAAAGGATTTTATTTCTCCTTCACTTTGAAGCTTGATTTGGCTGGATATTAAATTCTGGGTTGAAAGTTCATTTCTTTAGGTATGTTGTATATTAGCCCCCACTCTCTTCTGGCTTGTAGGGTTTCTGCTGAGAGATCCACTGTGAGTCTGATGGGTTTTCCTTTGTGGATAACCTGACCTTTCTCTCTGGCTTTCCTTAGCATTTTTTCCTTCATTTCAACCCTGGTGAATCTGACAATTATGTGCCTTGGGGTTGCTCTTCTTGAGGAATATCTTTATGGTGTTCTCTGTATTTCCTGGACTTGAATATTGGCCTGCCTTGCTAGGTTGGGGAAGTTCTCCTGGATAATATCCCAAAGAGTGTTTTCCAGCTTGGATTCATTTTCTCCATCATATTCAGGTACACCTATCAAACATAGATTAGGTCTTTTCATATAATCCCATATTTCTTGGAGGTTTTGTTCATTTCTTTTCACTCTTTTTTCTCTAATCTTGCCTTCTCGTTTTATTTCATTGAGTTGATCTTCAATATCTGATATCCTTTCTTTTGCTTCATCGATTTGGCTCTTGAAATTTGTGTATGCTTTGTGACGTTCTCGTGTTGTTTTTCAGCTCCATCAAGTCATTTATATTCCTCTCTAAGCTGTTTGTTCTCGTTAGCATTTCATCAAACCTTTTTTCAAGGTTCTTAGTTTCTTTGCATTGGGTTAAAACATGTTTTTTTAGCTCAGAGAAGTTTGTTATTACCCACCTTCTGAAGGCTGTTTATGTCAATTCATCAGACTCATTCTCCATTCAGCTTTGTTCTCTTGTTGGTGAGGAGTTGTTATCCCTTGGAGGAGGAGGGTCATTCTGGTTTCGAGTGTTTTCATCCTTTTTGCCCTTTCTTCCCATCTTTGTGGATTTATCTACCTGTGGTCTTTGTAGTTAGTGACTTTTGGATGGGGTCTCTGAGTGGATGTCCTTTTTGTTGATGATGAAGTTATTTATGTTTTTCAGTTTTCCTTCTAGCAGTCAGGCCCCTCTGCTATAGGACTGCTGGAGGTCCACTCCAGACCCTGCTTGCCTGAAGCTCACCTGCAGCAGCTGTAGAAGAGTCAGAGTTGCTGCCAGTTTCTTCTTCTGTTATCTTCATCACAGAAGGATACCCACCAGATGTCAGCCTGAGCTCTCCTTTATGAGGTGTCTCTTTGGATACACAGGGGTTGGGGAGCTGCTTGAGGAGATAGTCTGTCTCTTATAGGAGCTCAAGTGCTGAGCTGTGAGCTCCATTGTTCCGCTCAGAGCTGCTGGGCAGATAAGTTTAAGTCTGCAGCAGCAGAACTCATAACTGCCTTTTTTCCCAGGTGCTCTGTCCTGTGAAGGTGGGGCTTTATTTATAAGTTCCTGACGTGCTGCTGCCTTTTTTCAGAGCTGCCCTGCCCAGCAAGGAGGTGGCCAAGAGGCATTGCTGAGCTGCCATGGGCTCTGCTCAGCTGCTGTGGGCTCTGCCCAGCTGCTCTGTGAACTTCCTTGTGGTTTTGTTTATAGAGGTATAGTTAGGACTGCCTAGGTAATGGTGGTCTGCCTCAGTAATGGTGGACTGCCTCAGTATTAGTGGATTGCCTCGGTAATGACAGACTGCCTTGGTAATGGTGGACTGCCTTAGTAATGGCAGATGCCCCTCCCCTCACAGAGCTGGGCTGCCCTGGGTCCAGCTGCACTTGCTGTGAAACTCTCAATCCAGAGCGTTTCAGATTGCTAGTCTTTGTGGGGGTGGGATCCAGTGAGCCAGATCAACTGGTTCTCTGTTTCAGCCCCCTTTTTTTCAGTTGAATGGATGGTTCTGTCTCCCAGGCATTCCAGGCACCAGTTGAAATGGTGACCCAGATTTGTGTGAGTTTTTGTGTGGAGACCCACTGCGCCAGCTGAAACATCTGTGCTGGAAACTCATAGCACTTTTCAGCCTGGGAATCTCCTGGTCTGTGGGCAGTAATAACTCATTTGGAAATGCAGTGTTCACTCACCCTCTGCATTGTTCTTGCTGGGAACTGCACTCCAGAGCTGTTCCTATTTGGCCATCTTGGATCCACCTGCTCCATTTTAAATAATTTTTTAATTTAAATTTTTTATATTTTACATTTAAATTTGATTTTCATATTAAATACAAGTATTTTATGACAGAAGTACTTCATATTGATCAAAGTTTGGGAAATTCAGATAACAGGCCAAAAATATTAAATTCTCTATTGTTTGAGACATCTCTTGCTTACAAGCAAAAGGAACTTATTCTGGTTAACTTATCCAGAAAAAAAAAGAATTTATGGGACTGTTGTTGGACAGCTCACTGCATCAACACAAAGATGGAGAATCAGGTTAAGAAAAGGTCAGGATCTATGGAGGACTGGCAGCAAATAACAGACAAGACTATGGCACAGTGGGTCACCAAGGGCACAACCCCATTGGCCACTTGCTGTGGCCACCATTCCTGAACATTTGTGACTTAGCAAAAGTAGGAAGAGTATCTTATCCCCTCTCCCACTCACCCACCCCATAGTCTTTGCCTATATTGGATCATTCACAGGCAAACAAATCATGCACTTACAAGCTTTGGTGCCTTTGCTTATGCCATTACCTTTGCCTGGGATAGTCTTGCTCTGTCACCCAGGCTGGAGTGCAGTGACAGGTTCATGACTCACTATAGCCTCAACCTTCTGGGCTCAGCCTCCCTGGTAGCTGGGACCACAAGTGCGCACCACCACTTTTTTACTTTTCGTTGAGATGAGGTCTCACTATTTTGCCTAGGCTGCTCTTGAACTCCTGAGCTCAAGCAATCCTCCTACCTCAGGTTCCCAAAGTCCTGGGATTAGAAGCATGAGCCACCATACCTGGCCTGCTCACTTCTTGATTCCAGAGCTTACCATATGCTTTTGCAGCACTTAGCACGTAGTACAGTTAGATGTTTTATCATTCTTTGTTGCTATGCTGTAAATTCCTATTTTCAGCCATATCACATAGAAGACACTTGATAAATATCTGTTTAATGAATGAAAGGAAGAAAAAATAAATTAGATTTTAAGGCACTGTACTAAGCACTTTACAAACATTAACTTGCTGGGCACAGTGGCTCACGTCTATAATGCCATCATTTTGGGAGGCCGAGGCCAGTGGATCACTTGAGCTCACAGAGTTTGAGACCAGCCTGGGCAACATGGCAAAACCCCTTCTCTACTAAAAATACAAAAACTAACCAGGCATGGTGGTGCACACCTGTAATCCCAGCTACTCGGGAGGCTGAGGCAAGAGAATTGATTGAATTCAGGAGCCAGAGGCTGTAGTGAGCCAAGATCATGCCACTTTATGGACGACTGAGTTAGACTGTGTCTCAAAAAGCAAACAAACAAACAAAACCACCCAAACAGTGCAATTTAGTCTCAATTTATAATTCAGTTTTTCCTCAGATAGGCTGGATTACTATTTTATAATAAAGGAAACTGAGACCAGAGGAGTGAAGTTACTTTCTAAAGGTCAAACAGCTATTAAGGGACAGAGGCAGAATTTGAAGAAGGCAGTCTCTCTCTAGAGCATAGGCTTTTACCTATGAAAGGAAGTACATAGTTTCCTTTTTCTAGGAAACTCTACAACATCTTTGTTTGTTTGTTATTTAAAGACCTGACAGTCTCCTGGTAAGCATAGAAAGCTAATTAAATGTTTCTGTACATTTTCAATATTGAAAAACATACTTAGTAAATTTCATAAACACTTATTTCATCATTCTTGAACAATGGTAATAGAAGGCTCTATACACAAATTCATAGAAACTCAATTAAATGAGCACAAAACACACAATAAAATTCATCACACTCTTTGTCCCTGCCCTTCGCCCAGGTTACCAGGAGTTGTTATTTAGACACTGGCATTTTATCAAACTGGTTCTGGCTACAAAGAATTTATGTTGTTCTGCTCAGGGCACTCTCCTTCTCTGGTTATATGATATCTCTCACCCCTTCTAGAATCTCTCTTTTGCTTATCATCAGACAGCAGAAACTTGACTCCAGCGTACCAGTGTGCATGGTGCCTCACAATTAATTGTCTGCACAATAAGGGCAAGAATTTAAATCTTGTGAACAGAGGAAAACCATCACCTTCATGTTCAAAGGGTACATAAATTACACCATCCAACCTGAAAAAATGCTCCATTTAAAATTCATATAAACATAATTAAATAGAAATGGGGAATCTGAAATGAAGAACACTGAGAGAGAAGACATTTAAAAAGAACTAGAAATCATTTACAAGAGAAAAATGCTCTGCTCATCCCAGAGATGGATAAGATATATATCGCTAATTTGCAAAGGCATTGATAGTCTCCTTGATAAAGCAAGGGATTTATAGTCTCCTTTTTCTATTTATTCCTGCCAAGTATCTTCACTTTTAATTGCCTCATTACAAGGTCTGCAAAATAAGAAAAGAAAGGAAGATGGAGGAAAAAGATCTAAAGATTTCTTTTAAGAGATTATTATAACAAGCAAACATTTGTCATTAGGTTAAATGAAAGAAGGCTAGTTCCTTGCAAATATCTGAGATCATAAAAATTGAACTTGAGGGGGGGAAGGACGTTTGTATAGGAAGAGGTATGATCAAAAGTAATAGTATAGAAGTAATAGCTAACATGGAGGTTAGATGCTAGAAAAAAAAAAAGATTATTGATAAGGTCAATTAGATAAAAGGAAAAACTTCAAAAGGAAAAACAAGTGCTCCATCCCATGAGACTTTTAGAATTAACCTGGACAAAGAACTAGAATATATTTTGTAGAAAGCAATCCTTTCTGACAAGCTGGTAGATTAGTTCTAATTGATTTTTCCACCTCTAATTTCTTTGACTCTCTGAAATACTACTCGTAGAAGACAAATGAGTTTTCCTTGAGGTTGAATTTTCTGTCTTTATTTTAATCAAATGAGATATGATTTCTCATGAAAATAGTTTCCAAGCCAATGGCTTTGCAAGTAATAATTCTAACTCTTATTTAGATGATAAAAGTTTAAAAATCAAAGTTAGAGCATTAGTAAACATGACAAATCATATATATTTTCTTTCATGATGCGCTGGCAAAATTCTTGGAAAAAAGTTTCCAAGAAGTGAAGGAACAGGGTACAGGAAAAGTGGAGCAGGCTAATATTCCACCAGTTTTTGCCTTTTTGTTCTAGCTTCATATCCTCTCTAAAAAGTTATCACTAAGAGAAAAATATTTAGTTCTGTTGAAATTGTGTTAAAGTTTGTATCAGATAACAGTTTTGAGAACATGAGGTACAATATCATATGCATGTTATTTATGTTATTTATTGTCAAAAAAAGAGCAAAGTTAAAAATGTACTAGAAAAACTTTTGCCTGGAGTCTTTGAATTGTCTTATAGAACACTTAGGGAAAGGGGAAAAGAAGAGGAAATACTAGGTGAGGCAGGGGATAGATTTCTTTCTCCTCATTCATATATATGTATATATATATATATATATATATATATATAAAATCTTAAAATATATATATATTTCAAAACAGTTCCTACAAATTTTAATGTGTTATCTTTTTCCATGACTCAAAATATGACTAGAAAAAATATTCTAAAATTTAAAAACTTTTTTTGCTTCAGATCATAAAAATATTTTTTCCTATTAAAGTCTGACAGGTTTCAACCTCTGTGTATTTTACTTTGTTTTGTTCTTACATTTATACTTCAATTTGTTTTCTAATACACTGTGAAACAGGGATATAACTTTGCAAGCAGAAAGCCACCTGTTCTAATGCAACGTATCAAACAAGCTTTCCATTGCCCACTTATTTATAATGTCACCTTTGTTATATAACCAGTTCTCATTGATCTGTTCCTATGCTCTCTATTCCCTTTCATGGATTACTTTTTCTATTAGGCGGCTAATACTGCAATTTTTATTTCTGTATCTTTGTAATATATCTTGATATCTGGTAGTGTGGGTCTCCCTTCTCTGTTCTGCTTTATCAAGACTGGCTTAGCTCTTCTTTCATAATATCCCTTCCACATAAGATTTATAATTACTATCTCAATTTTGATGAAAAATCTTTAGAATTTTATTGGTATGATTATTATTATTTGAGACAGAGTCTCACTCTGTCGCACAGACTGTAGTGCAGTGGCACAATCTTGGCTCACTGCAACCTCCACCTCCAGGTTCAAGGGATTCTCGTGTCTCAGCCTTCCAAGTAACTGGAATTACAGGTGCATGCCACCATGCCTGGCTAATTTTTGCATTTTTAGTAGAGAGAGGGTTTCACCATGTGGGCTAGGCTAGTTGCAAACTCCTGACCTCAGTGGTCTGTCTGCTTCGGCCTCCCAAAGTGCTAGGATTACAGTTGTGGCCAGTATTAAACTTAATATAGATTAATTTGAGGAGAAGTGACATTTTTACTCGATTGATTTATCCCTATAGATAGATAGATGTACTATATTTCTATTTATTCACCTTCTTTAGTTTCACAAATATTCTCTGCATCTACTAAACTATAAGCTCATGAAAATCTATGTAACTTTTCAAGTTTGAGAATGGTATTGGTAAAATGGCTTAACCTTTTATGTTGTCCTAAGTCTGTTGCTACTTCTTCAGCTGACATGAATCTCCTGAACAAAAGATCTTTGCTCTCACTTTATTTTTATTGAATTTGACTACAGAAAAAGCCAGTGAGTTGATAGAGTCAGTCAAGTAGAATGCTTTTTATCAAAGTGGCTGGTGTTATATAAATCCAATGTGGTTTGGAGTATTAGTCTCAATCCAAAAGAGGTTAAGCTCACAGTGCCTCATAAATCTGCCCAGGTTTGCAAGTGAAGTTATAAAGAAAAAATAAACAAATAATTATTTTAACCAGTGTATTCAGACTACTTCACTTTAATAATTTCATTAAAAAGAGAAAAAAACTACCAAAAATATAATACAAAGTGAAATTGAGTACTAAAAAGTATTTAAATAATCCAAAAGAATATAGGAAAGAAAGAAGAGAAGAACAAAAACATTGGAAACAAATAGAAAATAACAAATTAGGGGCTGGGCATGGTGACTCATGCCTGTAATCCCAGCACTGTGGGAGGCAAAAGTGGAAAGATCACAAGGTCAGGAGTTCAAGACCATCCTGGCCAACATGGTGAAACCCTGTCTCTACTAAAAATAAAAAAAAGTAGCCTGGCATAGTGGCACACACCTGTAGTCCCAGATACTCAGGAGGCTGAAGCAGGAGAATCACTTGAACCCGGATGGCAATATGGCTGGTATTCTTATAAGAAGACAACTATGTGAAGACACAGGGAAAATGTCCCCGTGAAGATGGAGGCAAAGATTAGAGTGATGCATCTGTAAGGCAAGGGACAACAAAGATTCCTGTTTGTCAAAAGGAGCTAAGAGAGAGGCACAGAATAGGCATGACCTCAGAGCCCTCAATAGGAACCAACCTGCTGACATTTTTATTTTAAACTTCTAGCATCCAGAACTGGGAGGGAATAGACTTTTGTTTGTTTTGTGTTTTTTGTTACAGCAGCCCTAGGAAACTAATACACCTATTCATTCCAAATAATTACCTTTATAAATAGTTAAAAATTATACAGAATTTTTTTTTTTTTTTTTTTTTTTTTTTTTTTTTTTTTTTTTTTTTTTTTTTTTTTTTTTTTTTTTTTTTTTTTTTTTTTTTNTTTTTTTTGAGACAGAGTTTCACTCTTATTGCCCAGGCTGGAGTACAATGGCGTGATCCTGGCTCACTGCAACCTCTGCCTCCTGGGTTCAAGTGATTCTTCTGTCTCAGCTTCCTGAATGGCTGGGATTACAGGCATGCACCACCATGCCCAGCTAATTTCTGGATTTTTAGTAGAGATGTGGTTTTACCATGTTGGCCACGATGGTCTCAAACTCCTGAGCTCAGGTGATCCACCACCTCCACCTCCCAAAGTGCTCGGATTACAGACATGAGCCAGCTCGCCTGGCTGGGAAAATTTTTATCAACCTAAACTACTACCTCTAAACTGTAGAGATGGTCAGAGGTGTCAAAGACAAAATAAACTGAAGTCTAAAAATTCTTGCAAAATGTTATTTTCCTTTTCTGTGGTGACATATTGACAGCACCTTAAAAACTCCCTAGGTCCAAAGAGTGACTTTACCTCCATCTTATTTCAGTATTGATTTTGTAAAAATATGTAGAACAAACAGCAAATCTGATCAATGGATCCTCCAAATGTGATTTGCAAGAACAAGAGGCATAATAAATGTCTCACATTTTGGAGTACAAGCTCCCATAGATATTGGCCTCAGACAATCTTCTATATTTCAAATTAATGCTGTTGCCAGGAGCTTAGTGGGAGAGGGAATAGGGAGTTATTGTTTTATGGATACAGAATTTCAGTTTTGCGAGGTAAAAAAGGGTCCTGGAGATGGATAGTGTTGATAGTTGCCCAATAGGAATGTGCTTAATGCTGCTGAATTGTACACTTAAAAATGATTAAGATAGTCAATTTTGTTGTGTGTATTTTACCACAATGTTAAAAACAAAAAAAGGAAAAAGTAAGCCAAGCTGGAAAAAAATGTATATATAATCAATGCTCCATTACTGCATTTGGGAACATAGGTATATAATTCATATAATAATCTATGTTTACAAAGTAATTCTGATTTTGTTTTATTGAGGTTGGAGATGACCCACCATATTAGGGCACTTCAAGGCATAGGGCTCGAGCAGGCCAAAGCAGAACAGAAAATGCGCTGGTACACACAGCTCAAGAGCCCAGGAGTACTCCCTAATCCAATATGGCTGGTATTCTTTTA
>NW_016107740.1:596142-598924 GCF_001604975.1 Cebus imitator | reverse complement strand
ACACACACACACACACACACACACACACACATTTGTTGTGAAATCGACTAAAAAATGGACAAATTTTTTTTAGATGAAACACAAGATGTCAAAAGGCCCGGAGGCAGGCAACTGGGGACCTCCAGACCTCAAGGTTCTTCTGCTGTAAGGGGTAGGTTAGAGGGAAAGCATGATGGGAAAGCTGGATGAGCAGAGTTGGTGATGGCTGCTTTGAACCAGAGAGGAAGACAGGCTCCATCCCACAGACCAAGCAAGAAAAAGAGAAAATCTGGAGCAAGCCAGGACCTTCATGGTTCCATGAAACGAACCTATAATAGGCTTTTAGTACTTTCCCGTCTAGTAACTAACATGCTTGAGGGCTCCCTATTCTCTAAAAGCTGTACATGTATGAATTCACTTAATCCCAGAGGCACTCTGTGAGGTGGATACTGTGAGTAGCCATATTTTCTGTATAGGAAACATGAAATTCAGAGAGGTACAATAACTTTCCCAAGGCAACTGGAAAAATATGTGAGTATCCTCATCTCTTTCCACATTTTGTGTCTTCACTTTGCGCTAAAAGAATGTAGGACATACAAAAATAGAGAGATCCAGGAACTTGGTATCTCTAAAATAAAAGTCAAAAACAGCTAAAATCAATGCCTGAATTAGAACATTTCATTTCCTACCTCTTATCCTAATATTCATTTTTATACTTTTGTTCTCTTGATTTCATGTTTTTCAACTGGATGTTTTAAATAGAAAACTTTGGGATAGGCGTGGTGGCTCACGCCTGTAATCCCAGCACTTTGGAAGGACGAGGCGGGTGGATCACGAGGTCAAGAGATCGAGACTATCCTGGCCAACATGGTGAAACCCTGTCTCTACTAAAAATACAAAAATTAGCTGGGTGTGGTGGCACGCACCTGTAGTCCCAGCTACTCGAGAGGCTGAGGCAGGAGAATTGCTTGAACCCGGGAGGTGGAGGTTACAGTGAGCCGAGATCTCGCCACTGCATTCCAGCCTGGCGACAGAGCGAGACTCTGCCTCAAAAAATAAATAAATAACAATAAATAAATAAATAGAAAACTCTGCCTTCTTTCTTTACTACATCTACCTATCTGTTTATCTATCTATCTATCTATCTATCTATCTATCTATCTATCTATCTATCATCTATCTCAAAAGGCACATCTTTTCTGAGGCAGGCTATTGAAGGTCTCCAGAGCTCAAGGTTCTTCTGCTGTAAGGGGTAATTTAGTGGGAGAGTTTGATGGAAGAGCTTGATGAGCAGAGTCAGTGGTGACTACTTTGAATGTGTATAGTTCTCTCTTATAACCTACATAAAAGTTGCTCTGTGTATAACCTCTTTGGCCTGGTATGCTACATAAAAATAAAGAAACAAATGAACAAATAAATAAAAGATAAGTTTGACAACATCAGAGATCTGAACAAGCAAGTTTCCCTGGTAGAGATGTCATAAAGAATCTATTTATAAAGGTTTTTTAATGTCTTTATTAATTTTCTAGGTTCCATGCATACAGTTCATTTTCGTCTAAAAAAATTTCAGTGTTGGCCGGGCGCGGTGGCTCAAGCCTGTAATCCCAGCACTTTGGGAGGCCGAGGCAGGTGGATCACGAGGTCAAGAGATCGAGACCATCCTGGTCAACATGGTGAAAACCCGTCTCTACTAAAAATACAAAAAATTAGCTGGGCATGGTGGCGCGTGCCTGTAATCCCAGCTACTCAGGAGGCTGAGGCAGGAGAATTGCCTGAACCCAGGAGGCGGAGGTTGCGATGAGCCGAGATCGCACCATTGCACTCCAGCCTGGGTAACAAGAGCGAAACTCCGTCCCAAAGGAAAAAAAAAAAAATTTCAGTGTTGTTTTTGTATCTCATAAATACAAGCTCAAATCTGTAACTTGGAAATTTTCAGGAAAAAAGATTACAGCTGACTTATCTATGTTTCATCAATAGCATTATTTTAAAAAATGTTTAGTGCTTTGTTCTTACTCTGCTGTGTTGCTGGGCATACATCTGGGAATAGGAGGCTTATAGAGCTAGACTCTAAAGATGATTTCTATTCCTTTTTGACTTAATTTTTTCTTTCTCTCTCTCTCTCTTTCCCCCACCTTTCTTTGTTTCTTTTTCGAAACAGGGTCTCACTCTGTCACCCAGGCTAGGGTGTGCTGCCATGATGATTATCACAGCTCACTGCAGCCTGAACTAGGCTCCAGTGATCCTCTTGCCTCAGACTTGAAAGTAGCTAGGACTACAGGCATGTACCACCCTGCCAGGCTAATTTTGTTTTATTTTATTTTTGTAGAAACAGTTTCTCACTATGTTGCCCAGGCTGGTCTCAAACTCCTGTCCTCGAGCAATCCTCCCACCTCGGCCTCCCAAAGTGCTGGGATTACAGACATAAGCCATCACACCCAACCCTTTACACTCTCATAAATCTGGCCTATGTATCAACTAATGTTCATACTGACATATTTCCCCACAGTATTCTAGCTTGCTTTTGTGGCAGGGAGCTATTGCCGTTTCATCTCCTTGAATACTCTGTCCCAATAGATATAGAGTATTATTTTTCATATGTTAGTTATCCACAATATTTGTAAACTTTGTTGAAACTTGTGGTTTCTGACACTTGACATGCATAGAGAACAATAGTTGCACAAAATTAAAATCATTTTTTAAAGAAGATTGAAAACAGTGGGAAGGTCTTTCCCCTGCCTTTCTGGTAAGTATTCAGTAATTTCAATACTTTATATCTATTTTTTTATCTTTTCAGTATATAAAC
>NW_016107740.1:592293-595941 GCF_001604975.1 Cebus imitator | reverse complement strand
TTAGTAGAGACGGGGTTTCACCATGTTGACCAGGATGGTCTCGATCTCTTGACCTCGTGATCCACCCGCCTCGGCCTCCCAAAGTGCTGGGATTACAGGCTTGAGCCACCGCGCCCGGCCCAACTCCTAACCTTCTAATCAAACTTTGCAGATACCAAACCAGTGTTTAAGATAATACTTATAGCCGGGAACAGTGGCACACACCTGTAATCCCAGCACTTTGGGAGTGTGAAGTGGGCGGATCACAAGGTCAAGAGATCGAGACCGTCCTAGGCAATATGGTGAAACCCCATCTCTACTACAAATACAAAAACTAGCTGGCCATGGTGGCCTGCAACTATAGTCCCAGCTACTCAGGAGGCTGAGGCAGGAGAATTACTTGAACGTGGGGGGCGGAGGTTGCAGTAAGCCGAGATCTCGCCACTGCACTCCAGCCTGGTGACAAAGCAAGACTCTGTCTCAAAAAAACAAACAAACAAAAAAGATAAAACTCATATGAGCTCTTAAATATAAAGGCATCGTATAAGCCTAATAAATACATTCATTAGAAATCAAGCTGTAATAATGTGGCAGTTTTAGAGAATCACAAACCAAATTCTTTTGCTGCAATTTCATGCATTACCCTGACAATCTGGGCCACCTAAAGTAGAAAGCAGTGGTAACAAAGGTGATGATAATTCACTGCAAACAAATATTTTAAAAGAGAAAACCAAAGGGGAAAAAATGCAACCAGCCAATGATTTCCTTTAATGTCATTTCAAGTATCTTTCTAAAGAGGACAATAATTCAAGGGAAATCAAAGGCAATTTCTAAAGAAGTAGATCTCTCTATTCTGACAAGTTGAAAGAAATTGTTGAAGAAAACTTTTGCCAAAACATATCACATTGGATCTTCTGGCTGAGGTCATTGTCAAAGTTGAGTTAATGGTTGGGACTTCTGAAAATGCAGTATTAGTGAATTGTAAAATGAGTCATATGCTCTTTCCAAGAGCCACATAAATAACCAAGAGGCATGCAGCATAGTGGGTTCTGTCCTACTTTGGCTACTTGCTGGCATTATAACCTTTGACAATTCATTTAACTACTCAGGGCTTCACTTTCAACACATTGAAGTGACAGGCGGAACTGGGTTGGAATTTCAGGTCCATCTCTTATTACTATATCATTTTAGGAAAGTTACATAACTTCTTTGAACCTATTTCTTCAACCATAAAATGTGAGGAAGACATCAAAAAATTATTTGGGAACTAGCGCAGTGGCTCATGCCTACAATCATCCCAGCACTTTGGGAGGCGGAGATGGGAGGCTCACTTGAGCCCAGTAGTTAATGACCAGCCTGGTCAACATAGCAAGAACCCATCTCTAAAAAAAAAAAAATTTTGTTTAATTATTTTTGAGGAGCAAGGCCAAAAAAAATACGTAATGTATTATTCAATTTACATAAAACTCCAGAAGATGCAAACTAATCTATAGTGACAGTAAGCAGATCAATATTTGTTTGGGGACCTGGGAAGCAGAGGGGGTGGGTGGAAAGAATTACAAAGGGACACAAGGAAACTTGAGTTGGTGGATATGTCCATGATCCTAATTTGGTGATAGTTGCAGAGGTATATACATCTGTCAAAACTTATCAAGTTATACATTAAACATTTAAAACATTTATTGCATGTTAATTACACCTTTTTAAAAAAAGGGTCAGAGAATTCAATGAGACAGTATGTGCAAAACAATTAGTGTAGTATATGGCACAAGTAGGCCTCCAGGAATGAGTACCACCCTCCCCCGCAGCCCCAGCTTCATTTATGTCACAGGGTTATTTAAAATGGTATTCTTCATAAACATTCATGAACTCTGAAATCTCCTTAGCAGTTTTGTAGCTTGAAAAATACTTTCAAAGAAAAATGTGGGATAATATGAAAATATTTCTGCAGCTTATTTAGGATATTATTTCTGTGTATTTTTTAAAAAATCTTTATTAGAGACATATTTTACATTGTTGGAATTACACTTTACATAGGACTTCCATACTACTTCCCAACTCCATGGTTTACATAAGATGTCTGCAAACAATTTTTTCCTTTTTTTACTTGTTATTAATTTTTTTTTTTTTTTGAGACAGGGTCTCACTGTCATCCAGGCTGGAATACAGTGGCCCGAACACAGCTCACTGTAGCCTTGAGCTCCTGGGCTAAAGGAGTCCTCCCACTTCAGCCTCCCAAGTAGCTGTGACTACAGGCATGCACCACCATGTCTGGCTAATTTTTGTATTTTTTGTAGATATGGGGTTTTGCAGGTTTGCACAGGCTGGTCTCAAACTCCCAGGCTCAAGTGATCCACCCATCTCAGCCTCCCAAAGTACTGGATTACAGACATGAGCCATCATGCGTGGCCCACAAACTATTTTTAATGACAATCTCATTATTTTCTCAGGGCTAAGAATTCCTGATATATTTGAAGGGAGAATTGCCAGGATTTACTGACAGATTGAATTTGGGATGTGAGACAAAGAGGACTCAGGGATGACACTATAGTTTTCGGCCTGAGCAATTAGAAGTTTGATGAAGCTGACATTTTCTGAGATGGGAAGAATTTGTAAAGGGCAGCTTTGGTGGGGAATATGAGGAATTCCATTTTGAGGAGAAGTTAAGTATTAAACATCACTAGAGTAGGCAGTGGACCTGAGATCCCAGGGGAGGTCCAGCTGGAGATATAAATGTGGGTGTCTCCAGCATCAAGATGATATTTAAAGCAATGAGTTGGAAGAGGTCTTCAAGGACACGAGTATAAATAGACAGCAGAAGAGGTTCAACAACTGAGTCATGGAGGCCCCCTAATGGCTAGATCCCGGAGTTTAGGAGGAAGCAGTAAAGGTGACAGAAGAGGAATGTCATTGAGGAGGAAGGAAATCCAGAAGCATAGACTGTTTGGGAAGCCAAGTGAAGAAAGTGTTTATAGGAGAGAATGATGCTTATCATTCAAGTAAGAAGAGAATAAAAAACATGCTCTTAAAACAAAGGGTAGTTATATCAAGGGCATTATGAGTAGAGCGGATTCAAAAGGTTATAATAAATGGAAATTTCTCCTAGGAAGATACACAAGTGGCCAATGAGCTCAAGAAAAGATGCTCACCATCTTTAGCCATCAGAAATATACATTAAAACCACAACAACGTACCACTTCACACCCATGAGGATGGCTGAAATCAGAAGAAAAATAACGTGGTGGTGAGAATGTGGAGAAATTGGAACCCTCACACACTGCTAGTGAAATGTAAAATGGTGTAGCACTTTGGAAAACAGTTTGGCAGTTCCTCAGAAAGTTAAACATAGAGTTATCATATGATCCAGCAATTCAACTCCTAGAAATATATCCAAAAGAAATGAAAACATATGTCCACATAAAAACTTGTACATGAATGTTCATAGCAACATTATTCATAATAGCCAAAAACTGGGAAAAAACAAATGTCCAGTGTTCAGCAAAAAAAATTAAAATACACAAAGAGAAACAAGAACGTATAGCTCATACATGATGGGGGAAAAGTAATCAGTAGAAACTGTCCCAGAGGAATTCCAGATGTTAGACTTAGTACACAAAGACTTTAAGTCAGCAGTCTTAAATACGGTCCAAGGACTAAAGGATATGATTT
>NW_016107740.1:584379-591663 GCF_001604975.1 Cebus imitator | reverse complement strand
AAAAAAAAAAAAAAATTAGCTGGGCACGGTGGTGCACACCTGTAGTCCCAGCTACTAGGGAGGCTGAGGCAGGAGAATCGCTTGAACCCAGGAGGCACAGGTTTCAGTGAGCCAAGATCATGCCACTGCACTCCAGCATAGGTGACAGAGGGAGGCTCCATCTCCTCTTATATTATTATATAATAATTTAATAAGTATATTAAATTTATGTGTTTATATTTTGACCATTTGCAGGCTGGGCAGCATAGCCTCCAGCAGAAACTAGAAACAGGCATTTTGAGGGAAGGAAGAATGAGACTGGAATTTTTGCCAAATGGTTTGTCTAAGTGTACATATTTAATAGATTATAGAAGGAGTTATGAACATTCATGATGGGGTGAATGTGTGCATGCATAGTAAGCAAACATACATGCTATTACACACATCTCATGTTCACTTCAGGGTGAAGACTTAACATTTAAATGCATTAAAATTAGGCTGCATAGATAAAAGGTGAAACAGAGGACACAAAGGCATGTTGTGCACAGACTCTGTGAACTGACCAGAATCAGTCCATCATCAGTGGTATCTAGTAGGAAGGAATACTGGTCAGCTGTTGTGCTGAAACTGCAAAAAGGGAGGGGAGCCCAGCAGTGTCAGGTGGTTAGTTGGTATCAGTGGTGTAGTAAGTCTTTCAAAAGGGGTGGTTCCTGTTTTACCCTCAGGAAAGAAAGTTTAATGGCGGTTAGTGAGGGTGGGAGTTTAACAAGGTGTGTCTGACCTCTCTTCTTGTCATGGCTGGGAATTCAGTTATTAAGCCTTCTGAGGTCCCCATGGCCCAAAAGGAGTCTGTTCAGTTGGCTGGGGGACTCGGGATTTTTTTATTCTCAGTATGTGATCTCTAGTCAGCCAATGGCCACTTGGCTGTATTTTGAATTTAGGCCCAGTTAGCCACTCAGCATCCATCTTGACAGATTAGCCTTTTGAGGGTTCACAAAAGAAATTTTTGGAGCTGAAAAGTACAATAACTGAAATGTGACTACCCTGGAAATCAGATTCTACCCACATTCAGGGTTTATTATCGTTGTCGCTTGTGCTCATGCTTGTGTTCCAGGCATGAGCCACCACGCCTGGCCTGTACAAGGATTTTCTTAATCATCTGACACCAATTAATCTCCCAATCTTTGCCAAGGGGCTCTGAGTGTTTCGGGGTACATCATCAGCACTCAGGCCGGCCATGTACAACTCTTTCTGGGCCTTCATTTCCTGATTGTGCAGAGCCTCAGAGTTGGCTACAGGTGAGAGCTTAGGGCCTTCTCATGTTTTCCTGAGCATGTATGCAGCCTGAGCATAAGCACGTGGCCTTCTAGATTCCCAGGAATATGTCAGACCTTTCCACAGTTCCTGTAGACATTTCACTGCTCAGCTTGTAAGCCCCCATAGGAGAGGCTTTCAGCAATAGGCCATCTTTCAGTCAGTACGAATAAAAGCCTCTCAAGTGAGTCTTCCACTGTTTTTGGTTCCTTTTATAAAGGGGTGGTTTTGGAGATCCTTTTTCTGCCATTTTTTAATGTCACCCAGCGTTTCCTCTTTTATCTTCTGGGGAATCATTTATGTAAGAATAGGATGGTCCTTTCTTTGACTCTTTGGTAAGATTGTCATAAAAACATCTAAATCTCAGTATTTTTTCATGAAAGATTTTTTATTGCTGCTTTATTTCTTTCACAGTGCATACTTTCTATTTTTTTCCAAGTATTTGAATTTTTTCTCTAGGTTCAAATTTATTGGCAAAAAATTGTTCATAGTATTTCTTATTGTCTTTTAAATCTATAAAGTATATGTGATTATGTTCCCATTTTATATCCTTGATATTGTCTATTTGTGTATATTTTTCCCATAAATTCTGCCAGATGATTGTCTATTTGATTAACCATTTAAAAAAAAATTTTTTTTATTGATTATCTCTGTTGTATTTTACTCTCTCATCTATTTCTGTTCATAATTATCTACTCTTTTCTACTTGCCTTGACTTTATGTTGTTGCTCTTTCTGTAACTTCTTAAGTTGGATGCGTGGCTCAATAATTTGCTACACTTCTTTGTGTGTGTGTGTTTTATAACAGGGTTCTACTCTGTGGCCCAGCCTGGAGTGCAGTGTAGTGATCATATCTCATTGCAACCTCAAACTCCTGGGCTCAAGCCATCCTCCTGCCTCAATCCTCCTAACAGGGAGGGCTATAGGCATGCGCTGCCACACCCAGCTAATTTTTATTTTCATTTTTGTAGAGATGAGGGCTCACTACATTGCTCAGGCTCGTCTTGAACTTTGGCCTCAATTGATGCTCCCACCTCCACCTCCCAAAATGATGGGATTACAGGCATAAGCCATTGGGTCTGACCTCATTTCTTCTTTTTAATGGTATTAATTTCCCATAAATACAATAGCACTGCATCTCATAAACATTGACATTTAAATTTTATTAATGTTCAGTTCTAAAGATTTTCCAATTTTAATTATGACTTCTACTTTGACTCATGATTTACTAAAGAGTGTGAATTTTAATTTCCAAAGTTAATTTTATAAGTCTCATTTATCATTTTATTACTGGTATTAAATTAATTGCACTGCAATTATAAAACATGGTCTGCATAAACTGATTCTTTAAAATTTTTAAGTCATGCTTCATAACTAGGCACTTAATGTTTGTAAATTCTCTATGTATGGTTGAGAAGAATACAGATTTTAAAATTGTTGGGTGCAGAGTTTTATGTATGCCCATTAGATTAAGATCGTTAATTATTGCGTTCCATTTTAAAAAATGTTTAAATTTTCTATATGTTAGTCTTCTATTGTTAGTTGAGCTGGGAAAGAGCTGAGCTGCCAAGTATCAGAGTAACCAATTAAAGCAGCAAACCAAAAATGAAAGTTTAGTAAACTTCTGCAATGGCACAAACAAGAGGCGAAACTGAAGAAAGCACCAACTCCTCCATTCTATCTTCCCCACAGAACTGCACACCAGTAGAGGGTCAGGTGGGACAATACAGCTGTAGGGATTATCTCATATTTGAGGGTGCCCCCCAACAAAAGACTCCAGTAGATTTATGGATCTTGGGGTCAAGGTGAAGGCAAGGGAGAAAGGCTAGAAGTAGAAATGTATGGAGTCAAAGTGGGTACAAGTAAGTATCTTTAAGGTTTTCCCTTCTCTCCCCATAAGGAGGCCTTAGCCAAGGTGCCTGAAGAAGACCTCTGCCCAAGGCCTCAGATAAGGAGAAAAAAAGGTTCCAGGGCTCCAAATGCAAACATGTTAAAAAGCATGACTGGCCAGGGGGCCTGAGACCTTGACAGCAACTACCCTCAGAGGCTGTAATGCCCTGGCTCTGCCCTAAGCCTGGTGTGGGGTGGGTAGCTTTCTCCTGTGGTCCTATCAGTTTTCGCTTCATCCATTTGAGGGTACTTTATTAGAAGCATACAATTGTAGAATTGTTATATCTTCTTGGTGAATTAAAAATGTAACCATAGCGATGCCCTCTATCTCTAATAATGCTTTTAGCTTAACAATGTATTATGCTGATATTAATATAACTATACTAGGTTTCTTTGGTTGATCTTTTTCTTGGAAAGATTTCCCTCCTTCTTTACTTTCAATCTTGCCTTATTGCTATGGTTGAGGCATATCTCTTAAAAATAGCACATATCACCAGCCTGGGCAAGATAGCAAGACCCTATCTCTACAAAAATTATTAGCCGAGTGTGGTGGTGCATGGTATAGTCCCACCTATTCAGCAGGCTGAGGCAGAATGTTCACTTGAGCCCAGGAGGTTGAGGCTGCAGTGAGCCACGATCACACAGTGGCGCTCAAGCCTCAGTGACAGAGCAAGACTCTGTCTAAAAACATAATGGCACATATCTAGATTTTAAAAACATAATTTGATTTTAAAATCTAAGTTTAGTCCATTTATATTTAGTATACATTATTTGGTCTTTTTACCCAAATAATATCTCTTACCTTTCTGTTTCATTTATCTTGGATTTTCTGTGCTGCTTTTCTCTTATCTTGTTTTTTGTGGTGTTTGCTTTTTTCCCCCTTATTCTATTTATCTCTCATTGTTTGAATTTATATACTTTTACTTTTCTTGATTAATTTCCTTGAAATGTTACCATGACTATTTTACTTAAGTCTAAAGGTAAATAATTTCTTAACCTTTGCCAGAACAATCAGAGACCTTTGAATATTTTATTCTCATTACACTTCCTTCCAACATACTATGCAGAACAGTATTCTAGCACTATCCTTTTATTAATCCAATGAGTTAGATATTATTATACATAAATAATATTTATTTGCATTTACATGTGTGCCTCCACTGACTACTGGTTTTTGTTTGTTTGTTCTAGAGAAGGGGGTCTCACTATGTCACCCAGGCTCGAGTGTAGTGGCTATTCACAGGCATGATCTGGCGCACTGCAGCCTCAAACTCCTGGCCTCAAGTGATCCTCCCAGTTCAGCCTCCTAAGTAGCTGGGACTAAAGGCACATGCCATCATGCCCCACCTGAATTCATTTTAATCCTTTATTTTTTTCTCAGGCCATCTACTGGATAATTTTCTTCTCTAGTAACATCCTTTAGACTTTTGTTTGGGTCTCTTGGTAGCAAATGCAGTTCCTCATTATATATAAATTTTCACTCTGGTTTTGAAAGACAGTTTGCTGGATAGGAAATTCAAGGGTAACAGTTATTTTCTCTTAACATTTTGGAGATACTAGTCTACCATCTTCTGGCCTCTCTGGTTGCTGTGGAGGAGACTGATGTCATTTTCATTTATGTTTTCTTTATCAATGATTTTTAAATCTTCTATTTGTTCTTGGTATTCTGCAGTTTCACTGCTTATGTTTAACCATTAATTTCTTTTTATTTTTCACTTTTGAGATACAATATGGTTTTTGAACTTGTCCTTTTTGAGATACAATGTGGATTTCTTTTAATTTTTCCTTCTTGAAAAACAATATACTTGCCATTCTCCTTGAGTGATTGGATTACCCTTTCCATATAAGTGTGAGGCTCAGTTCTGGCCAATTAGACATTGGCAGCTTTCAAGCAGTAGGGGCAGCTGGTGAAAATTTGGTAGCTAATAAAAAGAAACAAGCTGAGCCAGGAGTAGTGGCTGATGCCTGTAATCCCAACACTTTGGAAGGCCGATATGTAGTCGAATTACATGAGGCCAGAAGTTCGAGACCAGCCTGGCCAACATGGTGAAACCCTGTTTTTACTGAGAATACAAAAATTAGCTGGGCATGATAGTGCACATCTGCAATCCCAGCTACTCAGGAGGCTGAGGCACAAGAAGTGCTTGAACCCGGGAGGTGGATGTTGCAGTGAGCTGAAATCACACCACTGTACTCTAGCCTGAACAACAGAGCAAGACTCTGTCTCAGGGGAAAAAAAAAGAAAGAAAAAGAAAAGAAACAAGCTGGATATCTGCTTCTGGCATTATGGAGCAGATGTAGTGCAAGTTTTCTACACAAATGGTCATGTACTAGAAGGAATATATGGAGAAATTAACCTGTAAATTTCTTTTCTTTTCTTTTCTTTTTTTTTTTGAAAGAAAGAAAGAGAAAGAGAAAGGGGGAGAGAGAACAAGAGTCTTGCTCTATTGTCCAGGCTAGAATGCAATCTAAAAATAGGTATTAAAAATCTCTTTTATGTTGATAATTGTGCTTAACAGTGGAGACAGGAAGGAATAAAGGAAGAAAATAACAAACAAACAGCCAACCAATATTTCATTTAAGTCTGTAAAATGCTATGCAAATGCTGAAGAGTGATTTACTTCCAATTATGTGGTGGCTTTCAAAATAGGTGTAATATGATACAGAGAAAAATGTATGTTCTGTGGACCTGAGGTGAAGAATTCTATAAATATTCACTGAGTTTACTTGTTCCAGGTCTGAGTTCAAATCATAGATGTCCCTGTTAATTTTCTATCTCGTTGATCTGTCGAATATTAACAATGTGGTGTCAAAGTCTCCCGCTATTATTGTGCGGGAGTCCAAGTCTCTTTATAAGTCATTAAGAACTTATGTATCTGGGTGTTCCTATATTGGGTGCATATATATTTATGATCATTGACTCCTGTTGTTGCATTGATCCTTTTACCATTATGTAATGTCCTTCTTTGTTTCTTTTAGTCTTTGTTACTATTAAAGTCTATTTTGTCTGAGATGAAAGTTACAACTCCTGTATTCTTTTTTTTTTTTGGGGCTCTCCATTTGATTGGTAAGTCTTCCACCAATCCTTTGTTTTGAATCTTTGTGTGTCCTTGCTTATGAGATGGATCTGGATACAGCAAACCGATGGGTTTTGACTTTTTATTCAATTTGCCTGTTTGCGTCTTTGAATGGGCATTTAATCCATTTAAATTTAGGATTAGGCTGGGCGCAGTGGCTCACGCCTATAATCCCAGCACTTTGGGAGGCCGAGGCAGGTGGATCATGAGGTCAAGAGATCGAGACCATCCTGGTCAACATGGTGAAACCCCGTCTCTACGAAAAATACAAAAATTAGCTGGGCATGGTGGCGCATGCCTGTAGTCCCGGCTACTTGGGATGCTGAGGCAGGAGAATTGCTTGAACCCAGGAGGCGGAGATTGCGGTGAGCCGAGATCGCGCCATTGCACTCCAGCCTGGGTAACAAGAGCGAAACTCCATCTCAAAAAAAAAAAAATTTAGGATTAATATTGATATTTGTGAGTTTAATATTGTCGTTTAATGCTAGCTGGCTATTCTGCCAATTAGTTGATATAGATTCTTCATTATGGGAATACTGTTTACCTTTTGGTAAGTTTTTGGGATGACTGATACTGGTTGTTCCTTTCTGTGTATAGTGCTTCTTTCAGAAGCTCTTGTAAAGCAGGCCTGGTGGTGATGAAATCTCTGAGTGCTTGCTTGTTCGTGAAAAATTTTATTTTTCCATCATTTGTGAAGCTTAATTTGGCTGGATATGAGATTCTGGGTTGAAAATTCTTTTCTTTGAGGATATTGAATAAAGACCCCCAGTCTCTTCTAGTTTGTAGGGTTTCAGCTGAGAGATCTGCTGTGAGTCTGACAGGCTTCCCTTTATGAGTAACCTGACCTTTCTCTTTAGCTGCCCTTAGAATTTTCTCCTTTATTTCAACCCTGGTGAATCTAACAATTATGTGTCTTGGGGTTGCTCTACTTAAGGAATATCTTTGTGGTGTTCTCTGTATTACCTGAAGTTGAGTATTTTCCTGCCTTACTAGGTTAGGAAAGTTTTCCTGAATAATATCCTGAA
>NW_016107740.1:574879-583889 GCF_001604975.1 Cebus imitator | reverse complement strand
GCTGGTTTCTTCCCATCATTGTAAATTTATCCACCTGTCATCTTTGTAATTACCGACTTTCAAGTTAGGTCTCCGAGTGGACATCCAACTTGTTGATTCCCAGCGCCGGAATCTGAGCAACCCACTGTGCCAGCCAAAACAGCAGCGTTAAGATTCATGGTGCTTTTCTGCCCGGGAATCTCCGGTCTGGCTTCCCTCTTGAGTTCCTTTTTCAATCAGCTGAATAGGCAACTCTGCCTTCCCAGAGCTCCAAATGTCGACCAAAAGGGGATCTGGTCCCATTTACTTTGCACCAAGAACCGCCGTGCCGGGGCGCCAGCAAAACTGCTGCGCTGGCCACAAGAGTTGCGCTGGTGACCCGTGGGGCTCATCTGCTGGAAATCTCCTGGTCCGTGAGCAACAAAAATTCGTCTGAACGTGTGGCATCCTCTGGTTCTCTGCACTTTCACTGGGAGCTACAATCGTGAGCTGCTAGTAATCAGCCACCTTGGATCTCTCTCGAAACCCGTAAATTTCTTATGGTGGTAGATTTTGAGACGGAGTCCCACTCTGTCACCCAGGCTGGAGTGCAATGGCGTGATCTTAGTTCACTGCAACCTCTGTCTCCTGAGCTCAAGCAGTTCTCCCGTCCTGGCCTCCCAAGTAGCTGGGACTACAGGAGTGCATGTACAGCTAATTTTTATATTTTTAAGTAGAGACGGGGTTTTGCCATGTTGGCCAGGCTGGTCTTGAACTCCTGATCTCAGGTGATCTGCTCACCTCAGCCTCCCAAAGTACTGGGATTACAAGTGTGAGCCACCAGGCCTAGCCTTTTTTTTTGAGATGGGGTCTCACTTTGTTGCCCATGCTGGTCTTGAACTCCGGGGCTCACAAAATTCTCCCACCTCAGCCACGCAAGTAGCTGGAATTAGAGGCATGAGCCACTGTACCCAGCCAAAGCCCCCTTATTTCCAGTTTTACGACTCCACAGGAATAGTAACTGAGGGCCAATAGAGTGAGATCTATATTTCACTTGTGCTGAGTGCGCCTTCATTATCTACCACTAGTTTTGTCATCTCTCCTATGTCCTCAGCCCTTTCTCTGTACATTAGGAACACAAGACATTCTTTCACTGTGGACAGTGCAAACTGCTAGCCATCTGGAACACAAATTGGTTGGGAAGAGCTTGATTTATATATATATACACATATATAGTGGTGCTTTCTTATTTCTTAGATGCACATTTTTTTATGTTTAAATGCTTTTGAAAAGAGAAACATATTAAATGCGCTGGGTCTTCCTGCCTGTCTCTTGATTCCCCCACGAAAACAGCTTTCAAATGGATGATTTATCTTAAAATTGAAGACATTAAAAAAAATCTAGAAAACATGGCCTATGTCTTATGTCTGTCATTTGCCATTCCCACTCCCAACCCAGGTAAGCCTAGCATAGTGGGTAACATGTAGTAGGTGCTCAAAATATATTTGTGGATGACTACATGAGTATATGTAGTAAGGTGAAATTTAATGAGAACATGCACTGCCTTCTCTCATGTTTATCTTTTTCTTCTTCCACATATTCTTGTAACTATCCAGTTATGAACTGCTTATAGGAAACAGGAGGGGGCCTGGCATGGTGGCTTACACCTGTAATCCTAGCACTTTGGGAGGCCGAGGTGGGTGGATCACCTGAGGTCAGGAGTTCAAGACCAGCCTGGCCATCATGTTGACCCCACTTAATAAAAAAAAAAAAAAAAAGGAAACAGGAGGAAAATTGACTTTACCATGGGAACTAAGTGCAGTAATTTCTTCACATTATGTATCATTTTTATTGTGCTATTTTTAACTTTAAAATGTCTGGATGTCAGAACCTTGCTTCTGGGGAAACATTATTGACAAAGGAATTGCCAAGCAAGTTTTAAAATGTAGAGGAAGTACTTGTTAATAATTAATGTCATGCTAATTATAAATTCAAACCAGATTCTTGAACCTCAAGGTGAGCCATGCTTATGAGAGAGTTGGGTGACCTGCTGTGGCCCTGGACATTACAGAAATCATTTCAGTTCTTTCTTCTCTGCAGGGGAGATTAACTTGTATTTCTAGTGGTAGTGACTAAGGCTGTAGGGCTGGAAGGCAAATAAGAGAACTGAAGGTGCACAGACTTTGAAATCCAATGAAGCTGGGTTCAGACTCTGACTTGAACACTTAGCTGTGTGACTTAGCAAGTTAAATGAGGCCTCAGTTTTCCTTTCTGCAAAACTAAGGTAGAAATACAGATATCAGAGGTTGGTATGAGAATTCAGTGGGCATAACTTGTTCAATGCCCTTTGTGTAACCCAAAAAAGCAAATACTCTTTCCTTGAGTCACTTAAGATGTCAGACCTGGTGTCAGTCACTTAAGATGTCAGACGGAATACTTACTGATAAAATATTCGGGAGGCACTAAGCTTGAATATCCTGCCTTTATAAATATACTATATCGTTCAACCCTTCAACTTACCAAGATTCTTATCATTAGAGCAGAGTTATTCTGTCTTCAGGATTTGTGAATGACTCCTATGATTTTTGCCATATCCACATTATTAAAGAATATTATTTACTTAAGATTTTTTTTTATTTGTTTGGAGATGGGAGTCTTGTTCTGTCACCCAGGCTGGAGTGCTGTACTGCAATCTCGGCTCACTGCAACCTCCCGCCTCCCAGGTTCAAGAGATTCTCCTGCCTCAGCCTCCCAAGTAGCTGGGATTACAGGTGCCCATCACGACGTTCGGTTAATTTTTGTATTTTTAGTAGAGATGGGGTTTCACCATGTTGGCCAGGCTGGTCTTGAACTCCTGACCTCAAATGATCTGCCCGCCTCAGCCTCCCAAAGTGGTGGGATTACAGGTGGCCTACTTAGGATATTTTAGACTTAGCCAAAGATTTAACATCTGTGAAATCACAAACGTGATGTTCTGATTATATACATATGCATATAAATATGCAACTTTTATAACGTATTAAAATGAAAAAATATTATTACCAATTTGTGATTCACCTAGAATCACGTCATGTACCACACTGGTATGCATGCAGCATATCAATACAGGAGTCCAAAACCGCTCCAGATATTTTAAGCAGATGGGGATTTAACACAGGGCATCGGGTATTGACAAAACCACTGGAAATGCTGGAGGATGAAACTTGCGGCTGGCCCTTCAAGAGTGACTCCCCTAACACTGTAGAACTGACCTCTGGGATCACCACTGGCCCTGTTGAATTCAGGAGCATGCTGCTGCAGCTGCAATCTAGGGATCCAGAATCTGCCACTGCTATTGTCACTCCCACAACGGTTCCCCAAATCTATAAAGTTTGTGAATGGGCACTATACATGGAGTCCACCCTCTGATGGTACATGATTCCCTCTCAACATCCAGGAGGCTGAGGGAAAGACACTGGAATGAATGCTGCTTTCGGGAAACCCTGTAATTCCATGACCATGCTTGCCAGCAGAAAACAGCCAGAAAGGCAAAAAGATGGTCTCTATTTCATGTCACCCTTTCAAATCTCATACAATTACACACAAGTGATGGAAATGAATTTATATCAGGAAGCTTTGCTGGAAGGGAGTCTGGAAAATACAGTTTTTAACTCTCTAGCCTCTGAAATATAAGAAGGTATACTGGAAAGGCACTTGAGTGAAATGCTCTGAAGCATTAACTACAGACCACAGGGAATATACCTTGTTTCAAGGCAAAGGAGCTTGCAAGTAAAAGCTGGAGAGCAGGGTTTTGATACTCCCCTAATCTTACCCTTCTTCTTCTCTACTTTCCCATCCTTCTTTGCCTGGCCAGTTATCACTATGCAGTGGCTTTGTTTGCCAAACTGGACTGGGGATAGCTCTTTTGCTTCCATCATTAATTTTATTTATTTATTTTTTTAAGACAGAGTCTCTCTCTGTTTCCCAGGCTGAAGTGCAGTCGTACAGTCTTGGCTCACTGCAACCTCCACCTCCCAGGTTCAAGGAATTCTTTTGCCTCACCCTCCCAAGTAGCTGGGATTATAGGCAAGTGCCACTATTCCTGACCAATTTCTGTACTTTTTTTTTTTTTTTAGTAGAGAAAGGGCTTCACCATGTTGGCTAGTCTGGTCTCAAACTCCTGACCTCAGGTGATCCGCCTGCCTAGGCCTCCCAAAATGCTGGGAGTATAAATGTGGGCCACTGGGCCTGGCCTTGTTTCCTTCTTTTTAACACCATTTGTTAATTTCCTCATTGTGTTCAAGGCCAAAGTAAGAAGGAATCAACCAGAAGTTCTTTATTAAAAAAAGTTTTTAGAGACAGTGTCCTGTCCTGTCACCCAAGCTGGAGTACAGTGGTGCCACCACAACTCACTGTGACCTCAGTGGGCTCAAGTGATCCTCCCACCTCAGCCACCCCAATCGTGCCTGTAGCTGTGATTACAGGTGCACATACCACACCCAGCTAATTTTAATTATTTCTTGTAGAGACAAAGGTCCTGCTATGTTGTCCCGGCTGGTCTTGAACTCCCAGCCTCAAGTGGTCCTCCTGCCTCGTCTTTCCAAAGCAGTGGAATTACAGGCATGAGCCACTACACCCAGCCATCTTTTTGTTTTTTGACATTGCACATGGTCAGCTTTGGTAAGATTCTCTGTCCCTATCTCAGTTGCTAGTGATTAGAGAGCGCGCTATCATCTTCAATGCACTAGCTCAGGAGGAGGGACAGTGGACATTTTGAATAGCAATCTCATTTAAAATCCTATAGAACAGTGAACTAAACAAAGAACTCAGTCTTGAGAGGTTAGATCTCACCAGTCTTGACAGACCAGAGGCTTTGGTTCTCTAACTATGGGAACGCTTGCCCCCACTTTCTGCTCTGCCTCTACTCCGGAATACGGAGATTGGTCCAGTCAACTGGACACATGGGATTGTCTTGCTAACCATGAATACTGTATTTCAAACTCTTTGTTAAGTGTCCTAAACTGCCACTTGTTTGGGTGACAAAGAATTAGGACTGATATTTCCATTTCAGTGAAAAATCTGAAGCCTGACATTTTGTGCTGAGTGGCAAAAATGGGGGCAAAGGCAAACTAAATGGTCTAACAAAAAGAACAACTGTTAGAGAAGATAATTAATCACTCAATACCAGGCCAAAGACAGGAGTGCTGGAGATGTGATATACCAGCCAAGGAAACTAGCTCTGCAGTCAGCCTTCTGGGGTTTGAATCCTGGTGACCTTAAGCACAGTACTTCATCTTGCTAAGCCTCAGTTTTCTCATCTGTAAAATGGAGAGCATAACATTACAATCCTCATAGGGTTGTTATTGGAATTACCAGTGCCTGGCATATACAATGTGTACAATAAATGTTACTGGACTTCTAGCTATGGCAGAGTAAGGAAACTGACAAATCATCTCTCCCCAAAATAATTATAAAACTGGACAAAATTGTCAAAAAGTATCATTTTAGGGTTCTGGAAACCAACTAAAAGCAAAGACAAATTGAAAAGCACATATCCACCCAAAAAATGCTGGGCTTTGGATAAGAATGACATTGTCTGTGGCATTCTTTTACGTTTGTTCCTAGGGATCCCTCTCACCTCGTTTGGTCAGCACAGTAGTTTTACCAGGATGGACCTGGCCTTGAAAGCCAGCAGCAGACAAAGTCATGACTTGATTTGGAGTGAAAGGCAGGAAATCTATGCTCAGTGGTAAAGAAGAAAAGCCTTCAGCTCTCCTAGCCTGAGGCTGCAGTCCCAGGTGAGGAAGCTCCATTGAAGAGTCAGATACTAAGCTCTCATCCTTGGATGTCTGGGTGCCTATACACATGCAGTAGAGATCCAAGAGAGCCTAAGAGAGAGCAAAAATGGGGGCAGACTTGAAAACTTCCCAAACTTGGAATGCACTCCCCAAACCAAACACAAATCCTCAGCAAAGCTGGCATGGAAAACTTACAGGCTCAAGGTGTTTGAGCATAATCTCTCACCAGTCACTGGCTGATCACTCAGCTACAAGACATAGGGTCATTCTTAGGGAGACAGGCAAATAAAAAAAATTTTTAAACCCAAACTGAGAAGAGACAGCAGCAGCACACGCTGAGGCGATTCTTTATGTAGAAAATCCTCAAGAACCAACAACAAAATGACTAGAACTAAAGTAAGAGTTTAGCTAGGTTGCAGATATATAAAAATCAATTGTATTTCTACATACTGGCTATGAGCAATCTGATATTGAAATTAAGAAAACAATTTTATTCACAATGACATCAAAAAGAATAAAATACCTAAAAATAAATTTAACAAAAGAAGTATAAGGCTTACATACGGAAAACTACAAAATATGACTGAAAGAATTTTTTAAAGATCTAAATAAATGGAGGACACTCCATGTTCACAACGAGGGAGACTCAGTATTGTTAAGATGGCAATTCTACCCAAAGTAATACATAGATTCCCATCCCGGCCAACATGGTGAAACCCCGTCTCTACTAAAAGTACAAAAAATTAGCCGGGCGTGGTGATGCGTGTCTGTAATCCCAGCTACTCAGGAGGCTGGGGCAGGAGAGTTGCTTGAAACTGGAAAACGGAAGTTGCAGTGAGCTGGGATTGAGCCACTACACTCCAGCCTGGTGATACAGCGAGATTCTGTCTCAAAAAAAAAAAAAAAAAAAAAAAAAAAAAAATTCAACTGAATCTCTATTAAAACCCCAAAAGGCTTTTTTTTTGGGGGGAAGGGGGTGTTGAAACTAACAAACCTATCTGCTGATCCTAAAATGTATATTAAAATGCAAAGGACCTAGAATAGTCAAAACAACTTTAAAAAGAAAAACAAAGTTGAAGAACTTGCATTACCTGATTTCACAACTGACTATAAAATCATATTAATAAGACAGGTAATAATCAAGACAAATTGATCTGTGGAACAGAGTTAGAGTCCAAAAATAAATCATTACATTTATAGTCAAAAGATATTTGACAAAGATGCCAAGGCAAATGAGTGGACAAAGTGTAGCCTTTTTAGCAAATGATGCTAGACAATTAGATACACATATACCAAAAAAAAAAAAAAAAAAAAAAAAAAAATTTAAACCCTTACCTTACTCTACTCCATAAACAAAAATTAACTCAAAATGTATCACAGACCTAAATGTAAGAGCTAAAACAGTAAAACTTCTTGAAGAAAAAAATAGAAGAAAATCTTTGTAACCTTGGATTAGGCAAAGATTTTAGATTACCCACAAAGGAAAAACTCATAAATTGGACTTCATCAAAATTAAAAACTTTTGTTCTTCAAAAAACACTAAGTTCAGCTGGGGGTGGTGGCATGCACCAATAGTCAATAGTCATGTACCAATATTTTGCCCAAGGTGGCCTTGAACTCTTAAGCTCAAGCGATCCTACCACCTCTGCCTCCTCAGGCCAGCCTGGCAAAATAGTGAGAGCCTGTCTCTAAAAATTAAAACAAAAACCTACTAAAAAACACTGTGTAGAAATGTAAAGTCACAGAACAGGAGACAGTATCTGTAAATCGAATATCTGATAAGGAGCTAGTATTCAGAATATATAAAGAACCATTATAGTATATTAAAAAGATGAAAAACTCATTAAAAATGGGCAAAAAATTTGAATAGACATTTCACCAAGGAGGATACTTGCATGTCTAACAAACACCATGAAAAGATGCTCAACATCATTCATCATCAGGGAAACGCAAATTAAAAGGGCAGTGATGCCACCACATACCCACCGTAAAGGCTCTAGTCAAAAAGACTGACAACAGCACATGTGGCAAACGTGAAGAAACTGCAACACTCATACATTGCAAGTGAGAATGTCAAATAGTACAATTGCTTTGGAAAACAGTTTGAAAATGTCTTAAAAGGTTAAATATAGAGTTACCATTCAACCCAACATTTCCACTTCTAGGTATCTACCTAAAAGAAAAGAAATATTTGTCCACATATAGACATACACAAACCTTCATAGTAGTGTTATTCATAGTAGCTAAAAACTAGAAACGACTCAAATACCCATCAACCACTGAATGGACAACAAAATGTGATACATCTGGACAACGGAGTAACATCCAACAATAAAGAGAAATTGACCTCTGATACATGCTAGAATCAGGAAGATTCCATGACGGAATCTCAAAAGTGTGCTAAGTAAAAGAAGACAGACATGAAAGACTAAGTATTGCATGATTCCATGAATGTGAATTTCCAGGAATGTCCAAGACAGGCAAATCTATAAAGACAAGAAAACATCAGTAGTCGGCTGGGCTGGGAGAGGAAATTAACTGCAAAGGGCTAAAGGGAGCTTTTGTGGGTAATGGAAATGTTTTAGAACTGGATTGTGGTGATGGTTGTATAAGTGCGTAACTCTACTAGAAAGCGTTGAATTGTAGACTGACAATGAGTGACTTTTATGGTATGTCAAATGTACTTCAATAAGCTGTTAAAAAGTGCTGCAATTACCTGAGAAGATAATACATTTGAATAGAAATCCATCAAATGTTTGATAGAGCAGAAAATTTGTCTATTACTTCGCAGCCACAAACTACATCCTTATGCACCATCAGATTCAGCTACATAAAGTGAGTGTCTATTAGTCAACAGAATCATTAGAAGGTAGTTTTTAAAGCCTCCATGCCAAATCTTCATTATTGTTGTTAGAAAAATAATGCTCATGATAAAAATTTCTATTGCCAGCGAATCAGAAATGGCATCTCTTTTTTAGAAAGAGCAATGTATTCAGGCCGGGCACCGTGGCTCACACCTGTAATCCCAGCACTTTGGCAGGTCGAGGCAGGTGGATAACTTGAGGTCAGGAGTTAGAGACCAGTCTGGCCAACATGGTGAAACCCCACCTCTACTCAAAATACAAAAATTAGTTGGGCATGGTGGCGAGCGCCTGCAATCCCAGCGACTCAGGAGGCTGAGGCAAGAGAATCACTTGAACCCGGGAGATGGAGGTTGCAGTGAGCCGGGATTGTGCCACAGCACTCCAGCCTAGGCATCAGAGTGAGGCTCTATC
>NW_016107740.1:572787-574847 GCF_001604975.1 Cebus imitator | reverse complement strand
AAAAAAAAAAAAAAAAGAAAGAAAGAAAGAAAACAAGAAAAAGAAAAATCAACAGATCCATCCAATGATTTTGTTTCTCTACATACATACATACCCAGTGGAATCTAAAATGCTTCTGATTATAAACGAGGAAACTGGGACACAAAGGTCCCAGTGGAGATTGTGCCATTGCACTCCAGCCTCAGTGACAGAGCAAGACTCCATCTCAAAAAAAAAAAAAAAATTACTCATTGAGGAAAATCATAGAATACTAAAGCAAAAAAGGATCTTGGAGTATATATCCACCCAAAAAATGCTGGACTCTAGGCAAGAATAGAGGTGTCTGTAGCATTCTTCTATGTTCTTTTTTTGCCCTCAACTCTACCCCAGCTTGATCAGCACAGTAATTTTAAGTTCATTCTCTCTCTCTCTCTTTCTCTCTTTCTTTGACAGAGTCTTGCTCTGTTGCCCAGGCTGGAGTACAGTGGCAGGATCTCAGCTCACCGCAGCCTCTGCTTCTCAGGTTTAAGCAATTCTCCTGCCTTGGCCTCCCAAATAGCTGGGATTACAGGCACCCGCCACCATGCTTGTTTAATTTTTATATTTTGAGTAGAGATGGGATATCATCATGTTGGCCAGGCTGGTCTCGAACTCCTGACCTCAGGTGATCCGCCCACCTTAGACTCCCAAAGTGCTGGGACTATAGTCGTGAGCCACTGCTACCAGCATGCTGTCGTATATAAACTAATATTTTCCTCTGATTTCTATCTGTTTGTCCTGTATTCTTAAGCAATCATATAGATTTCAAGTTTCCTGCCTTTCTCCCTCCAGCAGCAGTTCTTTCTACCACATCATTAACAGATATTCATCAAGTCTTTGAAAAGTTCCAGGCAGGATGTGGCAGACACTGGTAACTGCCTGTCAAGCAGCTACCCTACTTCTTGGTGGCAAAGCCCACCTTACTCCTTGGAGTCTAAAAATGCTACATATTTACTTTCTCAGCCTCTCTTTCGACTAGTGTATGAACATGTGTTTAAATTCAGGCCAATGGTACCTAAAAGGAATTCTTCAGGAGGGTGGTGCTTCTGCAAAAACTTCAGACTTGAGAAAGAGTAAGCATGCAAGAATATCATTTTCCTTCTTGCCTTTGGACCTTGTGTGAGGATTTGATTCTCGGAACTACTGTAGGCACCTTACAACCATTATGGATGACACTTTCAACAAGAACATAAAGACAGTGGACTGGGAAGATGGAAAAACACTAAATTCTTTATAAGATCATTGAGCCATGTGTGAGATTTGTCAGAATCAAAATGGAGTCACTTGTATAAAAACAAAAAAACTTAGCCAGGTGTGGTAGTGCACACCTGCAGTCCCAGCTACTCAGGGCGCTGACACAGGAGGATAGCTTGAGCCCAGAGTTCAAGGCTGTCATACACTATGATCCTGCCACTGCACTCTAACCTAGGCAGCACAGCAAGACTCTGTCTCAAAACAAAAACAACGGGTGCTATGGCTCATGTCTGTAGTCCTAGCACTTTGGGAGGCTGAGGTGGGTGGATCACCTGAGGTCAGGAGTTTGAGACCAGCCTGATCAACATGGTGAAACCCTGTCTCTCCTAAAAATACAAAATCAGCTGGGCATGGTGGCACGTGCCTGTAATTCCAGCTACTTGGGAGGCTGAGGCAGGATAATCACTTGAACCTGGGAGGCGGAGGTTGCAGTGAGCCAAGATTGCACCATTGCACTCAAGCCTGGGCAACACAAACAAAACCCTGTTTCGGAAAAACAAAAACAAAAAACAAGAAACATCATCCCGGAGATGCAAGGCTGGTTCAACATATGCAAGTCTATAAATGTATTCACCACATAAACAGAACCAAAGACAAAAACCACATGATTATCTCAATTGATGCAGAGAAGGCCTTTGACAAAATTCAATAGCCCTTCATGCTAAAAACCCTCAATAAGCTAGGTATTGACGGAACGTATCTCAAAATAATAAAAGCTATTTATGACAAACCAACAGCCAATATCATACTGAATGGGCAAAAACTGGAAGCATTCCCCTTGAAATCTG
>NW_016107740.1:554119-570907 GCF_001604975.1 Cebus imitator | reverse complement strand
GGGGGGAAATAGGGCAGGGACGGTGGGGGGTGGGGAGTTGGGAAGAGATAACAAGGGGAGAAATGCCAGATGTAGGTGATGGGGAGGAAGGCAGCAAATCACACTGCCACGTGTGTACCTAAGCAACAATCTTGCATGTTCTTCACATGTACCCCAAAACCTAAAATGCAATAAAATAAATGGGGGAAAAAAAAACAAACCACAGAAATCCTCTGACAAAACAGAGCTGGGAAAAGCCAGGAAGAGAATGATTCTCATGCATAAATGCCTGATAACAAAAACTATCACAAAAGACTGCAAAAACCACAGCTTTGTACAAAGGCCATCATAATCTTACATAAAAAATACTGCTGCAAGGACATGTGCCCAGAAACTGCCTGCCCAACCTCAGAGTGGTGTCACCCTTGTTATTGATCCTTATAGCCAAGGATAATTATCTCAAAACAATTGTAATACTCCTCACTTGTCCTTAAAAACCTTTATCTTCTCGTATCTTCCTGAATAAACACAGTTTACTATGGCATGTGTATCTCATTGCAACGCCCTATTCCTGAATAAATATCACTTTCTTTTAGAGAGCCTTTCTCTGCTATTTATGTTGACACATGGAAACAGCCCCAGAACCACCAACCTCCAGTTATTTAGTGAAGAGAGGCAATTAACGTCCCTGTGCTTTCAGTCAGTTTTACTTGGTATTCTGCCCTTTGTAGACATAGTATAATACAGCAGTCCCCAGCCTTTTTGGCCCCATGGACCAGTTTCATGGAAGACAATTCTTCCATGGACTTCGGGGTGGGAATGGTTTCAGGATGAAACTGTTCCACCTCAGACCATCAGGCATTAGATTCTGTTAAGAAGTGCACAACCTAGATCCCTCACATGTGCAGTTCATAACAGGGGTTATGCTCCTGTGAGAATCTAATACTGCTGCTGATCTGACACGAGGCAGAGCTAAGTAGTAATGCTTGCTCATCCACCATTCACCTCTTTTTATTGTGATGGAGTCTCACTCTGTCACCAGGCTGGAGTGCAATGGCGTGATATCAGCTCATCACAACCTCCTCCTGAGTTCAAGAGATTCTCCTGCCTCAGCCTCCTAAGTAGCTGGAACTACAGGTGTGCACCACCACACCTGGCTAATTTTTGTATTTTAGTAGACACAAGGGTTTCACCATGTTGGCCAGGATGGTCTCGATCTCCTGACCTGGTGATCCGCCTGCCTCAGCCTCTCAAAATGCTGGGATTACAGGCGTGAGCCACCGTGCCTGGCCTGCTCACCTCTTGCTGTCCACCCAATTCCTAATAGGTCACAGAACTGTACCAGTCCTCAGCCGGAGGCTTGGGGACCCCTGGTATAACATAGTACAGTGGTCAAGAGTGCAGATTGTCTGTGGTCAAATGTCAGTTCTCATGATTTAAATAGCCATAGGCAAAGAACTTAACCTTTCTGATCTTCATTTCTAAATGAGAATAATAATAGTTAATTACCTGATAGGTTGTTACGTTGATTAAAAGAATGAATACATATAAAACACATAGAAGTAGTGCCTGGAACCCATAAGCAATCAGTAAGTGTTAGCTATGATTATGCTGTTAAAATCATGCTCACCATTACATGTGAAGAATTTACATAAATGTTGAGCCACTCCAATTATTAAACACTTTCTTATATAAACGAATATTTTCCTGTGACTTCTACCTGTCTGTCCTGTATCCTTAAATAATCATAAAGATTACTCTCTCCCTCTTAGTATTTTTTCTTTTTATGAGACAGAGTCTTGCTCTGTTTCCCAAGCTCCAGTGCATTGGCACAATCTCAGCTCACTGCAACCTCTGCCTCCCGGGTTCAGGAGATTCTCCTGCCTCAGCCTCCTGAGTAGCTGGGATTACAGATACGCCACCATGTCTGGCTAATTTTTGTATTTTTAGTAGAGATGGGGTTTCATCATGTTGGTCAGGCTGGTCTCAAACTTCTGACCTTGTGATCCACCTGCCTCAGCCTCCCAAAGTGCTGGGATTACAGGCATGAGCCCTATGCCCAGTCCCCCTTTGTATTTTTGAGCATTGGTATCATGTAATTCCCCGCCCCATCCCCTAAACACACAAACAAACCCTTTCTCTTCTCCACATCATATACTGTCTTCTCAATTTCTTCAACCACCTTTATTCATTATTTTGGCACTCCCTCTCTGTAAACTGTCTAATATGTCAAAGTGTGATGGTTAGAATTTTCAGTTGAAAAGTATTTATTGAGTGTTCATTATATGCCAGGCTGGGCATCATAATCTGGTTATAGTCTGATGAATTCCATGAGCAGATTAGATTTTGAATATTATATTAATCTAGCCAAAGGTTAGCAAATACCTGGTTATCCTTACTACTTCCCTTTCCCATACTCCTGGCAGATATCACTAATCAATCACAGCATTTTCACCCCTGCTGGACTCAGGAACCTACTATGATTAAAATGAAATTGAATCTCTCACTCCTGGTATAAATGAAGGTTGCACTAGCTTTGTAGTCAAATTATGACACCTGAAATATTTGAATCTTTTTCTCATGTACTGCTCACAAAGCCAGGTCTAAATCATTAATGTATCTCTAAATGACTTTTTAAAAAATGTTTTTCCTTCTGATTTCTGTGTATTTCTTTTTAAATGGTTATAATCAAACTATCGTAACTTCATTTTCACTTGATATTTTTCCACATTATTTCATACTTTTGCAATCATGTCAAGAAAAAAGTTAATATAAACATTAACTATATTATGATAACTGACAGCTGTACTATAATATAGTTTACACATATTCCTGTTATATTTTTAATAGTCTTATTGTGATACATGAACCCATTTGAAATTATTTAGTATATTTAAAGGGTTGTGTAATCGTCACCTAATTCCCTATTAAATTTCATTATTTTATTTTAAATTTATTTTTTAATCCCAAAATTCTGCCATTTATTATTAATTAATTGATTAATTTTAAGAGATGGAGTCTCACTCTATTGCCCAGGCTGGAGTGCAGTCATGCCATCACTGCTCGCTGTAGCCTCAAACTCCTGGGCTCAAGCAATCCTCCCACTTCAGCCTCCCAAGTAGCTGGGACTACAGGTACACACCACCACACCTGGCTAACAATTCTGCCATTTAGATTGCTTATTCTTGCTTGTATGCGTGAACTCTCTTTTTCTCTGCTGTAATAAAATGGCACCAGACAAGGTTAAAACCATTGTCAGGTGGCTACAGGTTGAGGTAACTCCATCTACTATCACTTTTTTTTAAAGGCAGAATCAATTAAATAAGCTATAAAACCACCTCAACTGTGGTATCAACCAATGTCAACCCTGGCAGCATAAGAAACACAATGACAGTGTTCTACTTGTCCATCCAGTTAGTAACCCCCAAAGAAAAGAAGATAAGTTCTGGCTGGCATAACTTGTTCTAAATGTATCTATCTTATTGCTTCTAAAAGTAAAAAATTATGAGTCCTAACATTTGGCTGACAACTGATATAAACTCTTCTGGCCTGCAGTTTGGCAGTATATTCCCAATGACCTCCTACTTTTTTTTTTTTTTTTTTAAAGATCAGGCTCAGGTTTGTTCATATCCAGTCTCTGGCATCTCTTTGTAAGTAGGGGGTTGTTTTACTCACTGCTCTGATGCTTCCTGGCACACAGTAAGCTGTAGGTAGGTAGGTAGATATGTTAAGTGAATGAATTAGAATGAATTAGTGCCTTCAACAAATATTTCTGATAATGATTTCATGACTGCTTTCATTAGTTATTTTGGCAATCGCTTATAACTGTTAACGTCTGCTTGCCCATCAGCCCTTAGCTTAAATGTCACTTCCTTCAGGACGCCTTCTTGATCCCCTCCATCAGGAGGTTAGGTGCTCCTGATCTCTCCTCCCTTTTATACAACTCTTATGATTGATTAAAAACTGCATGAGGGAAATTTCCATGTTTATCTTGTTCACCTTTGTATCCCTGATTCCAAACTTTTCAAGCTCAGCACCCAGCACATAGTAGGTTCTTAGTCAATATTTGTTGAATGAATGAATAAATGAAGTAAGTTGGAAATGTAATTTGTCTTTGTCTAAAGGCAAGAACTCGTTCAATATAACCTAGCCACCTCTCTTGACCTTCACCTCTTTTTTTCTTCAACAACCTTATTGAGGGAAAATTCATATACCATTAGGTTCACCCATTAAGCTCTTCTTACTAATGTTTTTCTCTCTCTCATTTTGTGTGTGAAGGGTATTTGCTAATGGCAAAATGGAAAGAAAATAGAAGTAGAATGTTTTGGAATCTTAGATAAAGAATGCACCCTTAGAGCCTAGTGTAGCAGGGTTTACTTCTCAATTTTACTTTTCAATTATGATCTTAAGCAAATTAACTTCTCTAAGCTTGGGATTCTGATCTGTAGAACTGCACTAATATGGATTTCTTCATGGGTTCCTATAAAGATTATATAAGACAGCACATGCAAAGGATCCCCAGAAACAATAACTCAAAAAATGTTGATTCCCTCCCTTTCCTCTATCATCTGTTAACCTCAACTTCCTGAGTGGAAGGTCTGTTCTTTTACCATCATCATTATTTTGTTCGGAGCCTTTTTTTTTTTTTTAATACTCAACATTTTCGGAAGTTGCAGTGAGCCGAGATCGTGCCACTGCACTCCAGCTTGGGTGACAGAGTGAGGCTTTGTCTCAAAAAAACAAAACAAAACAAAACAAAACAGAACAAAAACTCAACCTTCTTGCTTCCTTCGCTACCCAAGTATTTTTGCAAGCCCACTTTATTCTGCAACTTAGCTTTCTTGGCACAATTCTTACACATTTTGGTCCCTTTTAGAATTCCTTCTTTAGCATATGCTTTCTCTCTCCATCTTTTGAATGTGTTGGTGGGAAAACCCCACCTGAGATCACTAGAGAACAGTGGTTTCTTTGGTTGCCATTCCCTTTCTTCTTCATTGAGAGTATTCTGCGGTGAACTCGGAAATTTTATTTTTCAAAGCTTCCCTTTCTTGTAAAAATGCTTTTCCTTTTACAGTCTCTCGCTCAAAAGCATACCCATCTTTTCCCTGGATCTGTTTTCTAAAGTCTCCGACCGCCTGCCTTCTGTGTCTTGTGTTACCCTCACATCCCCCAGCTTTCTACTTCTTTCCCAGGACCAACCATTTCTTCCCCGGGAGTCACATTACATCAGCATTCCTACTGCAATAGCTGTTATCTACCAGATTCTGTTTTATTCTAGGCAGTCACTTAAAAAAGAACCTCGGTATCGGTTTGACTTAATATGAAAGAGAAATTGTCTAAGGTTAAACGCAAAACTGCTATTTTTTTTGGGGGGGGGGTCATACATTTACATTCATATTAAATATATACCTGTTGAATTTGTGCTTTTTCTTAAATGCTTCAGAAACCCGAGCTTTAGAGTTATTGGGATGGTAGAAAGGATGGGCTTCCAGAAACTTCGCCCCAAATTAAAGACTCCATCAAAAGGACTGCTCCATACACTCAAGGAACACCCACCAACAAATCCCGTCTCCACAACCACCAGATTATCTCACCCGCGAGTGAGACTGCGAGGTTTGGGGGCCCGGTCGTGCCACTACGCGCTGCGCACGGGGGGGTTCGTACCCATCTGGCCGCGATCGGCCGTTTCCCCCTCGCTTGGTTCTGCCCCTGCTCCCCCTGCGCAGGCCTCACAGTGCGTCTGGCCGGCGCTTTAAAGCGGCGGCCTGGGCGGCTCCGCTAGCTGTTTTTCGTCTTCTCCGGGTTGTTCCTGCCTCGTGTGCCGCGAAGATGCAGCTCAAGCCGATGGAGATCAACCCTGAGGTGAGCGCCAGGTGCACCGCTGCCCGGAGAGCGCGAGGCCGACGGTGAGGGAGCCGAGTTGCTGACTGGTTTGGTTTTGCTTTTTTCTTTGTATTTGCTTTTCAGATGCTGAACAAAGTGAGTGGCGTCTCGCGCCGTCTCTGGCCCCCTCCCCCGGGAACGCCATGGCGGGGGCGCCCACCGGCTGCTGGTGCTGGCAGGGAGTTAGCCGCCCACTGAGCGCGCTGGAGGCGGCCTGGCTGGGGCGTGGGCCGGGCGCCCTCCCCGCGCCCTTGCATTTAGGGGGTGACTGCGAAACCGGTCTCGGGGAAATGGAGGGGCTGCGCCCGGTGGCGAGGGAGCGCCGGGCGGAGCTCTTGAGGGCGTGGCGCGGGCAGCACGGACTAGGATGCACGGGCTTCGCGGGTGCCACGTGTGGGCCGCGCTTTGTGCTGTGTCATTGCGCCGGCCCGGGTGGGGGTAGCAGGGCGGGACTGGGGCTCCTCCCAGGCTCGGGTGCGGGCGCGGAGGGCGCGCGCCTGCTGGCCCCGCCCCCTGCCCCCTGTCAGGTGCCCGCGACTCGCGTGTCCCGGTGCGCCTGGCCGCCTTGTCTCCTCTCTGCAGGTGCTGTCCCGTCTGGGAGTCGCCGGTCAGTGGCGCTTCGTGGACGTGCTGGGGCTGGAGGAGGAGTCTCTGGGCTCGGTGCCAGCGCCTGCTTGTGCGCTGCTGCTGCTGTTTCCCCTTACGGCCCAGGTAGGGCGTGGGCCCCGGGTGGCGCTGGCCCCGGGCAGCGCACGCCGCTCCCCAGCTTGAGGCGGCGGGGGCTCCCCTCCCCGCCCCTTTCCCTGTAGGTGTTGCGGGGCCCGCCACTGAGGAAGGGAGGAGCCTGCATTTTCGTGGTACCTATTTCCTGGGCTTCTGTTCCGGCGGTGCCTGTGCCTCCTCGCCCATACGTTCACAATTGCCCTAAATTTGGAAGAGAGGCAGCATCTCAGTTCCATCGTTCCTGTTATCCGGGGAAATAATTCATCCTACTCATGAGTTCCCTCGAACTTGGGCTTTTTCGAGCCTCCGGTTCCGGGGAATGGCCTCTGGTTCCCTTTAAGGGCTGTAACCTGTCAACTCATTGTTTGCTTCTCAGGCGCCCACCTAGCTGTAAAACGGTGGGGGAAGGGCTGGCCTAAATCGCAGGGAAGCGATTTAGATTCGCCAATTCTCCGCCTCCATTGCCTGGGTTTCTGATGGTCTTAGGGGATTCTTCTCACCTCGGTTTAGCCTCTTGAATGTGTTTCTTAAAGCTTAATCATTTGTGTATGGTTTCTGTGCGGGAACCTCCTTCCTCTTCACTCTGACCTTGTAGCTAAATGAAATAGTGCATTATTAGCTCAGTTTTGAAAGCACCTCTTCATTTCCCTTTAAATGGTTTTCCTCCTACACGTGTACATGGATAGATGTATGTCAAAGACAGCGTCAGATTTTTTTTTAAGTATAGCTGGAATATTTGCTGTCTTGTGATTTGTGGAATCTCAGTAATTAGCATGGCGTTGTCTATCTCCTGTTGCTGTCACTTGACCGCTGATGTGGGAGTGGCTGAAATTAGCTTTAGCAGAACTTGAGCATCACTCTAAAGAGTGAGGTTAACTGAAGCACGGTCCTAAGGCTAGATGTTCTAGAAGCATCTCCAGCCATAATAAAGTCCTATGGGACGTTCCAAGCCTTCCTTCTAGTAAATGAGCTAAGTATTATGGGTAAAAACACTTATTACAGCTAAGATGATCTCACAAACAAATTTTTATTGCTAAAGTCTTTTACTTGGGCGAAAAGGGAGCTGTCAAACTGTTGGAAGTCAAATTAGCTTCCTGGTTAACCAAAACAGTCTCCTGTCTCGAGTTGAGCATCACACAGAGCTTTTTTATTAGAGCAACCATGATGACTCGGAGGTTTTGAGTAGCATTCAGAGGAAAGGCCTCTGGGAGGCAGTGGTGCAGCACGTTTGCCTTTAAAAGCTGACTGTTCTCCTTTTGCAGCATCCTAGAGAAGATTCCAGTTTGTGCTGTGTTTGAAAGAGCTCGATACTTTGTCCTTTAGCTTCAATTCAACCTATCTGATTTATCGAGCACCTATTCTGCTACACAGAATACCTACTGGACAAAACACTGAAACCAATTTAAAGAAAAGTTGAGGTTTTATAGGTTGACTCCTAAAGATGTTAATTTCGAAGGCATTTAATTTTTGACTAAGGGAATGTTATGACATCCTACATGGACCACTTCTGAAACGTTAAGTGCTAGTAAACTACAGAATGATTTCCATGGAAGAGCTCAAGCAGCCTTAAAGGATGCTTGGAGGCAGGAGGCAGTATCTTTTTTCTTTTCTTTTTTCTTTTTTTTTGAGAGACGAAGTCTTGCTCTGTGGCAAGGCTGGAGTGCAGTGGTATGATTGTGGCTCACTGCACCCTCTACCTCCCAGGTTCAAGCTATTCTTCTGCCCCATTTTAACATTTTATCTAATTAGCCTAGAAAATGAAAAAAAAAAAACTTGTCAATGAATACTAAATTGAGGATAGAAGGGAAAAAGTTCTGCTAGTGGGAGTTTAAGTTGCTCTTCTGGGGTAAGAGATCTTATTCTTCTGTTGGTACCAGCTAGCAGGCTTAAACTTCAGTTCAAGTGCGGTAATGCAAAGCTACTAGAACTGGAAATATGTTTCTGATGGTCTGTCTGGTTTTGCTTGTTATGGGAAATCAGTGTTTGTATAGCGTTAGCACCTTGCTTTTTAACTGAGAAGTTCTAATTTGTTTATTTTTATTTTTTAGAGACAATGTCTCAAACTCCTGAGCTCAAGTGATCCTCCTGCCTCAGCCTCCCTAGTAGCTGGGATTATAGGCACAAGCCACTGATCCTGGCTCAAGAAGTCATAACTTCTAAGGTCTTTAAAACTAGTTAGTGAAAAGTCCAGACAAGCTCACTAAATTACTGTACAAAAAGCTAGCAGATGCTTTGAGGAAATCTGTTTCCTAGTCCCATTCATTTACCAATTTCTGTCTTCCTCCTCCTCCTCAAATTGCCAATCTGTTCTCAAAGCAAACTGTTTAGCTGGCAAGAACAAGCTAGTGTCACATCTTCCTCTTGTAAAATCACAGCCCAATACCTTGGACCAGTTGTCTTTCCTTCCTTAAAAAGAAGGGAGAGGGAATGGTTAATGTCTTTCACTTGCTCTTTTCAACAGTTAAGGCTTGTTTTTGTTTTTGAAGCGAAGTATACTTGGGCCAAATAGAAGTAGAATTTTAAAGAATAGTGAAATGTAAACCAGTTGGTGCTCTTGTTGGGTATTCAGTTGACTGAAACTTGATTAGGATGCCTATGTGAAATACAGTTGTTAAGTGTTAGAAAATAATGAACCAGTTTCTTTGTTTTCAGACTTTATGACACTATTTCGGGCTGAAAGGTTGCAGTGGTGTCTAGACAGAGCCTTGGGCAGCATCCAATGCAGTCACTGCACTGCAGCACTGGGGTGGAGTCTCAGAGCCTCTCAGAGCCCCACTGGCTGGCGTGGGTGTGGGAGGCAGACAGACGGGCCCTTCTCTGGGAGTCAGCCAGCATCTAGAACCAAGGCTCCCGGTCACACATCCCACTGGTGTTTCCATTTAGGTGGTAGAACTCACTGTGCTGCCATCTGTTCTTTGCATTTTCATTCTGAGATGTCAAAATGCTTTTTACATTTACAGCATGAGAACTTCAGGAAAAAACAGATTGAAGAGCTGAAGGGACAAGAAGTTAGTCCTAAAGTATATTTCATGAAGCAGACCATTGGGAACTCCTGTGGCACAATTGGACTTATACACGCAGTGGCCAATAATCAAGATAAACTGGGATTTGGTAGGTGTGGGTTTTGAGGCCAGTCATCCTGTGCTTGAACTTGAAACATGGAGTTCAGAAACAGATGTGTTGCCAAGGTCAGAGATGCTGTACCTTTTGAAACCATTTTATAACAATGGTGTCAAACGCAAATGCTTAATCTGACTCATAATCATCCTCAGAAAGGATTCCTGGCCCTTCCAAATTTTGAAATGATCCCATTTAACAAGTTTAGAGCTGAAAGTTTAAATTGAGGTCTTTTGAAATATAAGTTGTTCTTGCTATCGCTTTGTAATTAATGTCTCTTAGGCTTATCCACACTGAGCAGTAACAAAATGCTTATGCCAGTAGTTAGCCAGTCAGATGTCTCTATGCTGGACTGTTTCTTCATATTTCTACTCAAGATCTTTATTTTCTGTCTTAATAACTGAGGTTGAATTTTCTACCCCGAAATAATAATCTTGGTTTGGGAACCATTTTAGATTAGAACATGGTACTAGCTTCATGTATGTAATAGATGTTAGCTGTGCATTCTTAGGTGCTGTAGATACAGCAGTAGACAAGACAGCCCCGGCTTTTATGGTACTAGAAATCCCAAGTACGTGTTACAAATGAAGTGCTGTGAAAAAAATGACGGGAGATTTGAGAGATGAGTGAAGTGGGAGGGAAAAGGGGTCCGGCGTGTAAGGGAAGAGAGGCAAGAAAGAGCTTGGCACATTGACAGAACGGAGAGACTCTGGCTTGAAAGCAGTGAATAGAGAGTGGTTAAAAAAAAGGCCAGGGGAAAAGATACAGCTCGTCTACAACCCTGGAGGCAGTATTTTTTTCTTTCTTCTTCTTTTTTTTTTTTTTTTTTTTTTTTTTTTTTTTTTTTTTTTTTTTTTTTTTTTGTGTGTGTGTGTGTGACGGAGTCTTGCTCCGTGGCAAGGCCGGAGTGCAGTGGTACGATCTTGGTTCACTGCACTCTCCACCTCCCAGGTTTAAGCTATTCTCCTGCCCCAGCCTCCCTAGTAGCTGATACTACAGGCACGAGCCACTACACCAGCTAATTTTTTGTTTTAGTAGAGATGGGGTTTCACCATGTTGGCCAGGATGGTCTTGATCTCCTGACTTCATAACCCGCCAGCCTCTGCCTCCCAAAGTGCTACGGATTACAGGCGTGGGCCACTGCACCTGGCGTGTAGGCAGTATTAAAGATTCAGGTAGCTCAACATGATCAGCAAAGGCTTAAGTCAGTAATAAATATGCACCCATTTGTACTATTTTATCTATACTAACACATGGATTTTTTTTTTTTTTTTTTGAAGAGGATGGATCAGTCCTGAAACAGTTTCTTTCTGAAACAGAGAAAATGTCCCCTGAAGACAGAGCAAAATGCTTTGAAAAGAATGAGGTAAGAGAACTTTCAGAGCATTGCCTTTAAATAACTCCAGAGGTTTTTGTGGTAATTATCTTCTTTTTTCCATAGGCCATACAGGCAGCCCATGATGCCGTGGCGCAGGAAGGCCAATGTCGGGTAAATGCAGCTACAAATCGGAGCCAGGCTGCCTGGGTGCCATCTGTGTTTCCACTGAAATTGTGCAGGAATCTCTTACTGGAACACAGCAAGTGTTATCCACCCAAGGCCAAATGACACCAGAAAGTTTTACCCAAATAATGCTTTGACTAGACCTGTTCATAAAAAAAGCTTTTCAGAAATTGTATTGGCCATTGAAATAATCTTGAGTAAATTCAAATTGATAGTATTTTGTTTAGATCCAAATGAATCTTATAGGCCAGGGATAGTGGCTCCTGCCTGTAATCCCAACAATCTGAGAGGCTGAGGAGGGCGAATCACTTAAGCCCAGGAGTTTGGGACCAGCCTGGCCAACGTGGTAAAACCCCATCTCTACAAAAAATACAAAAAGTAGCCAGGTGTGGTGGCACACATCTGTAGTCCCACCTACTCAGGAGGCTGAGGTGAGAGAATTGCTTGAGCCCTGGAAGCAGAGGTTGCAATGAGCTGAGATCTTGCTACTGCACTCCAGCCTGGGTGACCCTGTCTCAAAAAAAAAAAAACTCAAATAAGTCTTACAGAAGTGTACACCTCTCCTACATACTGAGCATTTCAAATAATATCATAGGCTCTTGGGGAGAATGAAATATACCACATAGAACAATTTCTAGAAGGCTTGAATATACCATAATCTGATCAGAGCCTCTGAATCAACTGCTAAATTTAAGTCAGATCTCAGTATCATTTTTATTTTTTTAATCTTTTATATTTTTGACAAGGTCAGGCTCTACTGCCCAGGCTGGAGTGCAGTGGTGCAATATTGGCTCACTGCAGCAATTCTCCCACCTCAGCCTCCCGAGTAGCTGGGATTACAAGTGCACACCACCACACCTGCTAATTGTTGTGTTTTTTGTGGAGATGGGTTTTCACCATGTTGTCCAGGCTGGTCCTGAACTCTGTGAGCTCAAGTGATTTGCCTGCCTTGGCCTCTCAAAGTGCTGGGATTACAGGCATGAGCCACCATGCCCAGCCAGATCTCAGTGTCTTTATAACTACAGCTGGTTGTGCCATTTTCTAGCCTTGACCTTGGTTGAGATATACTTATCCTCTCTAAGCTTCAGTTTTCTCCTCAGTAAAAAGCCTGTTGTTGTATCCTCATAGAGTTGTCTGAGAGTTACAGTATATTTCCTAATGAGCTTAGAATAAGGCCTAATATAGGACATACATAAATATTAGTTAGTTTTTAAAAATAAAAGCAAGTCCAAGTATATTTTGCTTCAATTGCAAGATAATTTTTTAAATAACTCATCGTACACTCATTTTCAAAACAATTTCTTGACTTTCTTTAGGTAGATGACAAAGTGAATTTCCATTTTATTCTGTTTAACAACGTGGATGGCCACCTCTATGAACTTGGTATGTTTCACTCCATTTTTGGAACCCAATATAGTTTCATGCATTCTTTCAGACTGAATTTCTCTTGATATATTGTTGTATGACTTTATGGCCCTTGGCATATCATTGTTTATAAAGCCACAGTAAAAAAGTATTCTCATGAGGGCACTTAACCCCTTATCCCCAGAGCAACTTCCTCAGGCAACTGACGTAATCAATGGCTGTAATACCTGATCAGTGGCTTTAGTCAGAAACCATTGAAGAGAATAGATCAGATCAGTGCCAGGCCAAGGTATATGTGATCAGATTTTCTCATCTGTAGCATCCCCTAGTATCCTTTCTGGGCAAAGAATGTGTCTGAAAAAGGATCAGTGCCTGAATATGACCTTACTTGTTTAAAAAGAATCGGACATGTTGGAGTAATTTCTGTTAACAGTTTATGGCATCAAGAAAGACGACCCACCTTGTATGATTCATCCTTTTGTATTAATGGAGAAACACTTGCAACTGTGTTGTCTCAAGCCAAGGTACCACCTACAGGTTTACAAAGGCAAAGGAATAGTGAGGGCAATCTACAGTCATTGGAGGGCAGATGAAATCTCAGGTGTCTCCTTTTCTTGCCTCCACCTTTCCTGTACCCCAGAGACTGCATCTGACTTTGGCTCTGTGGCCCTTTGCAAGAACTGGGGGCACAGCCTCCTCTGTTGTGGTAGCTCACTTGTGCGATCCTGTTAATTGTAGATTACAATTGCCTGGGAGGGATGTCTAGGAACACTTGAACCTTATTTGCAGCCTGTTGCTTCATAACCAGGCTTCCTTTTATGGGTTTGGCAGTGGGGTTTTTGGATGAATCTAAAACTTCCCTCTTGGCTAGGTAAGCATGGTAGCCAGAAAACATGCAGAGAAAACTGACATGCCTGGCTTTTTTGTTACAGATGGACGAATGCCTTTTCCGGTGAACCATGGCACCAGTTCAGAGGACACCCTGCTGCAGGTCATCTTTGGAATGCATCTCTTCCTAATGGGCCCCACATTTCTTTGGCCAAATTTTCTATTTGAAAGTGCTAACACTCTTCCAGGACAGCCAGCATCAATTGTCTGGGTTAATAGCAGTCTTTAGGGCTAAAAGATCATCTTAGTAATTCTGTCTACCTTATTTTATTGCAAGTGGTTTTAGACAGGGCTTCATAGAAGCCCTTTGTAATCTGCTTCATGTGCTGTCTTTAGTCTACAGTTAGAATTAACCTGAAAGCTGTTGCCTTGCTTCCTGGTGGGATTAAGGTGACCATTGTCCTCTTGTCAGATTACATCATAGCCAAATGCTCACGGAACAGCAGCCTTTCATAATCCCTCTAAGACAGCGGGATTTGGGTCAGTCTTGGAAGTAGTATACTATAGATTCTAGTTAGGTGGTTAAAGTTAGATTTTCCTTCCCACACGGTTTATGGTTACAAGAACAAGAGAAGCAGATTTAAAATGCACCTGACAAAAACTGTTAACATCCAGGATCACTTTGTAACCATCCTGGACAGAAACCTGATTCTAAACAAAGGTTGGTGTACTATTCTAGGCCTCTTCACCCAAAAATGAGTCTCTAGAGTTGAATCAGTTTGCTATTGTAAAGGAAAATTGCTTAATTATGATATAATACAAAATGCTGTTCCTAGCTTGCTGTGCTTGAAGAAAAAAATATACAAAATGCTGTTAAGATATAACTATATTTCATTTGTAGTAGTAATAGTATCAGATCTTTGAAGAACTTGCTGTGTGCAGACCAGGACTCAGCAAGAATTTTTATAAAGAGCCAGAGTATTTTAGTCCTTGCATGGCATATGGCTCAGCAGCCCATAGAGACTCTATAAAGGAATGTATGTAGCTGTTCTCCACCAGCACAGGCTGGGTTGGGCCCACAGGCTGCAGTTTTCTGACCCCCTTTACCTAGGTTCTCTTCTAGGTGATATATATCTTTTGTAGAAATCTTTTACTGACACAATGAGGTAGGTATTATCCCCATTTCAGAGCCAAGAAAACCCAGGTGCCAGGAGTTTAAGGCCTGAGATTAGTGACTTACATGGTAAACTATGTTTCAAACCTAGATGGTCTAGGTGCAGTGGCTCACACCTACAATCCAAGCACTTTGGGAGGCCAAGGCGGGAGGATTGCTTGAGCTCAGGAGTTCAAGACCAGCCTGGGCAAAATGGTGAAACTCCATCTCTACTAAAAATACAAAAATTAGCCTGGCGTGGTGGTGTGTGCCTGTAGTCCCAGCTGCTCAGGAGGCTTAGGTACAAGAATCACTTGAACCTGGGAAGGTGGAGGTTGCAGTGAGCTGAGATCTCACCATTATATTCCAATCTGGGCAGCAGAGCAAGACTCTGTCTCAGAAGAAAAAAAAAGCAAAATAAAAGCTTGCATCTAGAGTCTGTGCTCTTAGCCACTGTACGATACCAATATGACCTTTCTTTAGAAAAGACCTGTCTTTGAAACCTCACAGACCTGCTAGCCCCAAGATGCTAGTGGACCACATTAAGCCACTGTAGGGTTGAGTTCGCTCGTCTGTCAGACACACCTGGTATCAGTTAAAGCTAATTCTTGGTATTCAAGAGGTATGTGGGAATAGTAATATGGAATGAAGAATAGACTTGGAGAGGTAGGATGGGATGGAGGGGTTGCATGAGAGAGTCAGAATTTGCTTGGTGAGAATAAGAAAACAGAGGCAGAATTTCTGGTCTTTGATCCATTTGGAAGAAAGATCCTGGTCCTCCTAGTAAAACTTTTAAGGTACGTGCTAACTCATCTAACACTGCATTAATATCATGAAAATGTGCCCCACATTAGAATACTTACAAGTGTTACACGAGTAGAATTTATAAGGTGTGGGGATGGTAAAACGTTTTTAGTTAATTTTTTTTTTTATGGAGATGAGGTGGGGAGGGACTCACTGTGTTGCCCAGGCTGGTCTTTAACTCTTGGGCTCAAGTGATTTTCCTGCCTTGGCCTCCCAGAGTGCTGGGATTACAGGCATGAGCCACAGGACCCAGCCGAAACTTTTTTTTTTTTAAACTATTCTAATTAGAATTTCATTTAAAATTAAGAGAGTTTCTAAAGTAAACCAGCATTTTAGTTAAAATTCTTACCCTAAGTAAGACTGATTCTTTATGTTAAAGATATTTTAGGTTGTCTAAACTTTGTACTAAATTATTGAACTGGTAAGAAGATACATGGACTTAACCCAAATATCTTAAACTTGAATGAATTAGGTCTCTGCACAGTAGCTCTGTAGAAGATGGTTATTCTCTTTAAAGGTACAGCTTTAATAATGAAATCAATATTGTATGTCTTGTAAGTCAATTCAGGGAAGACAGGTCTGGAATATTGATATATTTAAAAACCTGGTAGAGGATAAAATATTGATGTCAATCCAGATACTGTTTTTTGTTTGTTTGTTTGGAGAAAAGGTCTCCTCCTGTTTCTCAGGCTGGAATGCAGTGGTGCAGTCGTGGCTTTGAACTCCTTGCTCAAGCAATCCTCCCACCTCAGTCTTCTGAGCAGCCAGGACTATAAGCGCACACCACCATGCCCAGCTAATTTTTAAATTTGTAGTAGAGATGTTTGAGACCAGGCTGGTCTCAAACTCCTGAGCTCAAGCCATCCCCTGCCTCAGCCTCCCAAAGTGTTGGGATTGCAGGCCTGAGCCGTGTCTGGTCCGAACTCATTGAGTTGGTAATTTCTAAATTTTAGGGGTGATGTTTCATTACTATTCTGTATCATAGAGTATTCCCTTTCTCCTTCAAGGTCTTATATTATGGTTTACAGAGCTATCTTTCCATTGGGCTTTTTTACAGATTGAACAATTTACAGAGTAATTCATATTTTTGATCCCAAAGCAGTTATATCCTATAATTCAGGAACACTGGGATTAATTTTCTCTTACCAGCCTTTGTCATCTATATTTTAGTAACACATGCCACTTCATAAATCTCTACAGTTCCATTGCTTATCTGTACCTGGAATACCAGGTAAACTTTAAGGCTGTTTGTTAAAATGTTTACTTAGAAGATAATTATCTTTACCCTTGGGAAATTTCTGAGTTACAGCTTCTCTCTCATGCCACCTTATGGAAGAAAGATCAATTTCCAATCTTTGTATTTGAGGAAAATAACATGAATAGTTTTGTGTTTTTTTTTTTTTTTTTTTTTTTTTTTTTTTTTTTTTTTTTTTTT
>NW_016107740.1:537056-554109 GCF_001604975.1 Cebus imitator | reverse complement strand
GATATTCAAGAACTTCTGTAAAATCATTCACACATTTATTAGCCTAGGAACTTACAAATTAGATCACTTTCCACACATAAAATGCTATCATATTTCTTTGATTGCATGTGGCCCAAACTTACATTTCTTCTTAAAATATCGGCCCATCCTCCACATATATTTGTTTATAAGAAAGTGCAAATAATAACATAGTCCTATAACAAAAAACAGAGAGAGAAAATACAGAGCACATAGATGCATCATTTTTCCATGGAAATGCACATCTTTTATAGTAATTTAATCAGATAATTTGTTTATGTTACTTTGTGTTTCATCATGTTTACTTTTCTAATAACTACAATTATTCTCAGACTGACATTACATTTTTCCCTAGAATAGATGTGCTTAAATTGAAAAAGTTCAATTGAATAAGAACATGTAACAAGAAAATGTAATCCATCATTATTAAAAAAGGCAGCTTACCTTTATCTGGGTGTTAAATAGTATAGATCTATGAGAGCCAGTGAATGTTTTGAAGTCAAAATGAAGGGCATTACCAAGGGCATTACCAATCCACAAAACGAAGTGGATTTGTCACAGAATTATCCATATTACTTCAGAAATAGGTTATTATATCTAGGTGGGGTAAGGGGAAATAGGAAGGAATAAAATGAGAGAAAGACCATTTTATTTTTATATGTCCTTACCAGAGTGGAACAGTTCTGATTTAGGTTTTTATGCCAAATATATCTAAGATAAATAAAATCCAAAGTGGTTAACTGAATAAAGAGCTATCCATCTAATTTGTTAAATAGGATATGATTTCCAGAAGGATGCTTTAGATGGAGATGTCTTTGAATACTGAAACCTCTTATAATAGCATTATAAAGAACACCAGCATAGAGGCCATATATTATGAGAAATTGTATGTTTTGACCAGAAACCCATGCACTTAACCTGCAGGAGTCATGACTGGTTTAATGCTGTTAGGCATGTTTTCAAAGTATTTGTGAACCATCCCTTTCTTGTTAGAAGATGTCACCACTTACTTACATAGTTTTTAAAATTTTACAGTAGCAGCAACAAAGTCAATATTACTTTAAGCATGGGTTTTTAAATAAAGCATTAAAATGTACTTATTCACATATAGTTGTAGTGCTCTTGAATTTATTTAAAATGAAAATAACAAAATGCAGTGAGAAACAGCATTTCACTGAATAACAGCCCTTTAGTATTATAGTAAGCAGAGCATGGTTTGGGATAAAATTACCTGAATAATTGAAAGAATTCCATTGTAACATGATTTCACCTATATGTTAGACCCGTAGATTTCATAAACCCACTTAGAGCATTGTATCAATGTTTAAATTACATGCTTTACAGAATCCAATTCAAATGTATTTATGTATTCACCAGAACTGCCATGGAAAGTGGTAACTATACATGCAGTGTGGTTTTAAGTAAATTTTCTTTTTTTTAAATTTATTTTATTGCATTTTAGGTTTTGGGGTACATGTGAAGGACATGCAAGGTTGTTGCATAGGTACACACGTGGCAGCGTGATTTGCTGCCTTCCTCCCCATCACCTATATTTGACATTTCTCCCCATGCTCTCTCTCTCCCCAACTCCCCACCCCCCGCTGTCCCACCCCTATTTCCCCCCAACAGACCCCAATGTGCAGTGTTGTATGTCTTTATAGGAAGCGATCCATAGAAAGCGTGATTCATTTTAGTGATTCTTTTCTTAATACATTTTCATTCTTTATCCTACTATCATTTCTTTACATTCATAAGAAAGAGGCTTTGTTTACCTTTCTGCTCACTCTTCTGCCTGTCTCTCTCCTGGTACTTTGAATAAAAACAAGACACACGCTCATGATCCAAGGTTATTTTGATTATAAGGGAATATTTTCCATCTTTCAGATTCTGGAATATACTGTGTGTAATGATACTATTGCCACAGAGTTTGGTTAAAGCTGAGTGGTGATGTCTGAGAAGTGTAGACCCTGTATAATGTATCTGTCATTATTCCCCATGTATGGAAGTTGGGGTCAGTTTCTAAGTGGTAGGTATGAAATGCTTAGAAATTTGGGAATTGATAGGTCACAGGGTCTCTGAACTTTTGAAGGAGATGTCTTAACCAAAGAAATAACAATAATAATAGTAGATTTACTGAGCCTTAAATAGAGCCCAGTGCTATACTTCATATGCAGTACCCTAACAATAATTCCAAGAGGCCCATATTATATTCATCATTGTGCAGTTGAAATTGGACTTCAGAGAATTTAAGTAACTTGCCCACTGCCACAGTCATAGTGGCAGAGCTAAGACTCAAATATGAGTCTATGTGACTCCATGGGACAAGCAGAGAAGGAGGAATGTCGGGATAGAATGAGAAAGGACAAAGAAGGGGGCAGGAGAAGAGATTCTGTGACATGTGAGTGACAAATCCAAATAAACAATTTGGCTGTATAGTTGGGGTGTTGAAGTGAGCTCAAAGGCTAATGTCAGGACATAAAACTTCTCAAATGTGCGGGTGCCATAGGATTTGCTGATGCATTTATATGAGCAGAGCACAGAAGGGATATACTGCCGCATGGCATAAAATGCTCCCAGGACTTCAGGGCACTGCCTATATGTGAATAAGTTGAATGGATCTCAGGATTACTTTGTTTTTTAGGGATATATGTATATATAAATGTATGTATATATACGCAAACTGTATTTTACTTGTGATATATATATGTAAGCAATTTAAAATATTCACTTGTCAGTAATATGGGAACACATTTTTAGTGGTTTCAAACTGAGTGGTACAGTTTTGTAAGGCATATATATATATATATATATACGAAACTATATTTTATATATATATGAAATATAGTAAAATATGAAATATATATATATCACACAAGTAAAATACAGTTTCATTATGCAGATTTAAAAAAAGACTTAATAGCATAAAAAATGAGTTGCTTTTATTTGTCCCCTCACAGTAATGCTCTCTCTAAAAGGTAATCACTTTAAAAATTATTATTTAATTATTTCATTTGATTTTTTTGAGACAGGGTCTTGCTGTGTCACCCAGACTAGAGTGCAGTGGTGTGATCATAGCTCACTGAAGCCTCGAACTCCTGGGCTCAAGTGATCCTCCTGCCTTGGCCTCCCAAACTGCTGAAATTACAGGCATGAGCCACTACACCAAGCAAAGGTAATCATTTTAAATATTTTTATGCATACATATATATCAATTTTAAAATAGATTTCTACACATGTTATATATATATATAATTCTTTTTTAACATTGTGGTTCCATATTTTAAACTGTTTAAAGCTTGATTTTTTGTTTGTTAACATGTCTTTGAAATATTTTCCTGTACTAGTCATGCAAGGAAATATAATTCAAGAAAATATCTACCAAGCTTTTTTTAACTGCTAAGTGTATACCAGATGGTACCATTCCCTTATGGGTTGGTGCTTAGATTGTTTCACATTTTCACCACTACAATTAACAAAAAGAATATTATTAAAAAAAAAACCTTTTTGCACATGTGTAAATATTTCTGCAGAATATATGCCTTGAAGGAATTGCTGAGTTAAAGTATATTCACATTTAAAATTTTGGTAGATACTGCTAAATCAAAGCTCCAAAATTCTTTATTGCTTTGCTCTAACACATTAAAGTATATGAGAGTTCTTGCTTTCCCACACACTCAATCATAATACTTAATATAACTTTTATCAATGTGATGGATAAAGATTATATATGCATATAAGTTTAGTTGTTGAATTTTTGGTGAACATTGAGAAATGATCAGCAAATAATTACACTTGTACTTAGGTTGATTATATTGTTCTTAGTCTGGTTTTTCAATCAATACATTTTAAAAATTAGCTCATGGATTATTTTACTAAGTCTGTCAGTACAAATCTACTTCAGATGATAGTTGATGAGTAGAGGTTAGCCATAGGTGCAGGTGCTAAAATTTTAGCTACACCAGTAGTAGGGACAAAGTGATTTAATATTTTGAGATTTTCTTTTTAAGATGTGTTATAATTTCTCTGTTAAATGAATTGTGGTTAAATAAGGGTTAACTGTAGAGTGTACATCAGAAATGATGAATCTGTCTGTCTCTTTCTTGACTTTATTTTAGGTTCAGAGACAAATTAAGAGGGAGGTACAGAGATTTCCCATATCAATCCAGTTTCTACACATGTAAAGCCACCCTCATTATCAACATTTCCTATCAGAGTGAAAATTCCTATACTTGTTACGATTGATGAACCTATATTGACACATTGTAATCACCCAAAAGTCAGTAGTTTACATTAGGGTTTACTCTTGGTGCTGTATATTCTGTGAGTTAGGACAAACATATAATGACATATATCCACTGTTAAATTATCACGCAATTTTCACTAGCCTAAAAACCCTCTGTGCTCTCCCTATTCATCCTTTCCTTTAACCAATCCTTCCCAACCACTGGCAAACATGAATTTTTTTTTTTTAACTTTCTCTAAAGTTTTGTCTTTTCTGGAATGTCCTGTAGTTGGAATCATATTGCATGTAACCTTTTTGAATTGGCTTTAGTCACTTAGTATGCATTTAAGTTTCCTTCATGTCTTTTCATGGCTGTTTAGCACTTAATAATATTCTATTTTCTAATATACCACAGTTTATAATTCATTTACCTACCAGAGGACAACTTGGTTGCTTCCAAGTTTTGGCAATTATGAATAACGCTGCTCTAAACATCTGGGTACAAATGTTCATATGAACATACATTTTCTACTCTTTTGAGTAGATGTCAAAGAGCAGGATTTAGTTTTCTACTCATATCATATGACATGAGTAGAAATGTATGAATTTCTTTCTTTTGTAGGAAGCTGCTATACTGTCTTCCGAAGTTGCTGTACCATTTTGCATTCCCACTAATGACGAACGACAGTTTGTGTTGCTCCAGATCCTCACCAGCATTTGATGTTGTCAGCTTTCTGGATTTTCGCCACTCTAATAGGTGTACTGTGGTATCACATTGTTGTTTTAACTTGTGTTTCCCAAATGACATATGATATAGAGCTCCTTTCTATGCTTATTTGCTATCTGAATATCTTCTTTGGAGAGGCATCAGTTAAGGCCTTTGGCACATTTAAAAAGGTTGTGTGCTTTCTTGTTGAATTGTAACAGTTCTTTGTATATTTTGCATAACAGTCCTTTTGCAGATGTGCCTTTGAAATATTTTCTCCCAGTCTTTGGTTTGTCTTATCTTCGTGACATTGGCTTTCACGGAGCAGAAGTTTTTTTTTTTTTAATTTTAATGACGTTCAGCTTATCAATTATTTTTTTCATGGATCATACCTTTGGTGTTATATCTAAAATGTCGTCACCATACCCAAGGTCATTTGATTTTCATGCACTTTATTTTCTAAGAGTTTTATAGTTTTGTATCTTACATTTAACTCTATAAATCATTCTAAGTTTATTTTTGTGAAGTGAATAATACCTGTGTCTAGATTCAGTGTTTTGCATGTGAATATATAGCACCATTTGTTGAAAAGACTATCTTTGCTTTATTGTACTGCCTTTGCTTCTTTGCTGAAGATCAGTTGACTGTATTTACGTGATTCCTCCGAGGCTGAGAGCTGCTGGGCTGTGGAGATCTTGCGCAGGATGGTTGGCTTGCGGTGTGGCCTGCGAGAGCCGCCCCAAGCATCCCCGGTGGAGGAGGTCTGCAGAGAGATGCTGAAGCCAGACGCGTGTTTATGAGGCGAGACCGCCACGGGGGGAGTTCTGCGCTCCGAGGGCCTCAGAAGTGTGCCCTGGTGCTCCAGGTGGCTGCAGAAGATCTCCTGGGCCAGCTGGGCCACCAGGTGCTTGCTGTAGAGGTCGCGCAGCTCCTCGGGCTGCTGCGAGAGGTTCCTGAGGATATCATCCAGGCGCTGCTGCTCGGTCACCACGGCGAAGGGCAGGTGCAGGAGCGCTTGCTCCATGCCCGGGTTCCTCCTCCGAGGTTGCGTTCCTTTCCGAGGATGCTGCCAAGGTCTGCAGAGAATTCACCGAGCGTGAGCAAGGAGAGGTCCGCTTCTCTGCCGTGGCTCTCTGCAAGGCAGCCTAATGGTTTGTGGGAGGGACTTTGCTGTTTTCCCGTCTTCCCTTCAACGTGAAAATATATACCTCCCCATGCAGTCTAAAATGCTTTAGTACTTGTGAAACACAGCTGTCCTCCTTCCATCCTGCAGACATGCCTTCCCCTCAGCCACACCCATGCACGAGCAGAGTGCACAGCTGTCCACTGGGCCAGTGTGGTGTGAGCTTCAGATGGCAAAGCATTCTCCCCAGTGTATGTCTTGTACCCAATATCTAATGCTTTCAATGGCTACTTTGGTTTCTGTTCGTAAGTTAAGACCTTGGATGTGGTTTAATTGTTTGTCCTCAAAAGGAATAAAACTTTTCTGCTGATAAGAGATAGCCACAACTGGTTCTAATTTTCTTTTATCCTTCCCCTAATAGATTATTTTGGTAGTAATATATGACTGTCTTCCGTATAAGTAACTCCATACAGTGCTGCTAAGAAGATTACCATAAAAATATTCGTTTGGTGTGTGTCTGGGTTTTTTGCATTTATATTCCCTATAAATATATATATACCTGTAGAAACTAATTTTTAAAAATTTTTAAATAGGCAAATTTTGTGGAACAATTTTAGACTTACAAAAATATTGAAGACATTGTAGACATCCCATTAACCCGCTACCGAGTTTCTTTTATTATTAATCAGGGTTCTCTAGAGGGACAGAACTAATAGATGTGTATGTAAAGAGGAGTTTATTAAGGAATGTTGACCCATACAATCACAAGGTGAAGTCCCACAGTAGGCTCTCTGCAAGCTGAGGAGCAAGGAAGCCAGCCTGAGTCCCAAAACCTCAAAAGCAGGGAAACCAACAGTGCAGCCTTCACTCTGCAGTGACAGGTCCGAGAGTCCCAAAGCTGGTGTCTGATGTTGGAGGGGAGGAAGCATCCAGCACAGGAGAAAGATGGAGGCCGGAAGACAGCCAGTCTAGTCTTACCACGTTCTGCTTGCTTTTATCCTGGCTGCTGATTAGATGGTACCCCCTCAGATTGAGGGTGGGTCTGCCTTTCCCAGTCCACTGACTCAAGTGTTAATCTCCTTTAGCAGTTCCCTTACAGACACTCCCAGAAACAATACTTTGCATCCTTCAATCCAATCAAGACACAGTATTAACCATCACAATTATTAACCTATTGATACATTGCTATTAAGTCCATAGCTTGTTTAGATCTTCTGGCTGTTTACCTAATACCCTTTTTCTGTTTCAGGATCCCATCCAGGATCCCACATTACTTTAGTTGCTGTGTCTCACCAGGCTGCTTTGGGTAGTGTCAGTTCCTCAGACTTCTCTCGTTCTTTGAGGACCTTGACAAATTTGAGGAGTACCATCAAGTATTTTGTAAGGTCCCCCTCTATTTGGGATTTGTCTAATTTTTTTCTGATTAGGGTTATAAGTTTTGGGGAGGATGACCACAGAAGCAAAGTGCTGTTTTCATCATATCCTATAAAGAGTACATAAGCATAATTTATCATTGATTGATTCTGACCTCTGTTATCTGGCTGAGGTGTTTGAAGGACTTCCTTGTAAACTCACTCCCCCTGCCTTTTCCATGCTGTACTCGTTGGAAGTCACCATGCAGAGTCCACACTTAAGGGGCCGAGGTGTGTGTTCCATCTCCTCGAGGACCAAATATCTATATGAATTATTTGGAATTCATTTGGAAGGGAGATTTGTCTTTTTTCCTCCTACTTGACCATTTTTATCAGTATGAACTCACACTTTGGATTTATGTTGCTATCCAGTACTACTTGTTGCCCACATTGTTCCAGCTTTAGTTGTGGGGAGCTCTTCAGTTGGCTCCTAAGTCGCTTTGACACACCCCAATCAGTGTAACATTTTTTTTTTTTCTCTTAGCAATTGCTTACTGCCTAGAAGTTTTTTTTTAAGTCTTTGGCATTTGGCGTTAAACCTTACTTTATAGATCAACATGCCCTTATTTTATAGATAAGAATACACTTGGCTGGGCACGGTGGCTCACGCCTGTAATCCCAGCACTTTGGGAGGCCGAGGCAGGTGGATCACAAGGTCAAGAGATCAAGACCATCCTGGTCAACATGGTGAAACCCCGTCTCTACTAAAAATACAAAACATTAGCTGGGCATGGTGGCGCGTGCCTGTAATCCCAGCTACTCAGGAGGCTGAGGCAGGAGAATTGCCTGAACCCAGGAGGCGGAGGTTGCGGTGAGCCGAGATCGCGCCATTGCACTCCAGCCTGGGTAACAAGAGCGAAACTCCGTCTCAAAAGAATACACTTATATGTAATTTATAGGCTTTCATTAAAGATTAAATGAGAGTGTTCTCAACCATGGACAATTGAATTTAACAGTTCACTTCCAGTTACACAAAGTGAGGGAAGCCGAGAAGAAACCTGATGCTTCCTGCCTTTACTGTGATCTGCATAGGAGGGCTCTGTCCTGTATGGGGCCAGGAATCCAGATAACTTGGGTCTCAGCTGCCTTATTCACAGTTATCTTGTCCCTGATTATGGTGGTAATACTCCTGATTCCACCTTTTTTTTTTTTTTTTTTTTTTTGAGACAGGGTCTCACTCTGTCACCCCACCCCTCACCCCCCATTGGAGTGCAGTGTTGGCTCACTACAGCCTCCAACTCCTGGGCTCAAGTGATTCTCCCACTTCAACCCCTGCAAGTAGCTGGGACTACAGGTGCATGCCACTATGCCCAGCTAATTGTCTTCTTTTTGAGACTGAGTCTCACTGTGTCGCCAGGCTGGAGTGCAGTGGCGCGATCTCAGCTCACTACAATTTTCACCTCCCAGGTTCAAGCGAGAGGCTAAGGGCAGGAGTGCCCTTAGCCTCTCAAGTGGCTGGGACCACAGGCACACACCACCGAGCCCAGCTAATTTTTTTGTATTTTTAGTTGAGACAGGGTTTCACCATTTTGGCCAGGATGGTCTCGATCTCTTGACCTCGCAATCTGCCTGCCTCGGTCTCCCAAAGAGCTGGGATTACAGGTTTGAGCCACTGCGCCCAACCTAAGTTTGTATTTTTATCAGAGATGGGTTTTGCCATGTTGCCCTGTCCTGTCTTGAACTCATGAGCTCAAGTGATCCACCTGCCTCAGCCTCCCAAAGTTCTGGGATTACAGGCATGAACCACTGCACCTTGCCCGATTCCAACTTTTTTTTTTTTTTGAGATGGTGTCTCACTGTCACCCAGGCTGGAGTGCAGTGGCATGATCTCAGCTCGCTGCAAACTCTGCCTCTCAGGTTCAAGCGATTCTCCTGCCTCAGCCTCCCGAGTAGCTGGGATTACATGTGCCCACCACCATGACTGGCTAATTTTTTTGTATGTGTTTTTAGTAGAGACAGGGTTTTACGGTGTTGGCCAGGCTGGGTCTTGAACTCTTGACCTCAAGTGGGAGGCCCACCTCAGCCTCCCAAAGTGCTGGTATTACAAATGTGAGCCACCACATCTGGCCCCAACTTTTTTTTTTTTTTTTTTTTTTTTTTTTGAGACAGAGTTTCGCTCTTGTTACCCAGGCTGGAGTGCAATGGCGCGATCTCGGCTCACCGCAACCTCCGCCTCCTGGGTTCAGGCAATTCTCCTGCCTCAGCCTCCTGAGTAGCTGGGATTACAGGCACGTGCCACCATGCCCAGCTGATTTTTTGTAGTTTTAGTAGAGACGGGGTTTCACCATGTTGACCAGGATGGTCTTGATCTCTTGACCTCATGATCCACCCGCCTCGGCCTCCCAAAGTGCTGGGATTACAGGCTTGAGCCACCGCGCCCGGCCGGCCCCAACTTTTACATGGAAGTCTTGGTTTCTTGAAAGAAAGTGATCACTTCTGTTGACATCCTATTAATGTAAAAACTAAAGTGATTCAGGTGATTTCTCTTGCCTTTAAATTTTAAATTCTAACTTGGTGCATGACTTCTATACAATCATCTTGAAGGTTGACTTAGGCGAAAGAAACAAAGGACTCCTTCCTGCATATAAGCGCTGGTACAAAGATTGTTTTTGGCCTCTGAATGTAAATTATACCACTAAACGTAGCTGGAAGACTTTACACTTCATATATGGGAAGCATATTTATTTAAATGCTCTCAAAATCCAACAAAACTTAGTGTGCCACCCCATGGAAGGTTATGCAATAGGTCATGTATGTGGGTGATTGCCACCCCAGAGGTGCAGAGAAATTTTGGTTTCACTAAAGTGCACGGAGATTAGGTTACATGCCCATGTTCTCTTTGCTAATCGCTGGGGAAACCAGGACTTGACTGTGGACCTATATTAGTGCATTTTCATGCTGCTGATAAAGACCTGAGACTGGGAAGAAAAATAGGTTTAATGGACTCACAATTTCATATGGCTAGTGAAGTCTCATAATCATGGTGGAAGGTGAAAGGCACTTTTTACATGGCAGCAGGCAAGAGAGCATGAGGAGGAAGCAAAAGTGGAAACTCCTTATAAAACCATCAGATCTTGTGAGACTTATTCACTACCACGGGAAGAGTGTGGGGGAAACTGCCTCCATGATTCAATTATCTCCCACTGGGTCCCTCCCACAACACATGGGAATGATGGGAGTACAATTCAAGATGAGGTTTGGGTGAGGACACAGGACCTAAGGGCAGCTATCCGCAGTCAATATCATAGGCTATAGGGTTCATCAAACCTGTCTTTGACCTCTGCTTCCACCTCTGTAACTTTGGACAAAGTAATTAATGCTCTACCACATCTTTATTGTTTCATGTTGAAATAGACATGGTGAAGATGTCTGGGAAGGGCCTGGCCTCTAGAAGGTGGCATCTAATACCATTGTCTCTTCTCCTTTCCCTGTGCCCTCAGCAACACCCAGCCTCGGGGACCATCCACTTTGTATTCTCTGTGAAGGCAGAGTGCTTCCTGGGGTTGTGCAACTCAGGACCTTGCTTCTCCAACAAGCCCTCTTATTTGACACCTTGGATTTGTCAATAGTCTATGTATAATTGACTTATTCCCTAAAATGTTACTAGTCTTTGATGATGAAGATGACTTTGTAGTGCTTTCAACAGCCAAAGCCATCGTATGTTAAATCTCTTTTTAAACTAACACCTCGAATGTCTAATTTAGTCTAAGTTATACATCTACATAGTATAATACTTGGACTGACTTAACACCCACAAACATGGAAAAATGTTCATGTATGAAACTAGTGAGAACTGTCAAAAGTGTATACATATGTGTTTAGAAAAGACAGAATGATAATAGCTAAGTGCTTACTATATTTTTAACTGCCTTATATGTTTTACCTAGTGATCATGTGATGTTGGTATTACTCCCATTTTGCGGATAGAAAACTGAGGCCCAGGGAAGCTTAAGCAACTTGCCTAAGGTCGCTAGATTAATAACTGATGTTTCTGAGATTCTAATTCAAGCCAGTTGGCTTTAAGAGCTTACAGTAGCGATTCTTCCTGGGGCAGGGATGGACCTAACTTAAAGGGAATGAAGTTTAAGCTTCACAGCCTCACAGTTTAATGGCCCCTTCTAGCAGCCTGGCTTGTGAATCCTTGTGAAATTTGCAACAATAGGATATTACTGTATTCTTATTCTCAAAAACATGGGTCTACCCCTGTGTCTGGGTGTTAAGATTGTGGGTGATTTACCTTTATGTTCTAATTTTCTAAGCTTTCTAAAATTACATGATTTTTTTATAATAAAAAAGCTTAGGTTTTTCCCCTAAGACAGAATTCTGCCATGAACTCCTGCTGGTTAATTCTAGCTTACTTCCAAGTTTCTTTAATTTATAACTGAAGTCAGAGCAACTTACTGACTTAGTTGCCTGTCTTCTAAATGTTTTCAACAGGCTCTGCATTAGTCTGTTCTCACACTGCTAATAAAGATATATCCGAGACCGGGTAATTTATAAAGGAAAGAGGTTTAATTGAATCACACAGTTCCACATGGCTGTGGAGGCCTCACACTCATACCAGAAGGCAAAGGAGAAGCAAGGTCACATCTTACATGAATGGCAACAGCAAAAGGACGTGTGCAGGAGAACTCCCCTATATAAAACCATCAGATCTCATGAGACTTACTCACTATCATGAGAACAGCTCAGAAAAGACCCACCTCCATGATTCCATTACCTCCCACTGGGTTCCTCCCATGACATGGGAAAATTATAGGAGCTACAATTCAAGATAAGATTTGGGTGGGCACGGAGCCAAAACTTATCAGGCTTCTTTGTGGGGCTATTTTTTTTTTTAATGTTTAATTTTTAGAGACAGGTACTTACTGTCACCCACACTGGAGTGCAGTGGCATGATCGCAGTGTACTGTGACCTCAAATTCCTGGGCTCAACAATCCTCCCACCTCAGCCTCCTAGGTAGCTAGGACTACAGGGATGCACCACCATGCCTGGCCAGTTTTAAATTTATTTTTGTAGAGAAAAGGTCTTGCAGTGTTGCCCAGGCTGTTCTCTAACTCCTGGCCTCAAGTGATCTTCCCACCTTGGCCTCCCAGAGTGCTGAGATTGGCTTTAGAAATTAAAATAATCATCTTCCTGTGCTCCTAAATCTGAGCTTATTTGGAACATGCTCAGTTTCCTGCATACCTGCTATCTTAAATAGCAACTTACCATGCTAATTTGGCAGAGTTACTTTCTTTGTCCTCTGTGAATGACGCGATCTTTTTAAATTCATTAAATTGTCCACCTGTTTCTTGATTGGGCTTGGCATTCACTTAGGACCAAGGCGTGGTTTGGCATAGCAGGTAAGAGCGCGCTGCTGTGAATTGCCTGCGTAGTCAGACTGCCTCATGTCAAACCTGGCTTCAACACTTTCCAAACGATCCTATAGGAGGGGAATGGTGGACCTCTTCTGCAGGATTAGGAGGACTGAGCTGAGATAAGGCACAGAGCTTAGTACATAGCAAGCACGCCTCGAGTAGTTATCTCAATTTACTGTTAATAGATGGTTTTGTGTGTATGTGTGCATGTCCGGGTGCATGTTTGAATCTTTATGAACAAAGGAGAAAGAGCTACAGAGAAGTCTCAGCAGGATAAATAGCATGTATAATGTTCCCTCCTAGTATAAAATATCTGTATTCAGACATTTTAAGCTAGTTGATAGTTTCCTTTCTCTGGTCATGTTCACCATCAACATCCTTAAACTGATGCAAACTCAGATTAAATGTGAACCTCTCTCCTATCTCTTTTAGGAATCAGATACTTTTCGTAGTGTTAAGCATTCTCCAAAAGGCAGGTGTAAAAGATTAATGTCTCACATTAGGATGGTACATTTGTCAGAATTGATGAGCTAATTACCTATCAATACATGATTATCAACCAAAGCCCATACTTTATTCGTATTTATTTAGTTGTCACCTAATGTCCCCTTTCTGTTCCAGGATTCCATCCAGGATACCACATTACATTTGCTGTCATGCTTCCTTAGGACCCTGGCCTGTGATTTGTTTTTACTAAAACCAATTACACTGACCCAGGGTGCTTTGTCTTTGTCTCCTGACAATCCTGCTTGTCTTTGGTCTCTTAAGGCAACGCTTTCCAGGCGGCACGGCAATGGTTGACAGCTTGGGCTGTGCACCAGCTCCACCCCTTATGGAGCTGGGTGCCTTGGCCAATGAACTCCCTGCCTCGATGCCCTTTTTCATCTGTAGAGTGAGGTCGGTATCTGTCTCATAGGATTATTGTGAGCAGCACATGAGAACATTGTGAAGTTTTTGGGGATGTGCCTGGAAAGTATGAAGTGCTATTGTTTTTATTTTTATTTTTAATCACCACTTAGCTTCTTTCTTTATGCTAATAGAGAGGAGTATGGCAGGTATATATTAAAACTCCCTTTTCTCCAGTCTTAATCCCAAGGTACAAAGTGCCCTTTTCTGCTCAATGCCATAGTAGACCTCATTCCCTGGGGGTAATGCCCTACTTCTAAAAGAAGTTTTCCTAAAAGTTATCCTAAACCATAGAGCCCAACCCACCAATGCTTTGTTCATTGCAGTGAGAGGAATGCACTTTGCCTTACATTAAAACATGAAGAATGGAAGTGTATCTACCCTATTGAGGGCACCAATTTTTAAAAAGGAATGATACAACTTAAAATGTATAAGCTAACTTTCTAAGGACAAAAAGAGGTGTTTCAAAAACAGATTCATAGGTTTTTGCTTTGGTTGATGTAATTTATCTCTACTCATTAAAATAAACAACCTTTAAATGTTCAGTATTTGGATGTTTAAATCCAAATTGAGTGGCTAATATCTGAATTAACCCATTTCACACTCAAGCACATGGAATAATACAGGAAGACAACGGTGTATTCAAAGCTATGTGCACTACAACCAGTAGGTGGCAGCATAGGAAAGCTTATGGCACTACTGTAGCTGGTAAGCTCAGCCAGAAATGTTAACAGCAGGAGCAATTGGTGACTGCACTTCTCAGGCAAAATGAGCAGTCTGCTAGCACATCCCATATCATTCTTCATTTCAGCCCAGTGTTTTGGACTGGACGAATTAGTCCAGATACAGATTGGCCAAAGCTGGCCCTGTGAATTGCTTGTTGGTTGGTCCACTCATATTTTTGGGTAGGTTCTATTTATTTTTTTCATAAAAGTAAAAAGAAAGAGATAAGCACTAATAATTTCACAAGTTTACTATAATAAATGCTAATAGAGGGGATTATAGCATGAATACATTAAATCTGCTTTCAACTAACTTAAATATTTTAATATTATTGTGTCTGATAGTCTAAGAGTTCTGTAAAGACAGGGCCACATGCTTGGGTGTGGTGGTTCACACCAGTAATCCCAGCACTTTGGGAGGCCAAGACCAGAGGAAGGCTTGAGCCCAGGAGTTCAAGGCCAGCATGGGCAACATAGTGAGACCCCATCTCTACAAAAAATAAAAGTTTACTTCTGCTTGTGTCGAATTAGATATTACCCCAAATATAACTGATTTTATGTAATCAATTATATAATCAGTTCTACTTCTAGTAAAACCTTGCTTTGAGATCTATCTTAACATAATAGTTTAATATAAATTGGTTTGACTGTTCCATCAAGAAAACTGAATCTGCTTCCAACATTGGCATTAATTAGTTGGTGACATTAATCAATTCTCTTTTCCTTTTTTGGTCTCAAATGTACATAGATAGATAGATAGATAGATGAGTCTTACTCTGTTGCCCAGGCAGAAGTGCAGTGGCATGATCTTGGCTTACTGCAGCCCCCACCTCCTGGGTTCAAACAATTCTCCCGCTGCAGCCACTGGAGTAGCTGGGATTCAAGGTATGTGCTACCAAGCCAGTCTATTTTTTTGTATTTTTAGTAGAGACAGGGTTTTACTATGTTGGCCAGGCTGGTCTAGAACTCCTAACCTCAAGTGATCTGCCCACCTTAGCCTCCCAAAGTGCTGGGGTTACAGGCATGAGCCACCATGCCCGGCCTCAATTATATTTTAAAATAAAATAATTAAGTAGGCTTGAAGTCTACTAAAGTCTCATTATCTTATGAGTTTATGTACCACAAACTTTGAAAACTTTTTTTTTTTTTTGAGCAAATAGTAGCAGCAAGGAAATAATAGTTATTATTTTCCAGGGTAACAATTTTAAGAGATAAATATGCATTTGCATACTTAAGTCCCAATTAATCCCATTCCCTTGTGGTCATAATTCCAACAGTGGCAATTTGATGTGGCAAGTTTGGGATGGGAACAGATCCTCAATTTTAGAGTTTTTCTATGATCTACATTTTTTACTTAATGCATTTTTTTTCATTGTAATATACATTTGTTTCCCTTTTAGCGCTTTTTTGGTGTTCTTAAAGTAGAGCTGATGATTTTTTTTTTTTTTTTTTTTTAATCTTTTACTGTGCCTAATTTATAAATTAAACTTTTTTTTTTTTTTTTTTTTACAGTCTTGTTCCGTCGCTAGGCTTTTTTTTTTTTTTTTTTGAGACAGTCTTGTTCCGTCGCTAGGCACCAGGCTGGAGTGCAGTGGTGCACTCGGCTCTCTGCCTCCCAGGTTCAAGCAATTCTCCTGCCTCAGCCTCCCAAGTAGCTGGGACTACAGGCGCGCGCCACCACACCCAGCTAATTTTTGTATTTTTTAGTACAGATGGGGTTTCACCATATTGGCCAGGATGGTCTCGATCTCTTGACCTGGTGATCTGCCCGCCTCGGCCTTCCAAAGTGCCGGGATTACAGGTGTGAGCCACCGCGCCCCTCCAAGCTGATGATCTTTTTAATGGGTGCTTTCAAAAGAAAGAGGTGGTGAGATAATCAGAGCTGCTTAAAGAGAGGTGGGAAGTAGCAGGGTGTTTTTTCCAGACTCAGAACCTGGAAAGATTTTTTAGAGTTTGAATGTGACTCAATCCTTTGTCTTATACGTGAATCCTCTCTGCTTTTCTTTTTCTTTTTTTTTTTTTTGAGACGGAGTCTTGCTCTGTTGCCAGGCTGGAGTGCAGTGGCACGATCTCGGCTCACTGCAACCTCTACCTCCCAGGTTCAAGTGATTCTCCTGTTTCAGCCTCCCGAGTAGCTGGGACTACAGGTGTGGGCCACCATGTCCAGCTACTTTTTGTATTTTTAGTAGAGACGGGGTTTCACCATGTTGGCCAGGATGGTCTTGATCTCTTGACGTCGTGATCTGTCCACCTTGGACTTCCAAAGTGCTGGGATTACAAGCATGAGCCACCACACTCGGCCTCCTCTCTGCTTTTCTATTCAGCCAATGGGTAATTTTTGAAACGCTAGTTCTAGTAAAGCCCAAAGGTGAGTGCTTCAAAGAAGTTCATTATTTATGAACCACCAAGCTGACGACCAAAACAGGTTTTATGAGAAACTGAATTTTAACAACATAGTGTTAATTTTCTATAAGCAACTTAATTATCTATGCTAATAGAGGGGATTATAGCATGAATACATTAAATCTGCTTTCAACTAACTTAAATATTTTAATATTATTGTGTCTGATAGTCTAAGAGTTC
>NW_016107740.1:520391-535871 GCF_001604975.1 Cebus imitator | reverse complement strand
TCCCAGCTACTCAGGAGGCTGAGGCAGGAGAATTGCCTGAACCCAGGAGGCGGAGGTTGCGGTGAGCCGAGATCGCACCGTTGCACTCCAGCCTGGGTAACAAGAGCGAAACTCTGTCCCAAAAAAAAAAAAAATTATCTGCAGCTTTAATTGCTAAGATGATTTATATCAATAGATATAACCCACCTAAGAAAAGCTTTTTGAGGTCCTCAATAATCTTGAAGAGGTAAAGGGTTTCCTGAGACCCAAAAAGTTCGCAAATTATTAAACTAAAGTCAAGTACTGAGCTAGAGATACTCCCCACTCCAGTATCTTTTTTTTTTTTTTTTTTTTTTTTTGAGATGGAGTTTTGCTTTTGTTGCCCAGGTTGGAGTGCAATGACGAGATCTTGGCTCACTGCAACCTCTGCCTCTTGGATTCAAGCGATTATCCTGCCGCAGCCTCCAAAGTAGCTGGGATTACAGGCATATGCCACCATGCCTGGCTAATTTTTGTATTTTTAGTACAGATGGGATTTCACCATATTAGTCAGGCTGGTCTAGAACTCCGGACCTCACGTGATCCACTCACATTGGACTCCCAAGGCCAAGGTGTAATTAATTGCAGGTGTAATTAAGTGCTGGGATTACGGGCATGAGCCACCGCGCCTGGTCCCCTCTCCTGTATCTTTCACTGTTTTGCTGCCTACCGTTTTTACATAATTAAGCTATATGAAGAATATTGTTCTCCTTTCATAAGATTCCTTGTGTCCCCACAGCCATTATTCTTATCATTTGTAATCCCTATTATATTCTATGATACAAATATACAATATTATAATTTAATGTAATTATTCTTTTTATAACAATATTACTTTTTTGTTATGAAAATACAGGCCAAGGTGACAGCAGGGTCAGTATCTGGTGAAGGCCCTCTCCTTGTGCTACAGACAGCAACCTTCTCAATATGCCCTCACATGCTCTTTCTTTGGTGCCTGCAGTGGACAGAGAGAGAGAAAGCCCTTTGGTGCCTCTAATGCCACCATGAGGGCCCCACCCTTGTGACCGCATCTACAGGTAATCACCCCCAAAGGTCCCATCTCCAAATATCATCACACTGGGGCTCAGGGCTTTAACCGATGAATTGAAAGGGGACATAATTCAGCCCATAGCAGAGGATCACCCCAAAACAACCTAGTAGCACAAATTCACTTCATGTTAACTTACATATGATTGGATATATTTTATATTAAATAATACAGAACAATTTTAAGTACATGGGAGTCGTACAACTGTTGCTTCACAAAATATGTGCTTAGGGGGTTGGCAATTGGGGGTGACTTCAGAATCTTTGTCAGGGACTCACCGTTCTCATCAGAAATCCTCCGCTCTTCCAGAGAAAGGGCAGCTACATGGTCATTTGCCCAGGCTCCAAATGCTCTACCTGGGTTGTTTGATTGGCTTGAGCAAAAGGACTTTGATGTTCCTTCAGCTGAGCTCAAAGGACCGCTCAGCTGCTGTAGATTATCCTGAAGTTCTGTGTAGTCAGATTGCCTGGTGCTTTACTCCTAAGCTGCTTTTATGCCTTCCCGTCCTCACCTTGCCTGACTTCTGAGCAGCAGGGCCCGCCATTCACCTCTTGGCCAGTCCCAGCATCAGCAGGTGCGTGCTGTTGGTTGACCTTTGACTCTCAATTCTACCAGCCCCACAGCTTCTTCTCATAAGCAATTTGTAATGCCCCCTTTACTCTCCTAAAATAAAATTAATAGCTAATATAACGTACCTATACATATAATGTTTAAAAATCGATTTAAAGTCAGAAAATAAGTGTTTTTTCAACCTGTAAATGCTCAGGTATTATTCCGTAAATAAATAAAGTAGGGAGAGGCTTGTACATAACATGAAATCCCCGAGAGAGGAACAGATATGCAGCTGATGGAATACAGGGGTGGTGTACTGACAAACTCAGATACCACGGCAGCTCATTATTGGCCACGGGAAGTTTCCAAAATGATGAACCATCTTGGTAAAGTTCCTAACACAGTTATATTACATTCTGCCCTTGATTTACCCAGTAATTGCGCTTATGAAAACTTCAGTGCAAAAACTCTGTGAAAAATAATTTATATATAGGACCAGAAGATTATACAGATTTCTCATCTACATGAGTTCCCAGGGGGACATTCAAAAGCTGTGTAAGATGCGGCACAAATTCCTCATTGTATAAGACTGCCTTCTGGTGACTCGGGCCCTGAGCACTAAATGCCAGTGGACCTAGCCTACTATGATTACAACAATGAAGTATCTGCCCACACCTTTCCGAAACAGCCCTTAGGGGTTGCCACCACCACCCTTAAGGACCACTTAGCTAGATTGGAGAATCTTTCGTAAGTAATCTGTGCTTGGCAGGATTCTGAAATGGTCCTCAAGATTCCCAGCCCCTGGTGCACAAACACCTTCTCTCAGGTATTTAATCCGACACTAATCCAGATGCTGCCCTGAAGGGATTTTGCAGGTGTAATTAAGGCTCCAAATAAATGGACATTAAGATAGAAAGATTATCCTCAGTTGGCCTGACCCAGTCCTTAAAAAGGACTGGGCTCTTTCTGGCAAGGGAACAATTGGCAGCCTGGAGGAGCTAAGAGAGGCCATCAGCAAGGAAATGAAGATGTGAGGCCTACAACTGCAAGGAATTGAACTTGGCCAACCGTCCCATATGAGCCTTGAACTGATTCTTCACCCAGAGCTTCTAGAAAGGGACGCAGCCCAGCCAACTCCTTAATTTCAACCTTCTAAGGTTCTAAGAAGAGAACCCAGTCACTCTGTGCAGGACTTCTAACCTGCAGAATTATGCTCTGATAAATGAGTGTTGATTTAAGCTTCTAAGTCTGTGGTAATTTGTCATGCAGCAACGGAAAACTCACACATAATTTAATATAATTTTTTTTTTTAAAGAGACAGGGTCTCACTGTACCGTCCAGGCTGTTCTCAAACTTCTGGCCTCAAGTGATCCTCCCACTTTGGCCTCCCAAAGTGCTGGGAATGCAGATTTGAGCCACTGTACCCGGCCTCACACATAATTTAATAGGGCAATGTGACATGTTCACTGGGCATCTCCCTTGTCGCCCTCTGTCAACCATCTATTCTCTGTCCCTACCACGGACCCTCATGGCTGGACTGGGAAGAAGTCATATTGCTTCTTCTCAGTTCCTTACCCTCTCTGTCTCTCTGAATGTGAGAGTGAAATTCCCAAAACTGACCACGCTCCCTGACTCTAGGTCCTCCCTTGGGATGTTGAAGGTTGTTCGGGTTCTCTGGTCCAGCCCACAGCCTGTGTTTGCCTCATTTATAACCTCTGCTTATGCTTTTCATCAGGAGGCACTGTGCTGGTGAAACCTAAACAGGAAAGGTCATGTCTAATCTTAATTATTTACTGAACTCCAATCTGCATGTTTTACTCATTGCTGCAGAAGGTCGCATAAATCTAGTCTGTATGAAAACAATGAAAAAATGTGCGTAGCATGCATGGGACTGAAATACTTCACATTTTGTGTGCAGGAAAGAATCCCAGGCCCTCAGGTATGACCCATTGCCAGGACTATTTTTTTCTGTGTTCTCCCCCCACCCTGCACCCACTGCCCTCTGCAGGCATCAGCCATCAGAAATGCCACCAACAGAGCCAGAAGGCTCCCTTTTGTTCATTTTGAAAACACAAGAGCCACATTTGAGAGCTTTGTGATAATAATTATTTTAACATTTAAAGCCGATACAATCATCTTTGAAATAAAGAATAACAGTTGGCTCAGAGACCAGACGGTTTTTCTACTTCATGTGCCTATATTTGCTTCTGTGGGACGCTAGGGACCCATGCCCCTTTTTGTAAAAACACGTGGTACCAGTTTAGAGACCATAAGTTTACTATTACTTGTGCAATTGACTTATTTCATGAATTTGCCACCAGACTGTCTTCTGATAGTCGTTAGCCATCACAAAGTGACCTTCAAATATTTATAGCATTTCTTTCTTTTTTGCCTTACAATATACTCTGGATTTTTCAAACTTTTAAAATCAACATGCATTGTATATTAATTTTCTTCCTAATCTTTCCCTCTGATTACATACCTCCCCCATTTTCTCAATCACTTTGACACAGAATTCTTTTGATACCGCTTTGCCAGTCTAAAATCTCCACGGCCGGCAGTTCCTCTGCCCAGGCTTCACATGAGCCTGCTGGGCTCACTTCCCCGACTCTGCCCAGCAGGCTGCACTCGGCTCATGCTACTGTCCCAGATCCCGTGCCTGCTGTGGCTCTGTGCTCACCCATGGCTGGTTGGGGCAGGCGGTGACCAGCTTCCACCTTGGGTGCTGGTGTCTGGACAAGGGAGACGTGGCGGCGCCCCAAAACTTGGGGATGCCAGCAACCGCAGAGCCCCAAGGGGTGCTACAGCTTTTGTTTGGGGAGCCCTGAGGTCTGAGCCCCCAGGAAGTGTCACAGCTCATTCGGTCCTGCTGCCCACAGCTTGGTGAATGGGAACCCGTGGTGTCAAGTGGTTTTTCCACTCCCATAGCTCTGCAAGCAGAAACGTATGTTACAGCTCTTTTCGAACCCTGCATTCAGCAGGTTCCAGGTTCTTGTCCTGTGATCAAGAGGAATGAGGTATGCAGACACTGGAGAGTGAGCAAGGCAGATAACATTTTATTGAGCAAAAGAAAAGCTGATGAAAACGAGAAAGGGCCCTGGAGTGAGCAGCCATCTGTCTGAGATGGCCAGAAAGTGGGTAGCGGTCTCAGACTGAGTCTGGGGTTTTTGTGGGGTCAGAATGGGGTAGTGCGTGCTAATTGGTCCATGACTTGGCCTGGAGAAAGCACCATTTAATTGGCTAAAAGGCATCGAGGAAGTTCTCACTCTGGCTCTGGACTCCACCCAAAACTAGTGGAGTTTGGTTTTCAGGTTTCATCCTGTCTTTGACTTGAAGGTCGGGTTTCACTGATGACATGTCCCTGTTTGCCTAGGAATTTGTCTGTCTCCTGCTGCTATCAGCTTTATTAAGGTATAATTTACATATCATAAAAATTTATCCATTGTAAGTATAGAATTTATTATTTCCATGATAGAGTTGTTAAACCATTACTGCAAATCCAGCTTTAGAACATTTCCATCATCTCTAAAAGTCCTCTCATGTCTGTTTACAGTTAATCCCTGATCCCACTGCCAGCCCCAGACAACCACTGATCTGCTTTCTATCTCTGTAAATGTGCCTTTTCTAGACATTTCATACAAATAGAATTATACAATAGAGTCTTTCGTATTCGGCTTCTTTCACTTAGCCCAAGTTCGTTTGTGCTGTAGCATGTGTCTTAGTTCTTTCTTTTTTGCTGCCGATAGTATTCAATTGTATAAAAATACCATATCCTATTTATCCATTCATCAGTTAACAGACATCTGGGTTCTTTCCAGTTTTGAGTTATTGTGAATAATGCTACTCTGAACATTCATATGCATGTGTTAATGTGGATCAGTTTTGATTTCTCTAGGGTAAATTCCTGGGGGAGAGTTACTGACATTCTGGTTTCTGTCTCACCGACTCCTTGTATAAGAACTTAGGATGCATAGAGCAAAGTCTGGTGGTGTTCTGATGGTGTCCACCTAGGCAGGTGTCCTATGCAGAGGATGGCCCTCCTCCTCTGCCACTGTCTGGTAGAGAGTCAGTGGAGAAGGGAGTGGAAAAGATGACTATCAGTGGACTGGCTGAGCCCTCCTCTTTTTTTTTTTTCTATTTCTGAAACCTACTGAGATCGTCCCTGACTCCTTTGTACCTGAAGGTCCTTGCACTTGAAGTTGCCTGTAATGTGAGATACTCTTCCTTTACATCTTTGAAAGACAGACTCTACCTTATTACTCAGGAGGCAACCCAATTATCACCTTAACAATCCTACCACTGTCACCACTCCCTCATCATCTTTTATTTTTCTCACACTACTGCCACTCTGATGTTATCGTGGCAGTTACCTGTTTTCCCCCTCAGTGAAAATATTCTTGAGGTTAGGGACTTGGTCTTTCTACCACTTTACCCTGATGCCTAGAAGAATGCCTGAGATATTATAGGATTCAGTAAGCTTTTGTTTATTTCAGAATTTTAACTTTCTTTCTGTGAGGTATTCCTTCATGTCTGTGCTTCATTCAACTGTATGTATTCTACCATCTTCTACAAATTTTCAAATGAATGGAAAATGAAAACCCCTATCAGCATTCTCTGAGGATCTTCACATCACAGCTTCTGAGAAATCAGCAAATTTTGGAATAAAACATTCTCAGCCATAAGTCTGAAGATCTGTGGAAGATCTTTTTGGGGCCCAATTTTGTTGTAGGACTTTCTCCTTAGGGATCTTGTCACGTGACCAGGAAAGATTAGGCTTGCAGACTTATAGAAAGGTGAGAAAATGAAATTTATTGGGCAAAAAGGAACGAAAGGGAAACAGGGACTCTCAGCAAAGCAAGAGTCTTGCTGGCAGATTTCCTGCCTCACAGCCTGAGTCCCAGGTACCACCCAGAAAGAAGAGAGGCCAGGCGCCTCCCTGCTGCAGAACGATGGGAACTTCCCAAGGTTCCACCCTGTTCTCCCAGTGTGCAGGCCGGTCAGAGCTTCTCTGGAGACCCCTTTATATTTGGCTGTCTCAGTTTCATCACCTGTAAAGGGTGAATAAAACTATTGGTTCCTTCTAGCTCATGTAGAAATTAGATTACAGATGGAAAAATATTTTGGAAAATTTCAAAGCATTTTGGAAGTGGGAATTCTCCTCTTTCTGTGCTTCCGACCTTGGGAAATGCCACCACTCACCTCCCAAGACTTGACACTTGGACTCTCTTCACTCATCTCCAGATCCCGTCTTAATTATTTTCCTTCGAAATATACTTAAAATTTGTCTTTTCCTCCCATCTCCACTGATACTGTCTCAGTTCAGACTTTTGGCATTTCTTACCTAGGTTATTGCAACAACCTTTTTTCTCCTGTTTTAAAATATTATTTTAAAATGTTTCATTGGAGTAAAATATGCATAACATAAAATGTGCTATCTTAACCATTTTAAGTGTGCAGTTCGGTGACATTAAGTAAATTCACACCATTGTACAGCCATCGCCACCATTCATCTCCAAAACTCTTACCAGCTTGCAAACCTGAAATTCTGTACCCATTAAACACTAATGCCCAATTCCCTTCCTGCCACTTTCTGTCTCTATGAATTTGATCACTCTGGGTATGTCATACAAGTAGAATCATACAGTATTTGTCCCTTTGTGACTGGCTTGTTTAACTTAGCACAATGTTCTAAGGCTTCACTCAGTTTGTAGCATGTGTCAGAATTTCCTTTTTATTTATTTATTTATTTTTGAGACAGAGTCTCACCCTGTTGCCCAGGCTGGAATGCAGTGGTGCAATCTTGGCTCACTGCAACCTCTGCCTCTTGGGGTCAAGCAATTCTCCTGCCTTAGGCTCCCAAGTAGCTGGAACTACAGACGCATGCCACTATGCTGGCTAATTTTTGTGTTTTTAGTAGAGATGAGGTTTCATCATATTGTTCAGGCTGGTCATGAACTCCTGACCTCGTGATCCGCCTGCCTTGGCCTCCCAAAGTGCTAGGATTACAGGTGTGAGCCACCATGCCCGGCCCAGAATTTCTTTTCTTTTTAAGGTTGAAAAAATATTCCATTGCATGTGTATATTATGCCACATTTTGTTTTTCCATTCATCTGTTGATGGACAATTGGGTTATTTCCAACTTTTGATGCTTGTGAATAATGCTGCTATGAATATGGGTATACAAATATGAATACCTCTTTGAGATCCTGTTTCTAAATTCTTTATGCTCATTAATGGAATTCCTGGATCATTTGGAAGTTCTATTTTTAATTAGAAAAATATTTTTTTGAGGAACTGTCATACAGTATGTTTTCCATAGCAACTGCACAATTTTACACTCCCACTGGCAATGCATAAGTGTTCCAATTTCTCCACATCCTCGCAAACACTTCTGGTTTTTTTGAAAAAAATGTTATAGTAACCATCCTAATGGGTATGGAGGTGGTATCTCATTGAGGTTTTAATTTGCATTTCCCTAATGATTAGTGATATTGAGCATCTTTATATGTCATACATAAAAAGAAGGAAAAGGTAACCTATACAATGAGAGAAAATATTTGCAAATCATATGTCTGATAAAGGGTTAATTCATTCATATATATTGAAAGAAAGAGAAAGACAGAAAGAAAGAAAGAAGGAAAGAAAGAAAGAAAGAAAAGAAAAGAAAAGAAAGAAAAAGAAAGAAAGAAAGAAAGAAAAGAAAGAAGAGAAAGAATGAAGGACAAGCCAGAATACCAGAATGGCATAGAGCAATGTGAGGTTGCACTTAAAGGACTGGAGAATAGCAGCATGAGAGTCCCCCATGGGATGGAGGGCAGGAATGCTGAGTGGTTCCAAACTTGACTACATATTTTAATCACCTGGAATGCTTTAAAGAGTCCCGATGTGTGGGTTCCACCACAAAGATTCTCATTTATTCGATTAGGGTATAGCCTGGACATCTGTATGTTTTAGAAGTCCGCAGATGAGAGATGAAAATGTTCTTGAATTAGACAGTGGTGATGGCTGTACATTGTGAATGTATTAGAACGTATAAATATTATCTTTGTGTATTTTACTACACACACACACACACACACATACACACACACACACACACACACATGCAAGTTCACCAATGATGCTATAGGCAAGACAAAGTTGACAATCAACAAGGTTTTGTTGCCATTTTTCAAATAATAAGAATCAAGTGGAGGTCTTTGTTAAATAAATAGATTGCCAGACCTCTGAGCCAGGAAGTCTCATTCTGTTCATCTGGATGGGGCCAAAGGAATCTGTGCTTTCAAATAGAACCCCAGGTAATTCTTATACAAGAGAAATTTTGGAAACCCACATGTGCCCACTGCTTCCCAAGCATGCTCAATTGTAAGAATCACTGGGAGATCCTGCTAAGCTTCCAAACCTACTGATAGGTCCCATCCAGACCTATTAAACTCAGATCTACAGGGAAGGATTGGGCCTCAGTGGATTTAATATGCTACACAGCTAATTCTTCTGACCAGGCAAACTTGAGAAATACCATCTAGTCTAGCCCTCAGTGTTGGCTGTTCTGCAAAAATTCCTGTGTGCTTAAAGAGAAAGTCAAATTCCTTATTCCCAGAGATGCTGATTCTGGGTAAGGCCCAAGTATCCACAGTTTATTTTTTGTTTTATAAGCTGCCACCCCTGAGTTTGAGGAATAACTGTGGTGAATCACTGTTGCAGCCATTCTTTAGGAAAGCAAATTGTGTTCATGTTTCATGGCTACTTATTGAGTCCTTGAACATGTGCAGTTCTACATGGCAATATATTTAGAAGCTGAGAATGAGAAAGGTAAGGGTATCTGGGCTTGCTGTAAGGGAGATGGCTGCACTTTAGTCAGGAGTAGGCTGAGGCAGCCTTCTGGTGCAGCATAACTCAGTATGTTTGGAGTGCAGGTGTACAACTCTGCACAGTATATAACCATGCCACATGAGGCACTTTATGTAACTAAGCCACCTAAGGTGCATTAGATGATCATCCATGTGAGCTCATGCTTGGCTGAGAGCCACTATTGTCTGTAAAACATATAACTACCCTGCTGACACTGTACATATGGCTTGCACTCAGGGAGAGAAGGTATATACAGCTTGTGCCCAAGACTCACACCCGGGCTCACTTGTGCCTAGAGAGAGTAAAAGCCATGTCAAAACTGCCTACAATTCCTCGAGTGTTTTTCCAGCCACCTGCCACCCCACCGACTCCCCTTGTTAGACCTCAGCTAGAACCTAACACCTGCCCATGCAAGTGGCTGGGAAGAAGTTGTGGAAGCAGGAAGAAAAAGATTAAGATGTACAAAGAGTAAAGAAAGAGAATCCTTGGTGACAGCTTGCTGTCATGTTGGGGGAAGCAGAGATTCTGGTGAGCTTTGACATCTCCTCCAAGGGGCCTGGCTGGCAGAGTGTCCAGGGTTGGGTCTTGAGGAAAGTCCCTGGTGGGCTGTGTGCATCCTCTAGCCGGATCCCAAGTTAATTATGGAAGCTGATAACTTCCTCCAAGCCAGGGAGCTCAATGATTGCTTCTGACCAGAATATGGTTCTATTTGAGGCAGAAAACCCATAAGAAGATGAATTCTTTTCCAGTATCTTGGGCTTGACAGGAAAACAAACAAGTCTGACAGTCAGAGTGAATCAGAATTTATTTATTTCAGTAATCTTTATATCTGTACAAGGCAATGCTCTATTTTACTCTGCTTATCCAAATTACAAGTTTTCAGTTGTCTCCTATGGTTGTCATAAGCTTTTTCTGTTTGTTTGCCAGCATCCATATCATCTCTTCCTATGTTGAGTGTATAGGGAGAAATCGACATAGGCATGGCTTCTTGAACAGTCCTCCCTGAGGACCAAGTGCATGACAGATCCAGGCAAAAACAAGCACAGTGAAAGCAGTGACCTAGAAGGGTGCTGCTTATCTGGCTCTGCTGGCTCTGACCCCTGGAATCTTGGTGGCTGTGGTCAGGTAGGGTTCTTACATAATCCAGTGTTTATCCCAGACATGAAGGAAACAAATTACAGTCTTGAGCTCTATAATGACGTTTCAGTCATTGATGAACTGCATATATGACAGTGGTCCCATAAGATTAAAATGGAGCTGAAAAATTTCTATTGCCTAGTGACATTGTAACCATCATAGCACAACTTCACTCTGTAGTGTGGTGGTGATGCTAGTATGAACAAAATTACCGCACTCTCAGTCATATAATAGTCTAGCACACAGTTATGTGCCATACATAGCATTTGACAATTATAATAAATGACTATGCTACTGGGTTAAGTATTTACTATACTATATATATATTTTTAAGTGTACTCCTTCTACTTATTAAAAAAAAGCTAACTATAAAACAGCCTCAGGCAGAGCCTTCAGGAGGTATACAGAAGAAGGCATCGTTATCATAGAAGATGACAGCTCCATGCATGTTATTGACCCTGAAGACCTTCCAGTGAGACAAGATGTGGAACAGTGATATTGATGATCCTGACCCTGTGTAGGCCTAGGCTAACGTGTTTGCTTATGTTTTAGTTTTAACCAAAAAAGTTAAAAAAATCTAAAAAGAGAGAAAAGCTTATAAAGATATAAAGAAAGAAAATATTTTTGTACAACTGTATAATGTGTTTGCATTTTAAGCTAAGTGTTATTACAAAGGGGTCCAAAGTTAAAAGAAAATCTAAAAGTTTGTAAAGTAGAAAAGCTACAGTAAGCTAAGGTTAATTTATTAAATAATTTTCAAAATAAGTTTAGCATAGCCTAAGTGTTCATAAAGTCTATGGTAGTGCACACTAATGTCTTAGGCCTTCACATTCACTCACTACTCACTCACTGTCACCCAGAGTAGCTTCTAGTCCTACAAGTTCCAATCGTGCTAAGTGTTCTATGTTGCTGTTTTTAAAAAATCTTTTATATTGTATTTTTACTGTGCCTCTTCTATGTTTAGATAAATTTAGATAACAATTACTTACCATTGTGTTATAATTACCTACATTATTCAGTACAGTGACATGCAGCACAGTTTAGAGTCTAGGAGCAATAGGCCACATACCACATAGCCGAAGTGTGTAGCAGGCTACACCATGTAGGTTTGTGTAAATACACTGTATAATGTTCACAGAACGGTGAAATCTCCTAATGACACATTTCTCAGAACATACTCCTGTCATTAAGCAACACATGACTGTATAAGTGTTTGTAATCTCCCTCTAAATTACTTTTTTACACATCTGTCTCCTGGCTTAAAGGAGAACTTCTTGAGAACAGGAACTTGACTTTATTTAGTTATATCTCTCACAATTATCTTAGTGTCTGGCACAGAATGGAGAGTTGTAATTGTTGGTAAAATTAATGTATAAGATATAGCCTCTGTCTCTTTAGAAATAACAAAATGATGACAAGCCTAAATTTATAAGAGGAACATAAACTGCTGCATAGATAATAATCCATGCACTTTGATGTATCCATATCTGCATTCAGCAAGTAATGTTTCCGTGGTCTGGCACTCCCCAAACAAATACTTTCTACTCCTGTTGTTAGTTATCAACATCTGCTTCGTATGGCTTAAATAATCTTTTATTTTTCGTTCTACTCTCAATTGTACAATTCAAAGAAAACATTCTTGCTTTCATAATGTGCTTCGTTTTGTCAATTGTCATTTTTTTCAAATTTGATTTATTCATAGTTTGACTTCTCATCAAATGCAGCACATTTTGAGCTCCTTTATCTGCTGGATTTTCTACCTTTATCAGTAATAGAGTATGGAGGTAGAGCACATAGAAAATCTAATATTAAATCTTGGTCTAAAAACAACAGGAAATCCCAGAAATTTTCACCGGAATAATTGGCACACACCAAGGAAAACCAGTGTGATAACTGCCAGCCGAAAATGCTCATGTTCATTTGAATCACCACTGGTGACCTAGTTTGGTCAGAGGCAAACTATTGTGTTACTTCATCCTCCGAACATACAGCACCTGAGTCAGCATTCTGAAAAACAAAACAAAACAAAAAAGTAATGCCAATTTTCAAAATAAGTTTGAACTTGGCCAACATGTTTTATGAGCTTGTTTAACAGCAGCAAGCAATAATGTTTACAGTTTAATTTGTTTTCTAAAGAATCGATGTCCCTGGGCCTTCATCTAAACTAAAAGTGACGTTGTGATACTTAAAATGTGAAACATTCAGGACCCACATGGAGTAAGAAGAATGGACTGACTTTCACGTATGTTTAAAAGGTAACGGATTACACTGATTACCATTTTATATGGAATTCTGCCTCCCATACTAGAATTTTTCAATATGAAAACTCAGCTTTAAGTTAGACAAAGGCAGAGGAAATCTTCTGACTTTGGGTCAATGTGGAGATGCAACAGGAAAACTTTCTTTTCCAAAGATCTGGAAGAGCCATGGTGACACCCTTGAAAACATCATTTGCTAACAAGTAGATCTGTTTTGTAATCAGAGAACATCTGGCTTGCATTTCCAGAGCCCCTTCATTTGAGGGTATGATTGGGAGAAGCACCAAGCTGTAATATCCCAATGGTAGTTTTGACCATTTCTCAAGGGCATCCCAAATTCCAGGGTGTTTTTTACTATTGGTTGTAGGCTTCAGTTGCTCTCCAGTGCTGACCTGTTTGTACTTTTGTTTCACCTTTGTTACGTTATTTAGTATAGAAGATCTAGAAGAATGTTTACTAAATGAGCTTTAGGGTTCACCAACACCTGGGCTTTCATTGCCCAAAAGCATCAGTGGCTGACATCTATGTCTAATACCCTCTCCTCTGGGAGCTGTGCTCTTCCTCACCCATGGAGGTGCCATTTTCTTTTGTGACCCCCACCCCTTATCCAAGCTGAGCTGACTCTTCCTTGAATTTTTTGATTTTTATTTTGGATTCAGGGAGTACACATGCAGGTTTGTTATATGAATATATTGCGTGAGGCTGAGGCCCAAACAGTGAACACAGTACCCAATAGGAAAATTTTCAGCCCTTGCCACCCTCCCTCCCTCACCTCTTTTAGAGTACCCAGTGTCTGTTGGTCCCCTCTTTGTGTCCATGTGTACCCATTGCTTAGCTCCCACTTATAAGTGAGAACATGTGATATTTGATTTTCTGCTTCTGTGTTAATTCACTTAGCATAATGGCCTCCAGTTGCATCCACGTTGCTGCAGAGGACATGATTTCATTCTTCTTTATGGCTGCAGAGTATTCCATGGGTATACACGTACTTCATTTTCTTTATTTAATCCAGTATTGATGGGCACCTAGGTTAATTCCATGTCTTTGCTATTGTGAATAGTGCTGCAATAAACATAAGTGCAGGTGTCTTTATGGCACAATGATTTCTTTTCTTTTGGGTAATGAGATAGCTTGGTCCAATGGGAGTTCTATATTTAGTTCTTGAGAAATCTCTAAATTGCTTTCCACAACAGTTGAACTAATTCACATTCCCACCAACAGTGTATGTGTTCCCTCACCCTACAACCTTGCCAACAACTGTTATTTTTTAACTTTTTAATAATAGTCATTCTGACTGGTGTGAGATGGTATCTCATTGTGGGTTTGATTTGCATTTCTGTGATTATTAGTGGCATTGAACATTTTTTTCATATGCCTGTTGGTTGTTTGTATGTCTTCTTTTGTGAAGTGCCTCTGTCCTTTGCCAACTTCTCAATAGGGCTTTTTTTTCATGTTGATTTGTTTATGATCCTTATCGATTCTGGATATTAGTCCTTTGTCAGATGCACAGTTTGAAAATATTTTTTCTCATTCTGTACGTTGTCTGTTTACTCTGTTGATAGTTTATTTTTCTGTGCAAAAGCTCTTTAGTTTAATTAGGTCCTAATTGTCAATTTTTTTTTTTTTTGTTTTTTTTTTTTTTTTTGAGATTATGTCTCACTCTGTCGCCCAGCCTGGAGTGCAGTGGCATGGTCTTGGCTTACTGCAGCCTCTACCTCCTGGGCTCAAGCAATCCTCCCACCTCAGCCTCCCGAGTAGCTGAGATTACAGGTGTGTGCCACCAAGCACAGCTAATTTTTGTATTTTTTTGTAGAGACAGGGTTTTGCCAGGTTGACCAGGCTGGTCTCAAACTCCTGAGTACAAGCTATCCACCCACCTTGGTCTCCCAAAGTGTTGGGATTACAGGTGTGAGCCACTGTGCCCAAACTGTTTTTGTTACATTTGCTTTTGATGTCTTAGTCATAAATTCTTCACATAGATCAGTGTTCAGAAGAGTATTTCCTAGGTTTCCTTTTCGGATTTTAATTTTTTAATTTTTCTCGTTTTTGTTTTGTTTTTTGTTGAGATGGAGTTTCGCTCTGTCTCCCAGGCTGGAGTGCAGTGGTGTGATCTTGGCTAACTACAACCTCAGCCTCCTGGGTTCAAGCAATTCTCTGCCTCAGCCTCTTGACTAGTTGAGATTATAAACACCCACCCTGTGCCCACCACCACGCCCAGCTAATTTTTGTATTTTTCGTAGAGATCGCGTTTTTCCATGTTGGCCAGGCTGGTCTTGAACTCCTGACCTCGTGATCCACCCATCTCTGCCTCCCAAAGTGCTAAGATTACAGGCATGCGCCACCGTACATGGCTGGCTTTTTATAGTTTGAGGTCTTAACATTTAAGTCTTTAATCTATCCTGAATTTTTGTATATGTGAGAGGTAGGGGTCCAGTTTCATTCTTCTGCATATGGTTAGCCAGTCTTTCCAACACCATTTATTGAATAGGATGTCCCTTCCCCATTGTTTATATCAGCTTTGTCAAGATCAGCTGGTTATAGGTGTGTGGCTTTATTTCTGGGTTCTCTATTCTTTTCCATTGGTCTGTGTGTCTTTTTTTTTTTTTTCTTTTTTTT
>NW_016107740.1:518932-520346 GCF_001604975.1 Cebus imitator | reverse complement strand
TAACCAGTACCATGCTATTTTGGTTACTGTAGCCTTGTAGTATAATTTGAGGTCAGGTAATGCGATACCTCCAGCTTTGTTCTTTTTGCTTAGGATTGCTTTGGCTGTTTGGGCTCTTTTTTGGTTCTGTTTAAATTTTAGAAGAGTTTTTTCTAATTCTGTGAAAAATGACATTGGTGACTTGATAGGAATTGTAGATTGCGTTGTGCAGTGTGGCCATTTTAATGATATTGATTATTCTAATCCATGAGAACAGAATGCTTTTCCATTTGTTTGTGTCATCTATTATTTCTTTCAACAGTGTTTTGCAGTTGTCCTTGTAGAGTTTTAACCTCCTTGGTTAGATGTATTCCTAGGTACTTTATTTATTTATTTATTGGCTATTGTAAATGGGATTGCATTCTTGATTTCGTTCTCAGCTTGAATATTATTGGCATACAAAATTGCTACTGAATTTTGTACATTGATTTTTGTATCCTGAAACTTTACTGAAGCCATTTGTCAGGTCTAGGGGTATTTTAGCAAAATCTTTAGGGTTTTCTGTGTATAGAAACATATTACTGGGGAGGCTGAGGATTGCTTAGCCCTGGGCAGTTAAGGCTGCAGTGAGCCGAGATAGCGCTGTTGCACTCTAGACTGGGCAATGGAGTGAGACCCTGCCTCAAAAGAAAAACAAGTTATATTTTCAGTGAAGAGAGATAATTTGACTTCCTCTTTTCCTGTTGTCTTTCTTTGTCTTGCCTGATTGCCCTGGCTAGGACTCCCAGTATGGTGTTGAATAGAAATGGAGAGAGTGGACATCCTTATCTTCTTCCAGTTCTTGGAAGGAATGATTTCAGCTTTAGCTCATATGGTATGATGTTGGCTGTGGGTTTGTCATTGAAGACTCTGATTATTTTGAGGTATGTTTCTTCAATGCCTAGTTTGTTGAGGGTTTTTATCATGAAAGAATATTGGATTTTATCAAAAGCTTTTTCTGTATCTGTTAAGATGATCATATGGTTTTTGTTTTAAATTCTGTTTATGCTGTGAATTACATTTATTGATTTGCATATGTTGAACCATTCTTGCATCCCAAGAATAAAGCCCACTTGATTGTGGTAAATTATCTTTTTGATGTGCTGCTGGATTCCATTTGCTGGTATTTTGCTGAGGAGTTTTAAATCTGTATTTATCCAGAATATTGACTCATAGTTTTCTTTTTTGCTGTCGTTGTTGTGTTCTTGCCTGATTTTGGTATCAGGCTGATACTGGTTTTATAGAATGAGTTAGGGAGCAGTTTATCTTCCTTAATTTTTTGTAAGAATTTCAGCAGGATTCATCTGTTCTTTGTTTGTTTCATGGAATTTAGCTGTGAATCTGCCTGGTCTAGGGCTTTTTTTCAGTTGGTAGTGTGTGTTTGTTTTTTTTTTTT
>NW_016107740.1:515773-518648 GCF_001604975.1 Cebus imitator | reverse complement strand
CTCATTATTGGTCTGTTAAGGGTTTCAATTTCTTCCTGGTTCAATCTTGGGAGATTGTGTGTATCCACGAATTTATCCATTTCTTTTAGATTATCTAGTTTGTGCACATAGAGGTGTTTATAGTAGTCTCAGAGGATCTTTTGTATTTCTGTGGGATCAGTTATAATGTCACCTTTGTCATTTCTGATCGTGCTTATTTGGATTATCTTACTTTTTCTAATGTAGCCAGCAGTCTATCGATTTTGTTTATCCTTTCAAGAAACCAACTTTTTATTTTGTTGATAAAAAAATTCTTTTTTGTCTCAATTTCGTTTAGTTCTGCTCTGTTTTAGTTATTTTCTTTCTTCTGCTAACTTTCAGATTAATTTATTCTTGTTTTTCTAGTTCTTTTATCCTTTTTGAATTTATTATAATACAGAGAAAGCCAATCTATAATGAAAGCCAATAGAGTCAAAACAGAAAGCATGAAAAGAGAGACCAAAGGGTTTGCTGTCTGGCTTTAGAGCCCTATTTCCAGTTGTTCCTTAGACTCAATGGCATCTCTGCTTGGATTGGTCGTTTTAGAACTCCCTGGGTTTCTATCACTTGAAATCAAACAAATATAACATGAAGAGCAGTTTATGGCCATCTCCAGGTAAAAGTTCTTTTTCTGGAACTTACTTGAATGATTTGTACATCTATATTCTATTTGGTTGCCAGAAACACTGTTAGCTGAGTAGCTTTCTTCATTAGAATTTACTGGAGGAGATAAAAATGGGAGAAATAAGTTCAATCAAGATTTTTTTCCTTAATACAGAAAGATGCTATTACTGACACACAATAGAATGATGATGATGATGATGATGATTAAGGCTGTCAAGTGAAGCAGTGGGATTGAAGAAGAAATGAAGAAATCTGTAACTGGTTGTGATCAATTAGTTGTAAACACTACTATATGGGACCAACCTAGAATTCTTTCTGAATTAGTTTTCTGACAACAACGATTAGCATTAATGTCATTCAAACTTTTAAAAGGCTCATTTTGAACACCTATTGTATGCTGGGCATGAAGCACATAGAGATAAAAGGCCTAATTCTCTACAGAAGTTTACAGTCTAGGTCAATTGTGCTCAATTGTGTCTCTTCAAGTTGGCAGCCACTGCATCACCTGGGAACTTGTGAGAAATGCAAATGACTCAGAAACCCAGCAATCTGTGTTTTGTCAGGTGATGCTGACATAGCTAAAGTGTGAGAACTGATCTAGGGACTTATTTATGTGTATCTGCTTACCCATCGCCCTTCTCACTAATAGCACAATTTGTAAACTATAATACAAACCCAACCCCCAATTTAAATGATTGAAAATTAAATCATTTTTAGCTTTCTGAACAATACAGTCCAACTGTAGACATCCTGGGAAAACCACTCATGTTCTTGCCCCAGGACCAACAATAAAGGTAGGTGTGTGCTCCTGGCCTTTCTAAAGTGGCTCCAGTTTATCACAGCAGATAAGACAACACATGGAAATAACTCACAACAGTTGGCCCCCGCAGGCCTGGATTCCTCTTGGCACCACCTCACTCATACCCGGTCTGTGAGCTGGGAGCCTGTGCCAGGGCCTCTACCGGGAGGTGTCTGAGAAAAGTCAGCCATATCAGCCCTCAAACCACATCAGAGCTCTTGCCCATTCCTTCCTCTATTAAAACCTACCACTTGGTGCAAAGAGAGAGATAAACTGCGAACAAACTAAAATCAGTGTGTTCAGAGAAGGTAAGAATTTTTCAACCCTGAGAAGTTCTAATTGTCATTGTCTTTGTAGACTCTGTCTTCTAGTTGCCTTCTCTCAGAGAACTTTCTCATTTGCTCTGTTCTATCATTTTGCTTCATTTCTTAATTTTTATATTTCCCATCGCTCGATCTAATTGAGCAAATATTCAGTAAGTACCTAACAGGCAAGCCAAACATAACACGATGAAGAAGACTTAGTGCCCACTCTCAAGAAGCCCAGAGTTGGTGATATTTCACAATCAGTCAACCACCACTTGATGGCTGAAGTGCATGCCACGCATTGCACTTGGTTCTGGGGGTTAAAAATGAATACACCACCACCCCGGCACTGAAAGAACGTGTAGCTTGTGGGAGAGACAGGTACAAACAAAACATGCCAAGGACTGTCATAGAGGTAAGAAGGCATTAAGAAAAGGCAGAGGTGAGATTGAGTGAATCTACCTGAAGGAGCTGAGGAAGGCTAGAAGGAGAATCTGTCCTTGGAGTTGGGTTGGCCCTGTGAAGGGTGGTGGACAGAGGGATGCCTGTAACAACATAGTGTGTCCAGAGGAAAGGGAGAAGCTCACGCTGGCTAGAGGGTGTCTCTCACGTTTGACGATTAGGTTGGAAAACTAGGCTGGGGCTAGGCTGTGAAGGATTTTATATGCCACGCAGCAGGCTTTGGAGTTGAGACCTGACTTTCTAAAGAGTAGAAGCTGATCAGGGTTTTATCAATCAGGGAAGAGATATGGTCAGATCCAGGACTTAAGAAGCAGTACGGAGGACAGATTTAGGGGGATAAAAGCAAGAAGTGAGTGTTTTAGTTATCGGTCACTGTGTAACAAATGATCCCGGTCAGAGAGATCCAAGATGGCTGATCACTAGCAGCTCGGGATTGTAGCTCCCACTGAAAGCGCAGAGAACGAGAGGATGCCACACTTTCAGACCAATTTTTGTTGCTCATGCACCAGGAGATTCCCAGTGGAGGAGCCCCATGTGTGTCTCCAGCGCGACTCTTGAGGCTGGTGAGGCAGTTTTGCCGCTGCCTTGGAGCGATGGTTCTTGGTGCAGAGTCAGAAAAGCACCATCAATCTTAAAGCCGCTGTTTTGACCGGCACAGTGGGTTGCT
>NW_016107740.1:505901-513805 GCF_001604975.1 Cebus imitator | reverse complement strand
ATCATCTATTATTGCTCACAATTTTGTGAGTTAGTTGAATGGCTCTTCTGCTGTTCTCATCTGGGCTCACTCATATGGCACCATTCAACGAGTGCATCTGAGGGCCCGACTCAGCTGGGACACTGCAAAGGCTGGGCTTCTTTCTCCTTGTGGTCTCCAGGCCATCCTTGCTCCATGGTCGCTCATCTTTCAGTATCTAGGCCGTGTTTTCTCACATATTGGTGAGAGCATAAAGAAGGCTAACGCTGAAGCTACAAGTCTTCTCAAGGCCTGTCCCTGGAGGTTGCACACTATACCTTCTGCTGCAGTGTAGTGGTGATAGCCATATAGGAGAAGTAGGCAACACAAAGATGTGAACACAAGTTGGTTTATTGGAGACCACACGATTAGGAGTTTATTTTCAGAATGTAGGCAATCGACAGTGAGAGGCTGAGCTAAGAAGTCATGTGAGTGGCGAGGAGCAGATGTTTAGAAAATGTAAGAATTCACCATGAAATCGGGCATCATATTAAAGCTCAGATGAGAGTTACAGGCACGTGCTATTGAAGGTCAGGTTGCAGGTGTAGTGGTTGCTGTTGGTGCTTCCTCCCCCATCCCCATTAGCTGCCAATCCTCCATCTCCCAGCTGCTGTGAGTGCTGGGTGACAACAGCTCACAGCTGTTCCTTTCTCTGGAAAATTGCCCTCAACCGAACAGAAGCTGTCTGCCAGGGAAGAGATACACTCCACCTCTTATTGATTGTCATAGGCCATAAAGCCTGCCCTCTTGCCTGTCTGTGAGATTGACTCAGTGGTACAATCCATGCTTCAGAGCTTCCCTGTGGGATCAGGCGGAAGCTGGTCTTCAGCAGGTGAGTCCACATCCTTGTTCTGCCACTTCTCAGGGTCTATGCTGCTTCCTTTACTTCCCTTTTCCTGAGAGCGAGCCCTGGCTCTGAGAAACCCAACCTAAGAAGTGGAGAGAGAAAATATTCAATTAGGTGGTGGAATTTCTTTTTATATATTTTTTCTTCCCCAAAGGTACCCAGGTGCTGGAATTTCTTTTCTTTTTTTTTCCTTTTTCTTTCTTTTTTTTTTAAAGAGTCTCTCTGTCACCCAGGCTGAGTGCAGTGGGATGATCTCAGCTCACTGCAACCTCCACCTCCCAGGTTCAAGCTATTAATTCTGCCTTGGACTCCTGAGTAGCTGGAATTACAGGTGTGCACCATCATGCCTGGCTACTTTTTCTTTTTTGGTATTTTTAGTAGAGATGAGGTTTCACCATGTTGGCCAGGCTGGTCTGTAGCTCTTGATCTCAAGTGTCTGCCCACCTCAGCTTCCCAAAGTGCTAGGATTACAAGTGTCAGCCACCGTGCCTGGCCCCTAGGTGCTGGAGTTTCTAATGGGTTAGTTCCTCTATGCTTTCTTACCTGTGCTATTTTCTCCCTCAATCTTTCAGTTCATGTTTCTCCCCCTACTTTTTGTCTCTCCCCTATAAATTAGTTTCTCTTCTTAAAGATTTTTCTGCACAACTGGGCAGATTTATTTAAGAATGCTTAGATGATTCCTTCTGTTAGATCGATCTGCAAAATATAAAGCTTTACAGAAGGGAAGCCAACAAGATAGGATTAACTCCAAAACATAAGCTCAAACTTATAATAGTCATCCTATGGACAAAGAACACAGGCTATGAGTCTGAAGACCCCATACAGTAGACATCTGTTATATGTTTCTTTGGCATCTGTGTTAGTCCAGTCTGTGTCACAAATACCTGAGGCTGGGTAATTTATAAAGAAAAAAGGTTCATTTGTTTCATGGTTCTGCAAGTTGTACAGGAACCATAGTGCTGGAATCTGCTTCTGGCGAGGGCTTCAGGAAGCTTTCAATCATAGCAGAAGGCCAAGAGGGAGCACGCATATGACATGGCAAAAAGGAGCAATAAAGAGAGAAGGGGGAGGTCTCAGACCCCTTCAAACAACCAGATCTTGCACAAAGCAAGAACTCACTCATCACAAAGAGGATTGCTAAACCATTTGTATTAGTTCTCACACTGCTGTAAAAATGCTACCCGAGACTGGGTCATTTATAAACAAAAGAAGTTTAATTGACTTACAGTTCCAGATGGCTGGGGAGGCCTCAGGAGACTTATAATCATGGCAGAGGGGGAAGTAGGCATGCCTTACATGGCAGCAGGTGAGAGAGAAAGTGTGTGTAGGAGGAAATGTCAGACACTTATAAAACCATCAAATCTTGTGAGAGCTCACTCACTATCATGAGAATGGCATGGTGGAACTGCCTCCATGATCTAATCACCTCCCATCAGGTCTCTCCCTAGACTGGTGGGGATTATGGGGATTACAGTTCAAGTTGAGATTTAAGTAGGGACACAGCCAAACCATGTCACCATTCCTGAGGGATCTGCCTTCACGATCCAATCACCTGCTACCAGGCCCCACCTCCAACACTGAGAATCACATTTCAACATGAGATTTAGAGGGAACAAACTTCCAAACCATGTCAGCATCCTTTTACCCTGTCGCATAGCCTGATTCCTCCCATAAGGACCTATCCTCTTTCCCACGCTTAGCCCATGTTCTTCAGGTGGATCCCCATTTCTGATTCAGAGGAGGGCATGCAACCTAGATATAAACTAATCAGAACATGATACTACCCAGAGACTAGTTTCATAGATACAGAGCACAGGTCAGGCCAATCAGAGACAAACTCAATTAAAAACTTTGCTTAAGTTCCCAGAGAAGGAGGTTCCTACTTTTCTTCCTTTTGGTGTGAATCAGGAAGTATGTAACCCCAGGAGCTGCCGGTAGCTATTGTTTGCTGGTGAGAGGAGGCTCCAAGCAGGAGGAAGTCAGCACAGAGGAAACAGAGCTAAGAAATAGATAAAACTGCATCCTGATGTCATAATATGAGCTCTTATAAAAAGCTGTGCCTGTTATTCCTGGACTCTGCAGTTATATGAGCCAGTATATGTCTTTTTTCCCCTTAAGTTGGTTCCAGTTGGGTCTTGCTACTTGCAACTAAAAGAGATCCAACTAGACATGAAATTTTTATTTAAATAAAGCACTTGCTTTATTATACCTAGATATTTGCTTTCTGTTGCTCAAACATATGCAGTGGATATGAAATGCTTACATGTACATTTTAATCAGGTCTGCAGCTTCTTAATTAGAAAACTAAATCAAAAGGAAACAGTGTTAGCCAAAATAAAGATTGGCAGGTAGGGGAGTAGGACACTTGAACTCTTACCTAGTTTCTGGTCCAGTGTCCTCTTCATTTTGCAACATCCCTTCTAAATTCCAAAGCTCTTCTATACAGAATGCCCGACTTGCTATTTTGTTTCTATTGAGTCTTTGGATATTTTTCTTTCTTTCATTCCCTTTTTATCTCTATTCAAGGGACCTACCTACAAATTTGAGGCATCTCTGGAAAAAAAACCTTGAAGACCTTTGTGAATATAAAACCCCTGGCTTCCAAAACCTTGGCCTTGTTTTAGCTATTTAATGTCAAAAAGCTTCCCAAATCCTTACTATGATACCACCATGCACAGACTATTCACCAGTAATTTCTGAATGTTTACACAAGAGATCATCAACTCACATCTATTAATGTTCTCAATTCTCCCAGGAACCTTGTAAGGTAGATATTTCTATATCCATCTTATAGATGAGAATATTTAAGCTCAGAGTAAGTAATCTGGCCAGAGTCTAAAAGCTGGTAGATGGGAGGCTGAAGGGTAGATCACTTGAGGTTGGGAGTTTGAGACCAGCCTGGCCAACATAGTGAAACCCATCTCTACTAAAAATACAAAAATTAGCTGGGTGTGGTGGCACACACCCAGATACTTGGGAAGCTGAGGCAGGAGAATTGCTTGACCACAGGAGGTGGAGGTTGCAGTGAGCTGAGATCACGCCAGTGCACTCCAGCCTGGGCCACAGAGTGAAACACTGTCTCAAAAATGAAATAAAATTAAAGCTGGTAGGCAAGAGTCAGGATTTAAAGAGTGCTGCCTCCATATGCCATGTTCTTTCCATTGCCCATCAGGCAAATACTAGGCTTTCTACAGCTACATTGGAGAAGACAGGTACTCTTGCACCTCTCCCCAACCCCTGCTCTGACATTGAAACCTCCTTGGAGGTCCTCCATGTGATTAAAGCTGCACATTTATTAATTAAAAAAATTACTGAGCACCTACTGGGTGCCTAGCATAGTTCTAAATGGTGAGAAGGCAACAGCAAGCAAGATAATGTTCCTAGTCCTCAAAGAGAGCTCACATCCCAGGGGTCATAGATAAACATACAGACAGATACTATGCCATGTCAGGGGGTAACAAGTTCTAGGAAGAAAAACAAAGCAAGGTGAGGGGTAATGTGGTTTGGATGTTTGTCGCCTCCAAATCTCAGGTTGAAATGTGATCCCCAGTGTTGGAGGTGGGGCCTGGTGGGAGGTATTTGGATCATGGGGGTGGGTCCTCGTTCTGCTGGATCTCTATTAACTGCAGAAGGGATGGCACCAGGTTAAAGAGGCCAAAGGAGAGACCTGGAGCCAGCAGACAAGAAAGAGGGTTTTATTAGCATGAAACTTACACACGTGCTGGACAGAAGAACCACAAGCACTTGCAAAAACCCTGAAGTTTATATAGCATTTTCACTTAGCACCCTTTCCCTAACAGTCTCCACCTGGAAAACGTCATTTAAATCAAAACAAAGGGACTTGAATCCCTGTATGGCCCCTGTTTCATGAGATGGGCTGGGGGTTCAGATGTTCCTCACAAATATGAAATTAATCTCAGGGTTGGCCACTCCCAGATTTCTTAGCTCAAAACTCCAAACACATATTCAGGTGCATCTGCTATACAGGGTAATTCTCAGGGTATGCTTAAGTTATTGCTGCCAGGTGTGTCTGCCATATAATCCCTCATGAATGGCTTCGTCCTGTCCCCAGGGCAATTAGTGAATTCTTGCTCTATTAGTTATTCAGAAATCTGGTTGTTAAAAAGAGTCTGGCACCTCCTTCCCCTCTCTTGCACCCTCTCTTAACCAGTGACACACCTGCTCCCTTTTTACCTTCTGCCATGATTATAAGCTTTCTGAAGCCCTCACTAGAAGTAGATGTTGGTGCCATGATTCTTGAAGTTTCTGCAGGTTGGCACCTGCAGAATCAAGAACCAAATAAACCTATTTTTAAAATATCCAGTCTTGGCGACACGCAGTGGCTCATGACTGTAATCCCAGCACTTGGGAGGCCAAGGTGGGGGGATCACAAGGTCAGGAAATTGAGACCATCCTGGCCAGCATAGTGAAACCCTGTCTCTACTGAAAATACAAAAATTAGCTGGGCATGGTGGTGTACCTCTGTAGTCCCAGCTACTCAGGAGGCTAAGGCAGGAGAATCCCTTGAACCCAAGAGGCGGAGGATGCAGTGATCCCTTGAACCCACCAGGTGGAGATTGCACCACTACACTCTAGTCTGGTTAAAGAGTGAGACTCCATCTTAAAAAAAATATCCAGTCTCAGGCATTCTTTTATAGCAGTGCAAAACGGACTAATACAGGGGGTTAGAGAGTGATGGGATGCTATTTTAGGTGGAGTGGTCAAGGAAGACCTCTTTGAGGAAGAACATTTGAACAGAGACCCAAATGGAGTGAAAAAGCGAGGGATGCAGTTTTCTGGAGGAGGAGTGTTCTATGCAGACACTGCCTCCTTACTGTATTAGTCCTTTCTCATGCTGCTAATAAAGACATATCTCAGACTAGGCAATTTAAAAGGAAAGAGGTTTAATTGACTCACACTTCTGCATGCGGGGGAGGCCTCAGGAAACTTACAATCACAGTGGAAGGAGAAGCAAACATGGCCTTCTTCACATGAAGGCAGGAAGTGAAGTGAGTGCTGAGTGAAGGGGGAAGCCCCTTAAAACACCATCAGATCTCTGAGAACTCACTCACTATCATAAGAACAGCATGGCAGAAACCACCCCCATGATACAATTTCTTCACCTGCTCCCTCCCACGATATGTGGAGATTATGGGAACTACAAGATGAGATTTGGGTGGGGATACAGCCAAACCAAATCACTTACCATGGAGCATCATCAGCTGTGACTTATCCACCCCACCATGCCTCCCCTAGATAGATTCCCTGTTAACAGGGAAGCCTTGCAGAAAAAGAGCAGAAACTTCTATAGTGATGGTGGTTGGGTGGTGGAGCATGGCTGGGAATGAAGAGAGAAAAGAAGATGCTGGCTGCAGATAGGAATCTGCATTTTTTGTCTGTTTGTTTTGAGATAGAGTTTTGCTCTTGTTGCCCAGGCTGCCGTACAATGGTGCAATCTCTGCTCACTGCAACCTCTGCCTCCCGGGTTCAAGTAATTCTCCGGGTTCAAGCAATTCTCTTGCCTCAGCCTCCCAAGTAGCTGGGGTTATGGGCATGTGCCACCACACCTGGCTAATTTTGTATTTTTAGTGGAGATGGGGTTTCACTGTGTTGGTCAGGCTGGTCTCTAACTCCTGACCTCAGGTGATCCGCCCAACTTGGCCTCAACAAAGTGCTGGGATTACAGGCATGAGCCACCACACCTGGCTGGAATCTGCTTTCTTAAAAATGCTCACCACCTAAAAACTATGTGGTAATACAAATTGGACCCTGGAATACAGAAAGGACATGAATGGAATAATTGGTGACATCTGAACAGAGTCTGTTGTGTGGCACCTAAAGCAGCTCCTTCTTGGATGCTAATCCATCATTTTGACTTCTGATTAACCCAGATCCAGGGAAGCCTCTAAGATTTCCAGTTAATCTATTGTTCCTGTGTAAGAGTAAGTACTTACCATAAATCCTGCCCTTAGGTTATAGCGACCTTTATGCTATCAATATTTCAGTTGTCTTACACTTCCCTTCTGAGTGACACTTCCCTATGGTATATAAACTCTTGGTCTGGTGGGTAATGGCACAGGGATCCACCATCTTTTCTTGCTGCTGTTCGAGGCACAGACATGGTTTCTATTCATAAGTCCCTATTAAATACTCTTTCTTAGGAACTGAATATGTTAGCCTCTTTTTTTGCGTTTTAGCTTCCCTGGACTTTGGAGGCAGGTTTGCATACCTGCCCATTGCAGAACAGTAGTTAAGGGTAATATTTACCAATGTTAATTTTTTTAGTTTTGATAAACATACTATGGTTATAAATGATGTTCAAATTAGGTAAAGCTGAGTAATGGCACAGTAATGGCACAAAAGCTGAGTAATAGGAACTCTGTGCTATTTTTGTAACTCTCCTGTATCTAAAATTATTTCAAAATAAAAAGTTAAAAACAAAAAAGCCAGGCATAGTGGTTCATGCCTGTAACTCCAATACTTTTGGAGGCCAAGGCAGGAGGATTTCTTGAGTCCAGGACTTTGAGACCAGCCTGAGCAATATAGTGAGACGCTATCTCTACAAAAAAAATACAAAAATTAGCTGGGTGTGGTGGTGCATTCCTGTAGTCCCAGATACTTGAGAGGCTGAGGTGGGAAGATCACTTGAGTCCAGGAGTTTGAAATTACGGTGAACTATGATTACACTGATACAGAATGGCTGGGCTCCCAGCTAAACCCCACCCTTAAGCCTGGAATTGTGGCCCTAAGTGAAAACAGCTGACCCCATTTTTCCAACCAAATGTTGCCTTTTTGACCTGCCACGCCCCTATCCTGTGCTCATAAAAAGACTTCAGCTGGCAGAGCAACACAGGCGGCTGAGCAGCCAGGATACAAGTGGCTGATAATCAGAGACTACAGATACATATGGCTAACTTCAGACTGTCAAAAAAAAAAAAAAAAGTAATCAGGAAAAGATCACCTTCTTCCTGCACCATCCCCTTTCCAACTCCTATCCTGCTGAGAGCCACTTCCATTGCCCAATAAAATTCTCCATATA
>NW_016107740.1:501255-505605 GCF_001604975.1 Cebus imitator | reverse complement strand
TTAGAGATTAACAACATGAAAAAAAAAAAATGTCAAAAAAAAAAAAAAAAAAAAAGACAAAAAATGCTATCCACTTTATACTAGCATAAATATTATGGAAACTACAAAATATTGCTGAAACAAATTAATCAAAAACTCTCAATAAACTAGGTACTGATGGAACATATCTCAAAATAATAAGAGCTATTTATGACAAACCCACAGCCAACATCACACTGAATGGGCAAAAGCTGGAAGCATTCCCTTTGAAAACCGGCACAAGACAAGGATGCCCTCTTTCACCACTCCTATTCAACTTAGTATTGGAAGCTCTGGCCATGGCAATCAGCCAAGAGAAAAAAATAAAGGATATTCAAATAGGAAGAGAGGAAGTCAAATTGTCTCTCTTTGTAGATAACATAATTTTATATTTAGAAAACCCCATCATCTCAGCCCTAAAACTCCTTAATGAATAAGTAACTTCAGCAGTGTCAGGATACAAAATCAATGTGCAAAAATCACAAGCATTCCTTTACACCAACAATAGACAAGCAGAGAGCCAAATCATGAGTGAAGTCCCATTCATAATCACTACAAAGAGAATAAAATACCTAGGAATACAGCTAACAAGGGACGTGAAGGACTTTTTCAAGGAGAACTACAAACCACTGCTCAAGGAAATATGAGAAGGCACAAATGGAAAAAAATTCCATTCTCATGGATAGAAAGAATCAATATAATGAAAATGTCCATACTACCGAAAGTAATTTATAGATTCAATGCTATTCCCATTGAACTACCATTGACATTCTTTATCTTCATAGAATTAGAAAAAATGACTTTAAATTTCATACAGAATCAAAGAAGACCCCGTATAGCCAAGATAATCCAAAGCAAAAAGAACAAAGCTGGAGGCATCATGCTACCTGACTTCAAACTATACTACAAGGCTATAGTAACAAAAAGAGCATGGTACTGAAACCTAAACAGATATATAGACCAATGGAAAAGAGCAGAAGCCTCATAAATAGCACCACACCTCTACAACCATCTGATCTTCGACAAAATTGACAAAGACAAGCAATGGGGAAAGGATATTCTATTCAGTAAATGGTACTAGGAAAACTGGCTAGCCATATGCAGAAAACTGAAACTGGACCTATTCCTTATACCTTATATAAAAATTAACTCAAGATGGATTAAAAACTTAAATGTAAAAACCCTAGAAGAAAGTCTAGGCAATACCATTCTGGACATAGGCAGGGCAAAGACTTCATGACAAAAATGCTAAAAGCAATTGCAACAAAAGCCAAAATTGACAAATGAGATCTAAATAAACTAAAGAGCTTCTATACAGCAAAAGAAACTATCATCAGAGTGAACAGGCAACCTACAGAACGGGAGAAAATTTTTGCAATCTAGCCATCTGACAAAGGTCTAATATCCAGAATTTACAAGGAACGTAAACAAATTTACAAGAAAAAAAAACATAAAAAAAGTGGGCAAAGGTTATGAACAGAAGACATTTAGGCTATGTGCAGTGGCTCATGCCTGTAATCCCAGCACTTTGGGAGGCCGAGGCAGGCGTATCACTTGAGGTCAGGAGTTTGAGACCAGCCTGGCCAACATGGTGAAACCTTGTCTCTACTAAAAATACAAATGTTGGCCGGGCACAGTGGCTCACGCCTGTAATCCCAGCACTTTGGGAAGCCGAGGCGGGCGGATCATGAGGTCAAGTGATCGAGACCATCCAGGCCAACATGGTGAAATCCCATCTCTACTAAAAAATGCAAAAAATTAGATGAGTGTGGTGGTGCGCACCTGTAGTTCCAGCTCCTCGGGAGGCTGAGGCAGGAGAATTGCTTGAACCTGGGAGGAGGAGATTGCAGTGAGCTATTGTGCCATTGCACTCTAGCCTGGCGCCTGGTGACAGAGTGAGACTCTGTCTCAAAAAACAAAACAAAACAAAACAAAAACAAACATTAGCCAGGCATGGTGGCATGCATCTGTAATCCCAGCTACTCAGGAGGGCAAGGCAGGAGAATTGTTTGAACCCAGGAGGCAGAGGTTGCAGTGAGCAGAGATTGTGTTACATCACTCCAGCCTGGGTGATAGAGTGACGCTCCTTCTCATGAAAAAAAAAAAAAAAGACATTAATATGGCCAACAAACTTATGAAAAGAAGCTCAACATTACTGATCATGAGAGAAATGCAACTCAAAACCATGATGAGATACCATCTCACACCAGTCAGAATGGTTATTACTAAAAAGTCAGGAAACAATAGTTGCTGGCAAGGCCATGGAGAAATGGGAATGCTTTTACACTGTTGGTGGGAGTGTAAATTGGTTCAACCATGGGGGAAGAAAGCATGGTGATTCCACAAGGAAATAGAACCAGAAATACCATTCAACTTAACAATCCCATTACTTGGTATATACCTAAAGGAATATAAATCATTCTGCTATAAAGACATATGCACACATATGTTTATTGCAGCACTATTTACAATAGCAAAGACATGGAACCAACTCAAATGTCCATCAATGATAGACTGGATAAAGAAATGTGGTACATATATACCATGGAATACTATGCAGCTATAAAAAGGAATGAGAGTATGTCCTTTGCAGGGACATAGATGAAGCTGGAAACCATCATCCTCAGCAAACTAACACAGGAACACAAAACCAAAAACTGCATGTTTTCACTCATAAGTGGGAGTTGAATCGTGAGAATACATGGACACAGAGAGGGGAGCAACATATACCAGGGCCTGTTGGCAGGGTGGGGGCTGAGGGGAGGGAACTTAGAAAATGGTTCAATAGGTGCAGCAAATCACCATGGCACATGCATACCTATGTAAGTAACCTGCACGTTCTGCACGTGTCCCCCCCCTTTTTTATTTAGAAGAAATTTTTAAAAAGACCTAAATAAATAGAGAAATATGTTGTATTTATGGATTGACGAACTTGGTATTTTAAAAATGAACAGATCTAGATGTAATTGCCCAACAGGCTTTCCTGCCTGCTGCAGAGACAAAACCAGTTCACTGAGACCGTGGTATTGCAGCAAAAAAAGAGTTTAATTGGCACGAGGCTGGCCACACGGGAGCGGGAGTTATTACTCAAATCAGTCTTGCCAAGAACTCAGAGGTTAGGGTTTTTGTGGACAACTTGGTGGGCAGGGGGTTAGGGAATGGAGGCTGCTGATTAGCTGGGGATGAAATGATAGGGTTGTGGAAAGCGGTCCTTTTGTGTTAAGTCTGCCTCTGGGTGGGCCTGCAGGGTCAGTTAAGTCCTGAGTCTCAGGTCCAGGTGGGGTCAGCTGGTTGCCAGAAAGTCTGAAAAACAAATCTCAAAAGGCCAATCTTAGGTTTTATAATAGTGATGTTATCTACAAAAGAAATTGGGAAAGTCACATATTCCGTGGCCTCTGGCCACGTAACTCCTGAGCAGTAAGGGATTGTGAAAACGACGCCTATATTTTAGCAGAATTCAGGCCTGTCTCATAATCCTATTATTGTGGACTTTCATTAGTTTTACATAGTTGATTTTAGTCCCTCAAGTAGGAGGGGTTTAGTTTTAGGGAGGGACTTTATCATCCTTGCCTCAAAGTTCAACTATCAACTAAATTCCTCCCAAAGTTAGCTTGGCCTGTGCCTAGGAATGACCAAGGACAGCCTGGAGGTCAGAAGCAAGATGGAGTGAACTATGTCAGATTTCTCTTACTATCATAATTTTGCAAAGGCAGTTTTATAAACAGTCCAGAAACAGACCATATGAAGTCACTAGGGTTATGAAAAAGGAAGAATAAAGCACAAGAAAAAGAATGACCTTCATAAATAGCAATAAATCAGCTGGATACCCATATAGGAAAAATGAATCACAACCTCTATACTACATGATACACAAAAATCAATTCCATATGTATTGTATGAAACAAAGCTTCTAAGAAAACAAGGATATCTTCATGACCTTGGTGAAGGCAATTATTTTTCAAACAGGACGCAGAAAGTATAAACCACAAAGAAAATAAGTGATAAATTGGACTAAATTAAAACTGACAACTTCCTTTTAAAAAAGATCCCATTAAAAGAATGAAGAAACCGGCAGAGCACGGTGGCTCATACCTGTAATCCCAGCACTTTGGGAGGCTGAGGCAGGCAGATCACCTGATAGGCAGATCTCCTGAACTTGATCGGGAGTTGGAGATCAGACTGGCCAACGTGGTGAAACCCCATCTCTACTAAAAATACAAAAAGTAGCTGCGTGTGATGGCACATACCTGTAATCTCAGCTACTCGGAAGGCTGAGGTAGGAGAACTGCTTGAACCTGGGAGGCAAGCGAGCCAAGATCGTGCCACAGCACT
>NW_016107740.1:468891-501228 GCF_001604975.1 Cebus imitator | reverse complement strand
AAAAAAAAAAAAAAAAAAAAAAAAAAAAAGGACCTAACATAGGAAATGTTTGTAACTCATATATCTGACAAAGAACTGGTATCTAGAATATATAACTACTACAAATCAGTAAGACAATTCAACAGATACTTTTGTTTTTGAGATAGAGTCTTGCTCTGTTGCCAGGCTGGAGTGGAGTGGCCTGATTTCAGCTCACTGCAACCTCTGCCTCCTGGGTTCAAGCAATTCTTTTACCTCAGCCTTCTGAGTAGCTCGGACTACAGGTGCATACCACCACACCCAGCTAATTTTTTTATTTTAGTAGAGATGGGGTTTCACTATCTTGGCCAGGATGGTCTGGATCTCCTGACCTCGTGATCCATCCACCTCGGCCTTCCACAGTACTGGGATTGCAGGCGTCAGCCACCATATCTGGCCTCAACAGATACTTTCAGAGCACAAAGCAACATTGATGAATCTCACAGACATGATGAGGTCAAGAAGCCAGGCACAAAAGAGTATATTCAGTATGATTTAATTTATATAAAGTATAAAAGCAGGAAAAACTACTCTATGGCCATACTTGTTATATTTAAGGAGGAGGTGGCTAATAACTGAAAAGGGGCATGAGTATGCTTCTGGGATCCTGGCGATATTTTATTTCCTGATCTGGGTGTTGTATGAAGGAATGTATTCATTTATGATTTGTATAATTTCTATATGTCAACATCTATATCTCTATGCTATATTTCAGTAAAAATTTGTTAAAATGCCATATGTCTTAGTTGGGGAGGAAAGTCTAGATTGGGATTATAATGAATTATTCTCTGAACTGTTGAACTCATCATTGTATTATCTACTGCTGCAAAACAATTATTCTGAAACTTAGCAGCTTAAAACAACAAACATTTATTATCACTCAGGATCTCTCATGAGGTTGCAGTGTAACTATTGGCTGGGGCTACAGTCATCTGAAAGCTTGACTGGGGCTGGGGGATCCATGTCCCAGCTCAATTGCATTGTTGGCAGGCTCTAGTTCCTTGCTAGCTGTTAGCAGGTCTTCAGTCTCTTATTATATGTCCCTCTTCATACATCACCTGAGTGCCCTCACAGCATGACAACTGGCTTTTTCCAGAGTGAGTGAGCAGAGGCAGGAAGATAGCCCAAGATGAAAGCCACTGTGTTTTAAAATAACCTAATTGTGGAAGCGACATACTATCACTTCTGCTATATTCCACTGACCACACAGATCACCCCTAGTGCAGTGAAAGGGAACTACCCTAAGGCCAGCTGGTAGAGATCACTGGGAGACATCTTGAGATGGTTTCCATACCTATCTTTTTCACAACCCTTACTAGAATATTTAGAGAAACTCTAAGACTCTCACACTTCTCTCTGTTATAATTCATTAATACGTTCAAAAATCTCTAGCTGCTTTCAAACTGGTGACCCCATTGGAAGAACTTGCTGGTGAGGGTGAGGAGAAACCTGGGAAGAGGGTCAAATTCTCCCACTGCTGTACCAACAGGCATAGACTCTATGAAGGCGGTCCTTTCCAGCTTGCGGTTTCAGAAATTCTGGCAGGTCCCCCTGCCCTTGGTACCTCAGCATGATGTAACCACTGATCCCTGAAATAACTCCAACAGGAACCTATGCCATTAGCAAAAGATGTTCCTTTCCTATCAAATGGAGGCACATTCACAGCACAGTAGAGCTTTGGTTCCCAAACTTGGCTGCTCATTAGAATTTCGTGGGGAGCTGTTAAAAATATGGATTCCCAAGTCTGCCAAGATCACTGATGCAGACTCTCCAGAGGTGGGCTTCCAGACTCTGCAGTTTGAGAAGGCTTTTCTTCATCTGTCGTAAGAAAAATTTAAAAATTAATTAATTAATTAAAAATAAAAGAGAAGGCTTCTTAGGAGGTTCTGAGAGAAGAGTTGGCCAAGCATCTGACAGCTGGTCCTGCCCCGGTATTTGGAAACCACTGACATATTCCATTAGTGTGTGTAGATTTCAGATCCCTTCTGGAGAGTGAGTTTCAATGTTGGAGGCTGGGCGTAGGGTAGCCATTTGTTCACAAAGAGCCCATTTTTCTTCTCAGCTCCTTTTGCTCAATGTGCTGAGTGAGACAGTGTTTCTCAGCCTCTTTGAATGCCTTCTTGTCCCTCTGCCTGCACTTTGGTTCCCATCACGTCAGCCTTGAAGGTGGAGTGGCCTGTCAGCACCACAGGCTTGTGACTGGAGCCACAGGATCTCCTTTATCTCCTCAACTTCAGGCTCTGTTGTGTGAATCCAGGCTAAGAGCGGTTCAACGACTCAGGGTTAAGAGGACACACGGCCATCTCTTGACCCAGCCAGGAGATGCTTACTCTTTGGCAATAGAAGGACACAATGCTTTGTAGAGTTGCCACTTAATATACATGAGATTACAATTTGTGGATGGGGTGAATTTAGAGACTGTTGTTTTCTCACCTATGAGAAAATACACAAGGCATGGGAAAATTCTTCGTAGTAGTAAAAACTGAAAATATTTGGACTGGGCACGGTGGCTCATGCCCATAATCCCAGCACTTTGGGAGGCTAAGGCAGGCGGATCATGAGGTCAGGAGTTCAAGACCAGCTTGGCCAACATGGTGAAAACCCATCTCTACTAAAAATACAAAAATTAGCTGGGCATGGTAGTGCATGCCTGTAATCCCAGCTACTCGGGAGGCTGAGGCAGGATAATTACTTCAACTTGGGAGGTGGAGGTTGTAGTGAGCCAGGATCACGCCATTGCACTGCAGCCTGGGTGATAGAGCAAGACTTCATCTTAGGGCGGGGTGGAAATATTTATTTTTTTCATCCATTCACTCAACAAATATTTACTGAGCATCTCTGATCTTATCTTTTAATATTCTGCTACTCTCTTCCTTATACCTCTCCAACCACACTGACCCCACTGCTCTTAGAAAAAACCAGGTACTCCTCTGCCTTAAGGAATCTGCTGCAGCCTGGAACTTTCTTACCCAGTTGTCTACTGAGCTAACTTCCTCACCTCCTTCAAATCTTTGCTTACATCTCACCTTCTCAATAGGGCTTAACCTGACCACCCTATTTGCCCCTGCAACCAGCTTCCCTTCCTTACACTGTTCTACCTTTTATTTTTCCACAGCACTGTTTACCTTTTAATACACTATTTAATTGATTAGGTCATTGTTTATTGTTCGAGCTCCTGCTCTTGAATGTAAGTTTCATGAGGGTAGGAATCTTTGTCTGTTTTTTTCACCATGTGTCCCAGGTACCTGGCATGGAGTCTGGCATATAAGAGACTCTTGATAAATATTTGTTGAATGAATCAGTTGGGAGCTGGAAGAGCGGCATGTAATACAGGTGACATCACTGCTGTCATAGAGCAGTGATTTATCAGAGGTGAATGCAAATAAATGATCATAGAAATGCTTATTTAGTGATAACTGTGATAGCTAAGAAGGAAATATGGAGTTGTATACAAGAGTATATGAGGGGCCAAATCTAATTAGGGAGCCAGGGTTAGTGTGTTGAGGCAGCAACACTTAGACCTGAGACCAGAAGGTGGAGTGGAGTAACCTGGCTGAAGGAAGTGGGGAAGGCAGTGGAAAGACCCTCTTAGATTTCAAGTAGTTTTCAGTGGTCCAGCTTATAACAACTGACTATACTGAGGTGTCTCTTGTTTCTCTCAAAGTAGCTATTCAAACTAAGTTTCCAAAAGTCTGTAGACTGCTTACATTTATCTCTGCATCAACATCTGAACACCAACTTCAGAATATTTCTCTTGTTACATATGAATGCTCTTGATAAATAACATTTTTGATCTTCTGAATGTCTCCTTGATCAGCTGAAAGCAAATTAAGTTTTCAAACCTCCTGTATCAGTCCACTGAGCAAATAAAGTTTAAATATTCTCAGCAATCAAACAAGAGTTTCAGACATCTTATCTCAGAAACAAAACCACATAAAAGCTGAGGTAAAAGAGCTTCATACTGAGAGGAAAGCCTTAGTTGATGAGATGAGCAATTCACTAGATATTCTTCCTAGAACTTGAAACAAAGTACTTTACACAAGACAAGAAAGTGTCTGTAGGAATGAGAAGGTCAAAGTTCTAATAGTTAGGCAGAGCATGGAGTTTTATACCTGTTCGGAGGCCAAGGCAGAAGGATCCCTTGAGGCCAGGAGTTTGAGACCAGCCTGGGGAACATAGAGAGACTGTCTCTACTAAAAATAAAAAGAAAATTAGCTAGGGGTGGTAGTGCATGCCTATAGTCCTAACTACTTGGGGGACTGTGATGGGAGGATCAGTTGAGCCTAGGAGTTTGAGGCTGCAGTGAGCTATGTCATGCTACTGTGCTCCAGCCCAGGTGACAGAGTGTGTGACCCTGTCTCTAAAAAAAAAAAGTTACAACAGCTAATCCCTTGCTAGAAATCACCTGGCTACATTAGGCAGTTTTTTTTTTCTTTTCATTACTCAGAAGAACAAGCACATTTATAAGAAAATATACAGGTATGAAATAATGGGTCAGTGGTAAATACTGTGGAAAACATTTTAGATACTTATGAGTAGTAACAGATTTAAATATTCACTTGTTAATTCACTTCTGGGAACTCAGTCTTTGAACTGGATACAAGAGGAAAAACAGCATCCTTTCTTGAGCACTGCGTTCTCAGCTTCAGAGCTGCCCAGGAGATTAGATCTCAGATGATACCTTAGAACCAGACTCAATGCTTGTGGGAGGATTGTGTAGGCTCTTTCATCAGAGTCATATAGTGATAACTTCCATTAATAAAGCCTCTGGGGACTCTGTGTTCTTTTTGCTTTTTTGCTAAGTTAGCCAGCTTGTTGAGGGGAATGGTATAACCTCTGTTGAAGGTTGTGCTGGTTGTGACCATGTCAACAGAAGCAGTAACTTTATCTCAGGATTTCCCTCTGTATCAGTTAGGAGAGGATAGGTTATGCTGCTGTAACAAACAACCCCATAATCTTAATGGCTTAAAACAGTAGAGGTTTATATTCTCACTTAACAACACATGTCCATTTTGGGCCTGTGATGAGAAGGCTGATGCAAAGGTCTCTGACATATCCTGCAGATATTTTCTCCATTGTCTTGGCTGTTAATATTCAGCTCCTCTTTACTTAAGCAAATTTCTGTAGCAGGCTTGACTTTCTCCCCAGAATATGGGTTTTTGTTTTCTACCACTTAGTCAGGCTGCAAGTTTTTCAAACCTTTATGTTCTGCTTCTCTTTTAAACATAAGTTTCAGTTTCAGATAATCTCTTTGAGTGTATACTTTTAGAAACAGTCAACTCACATCTTGAATGCTTTGCTGCTTAGAAATTTCTTCTGCCAGATACATTAAATCATGTTTCTCAAGTTCAAAGTTCCACAGATCTCTAGGGCAGGGGCAAAATGCTGTGTCTCTTTTCTAAAGCATAGCAAGAGTGACCTTTACTCCAGTTCCTAATAAGTTCCTTATCTCCATCTGGGAGCATCACAGTCTGGACTTCATTGTCCCTATCACTATCAGCATTTTGGTCATAACCATTCAACAAGTCCCCAGGAAGTTCCAAATCTTCCCTCACCTTCATGTCTGCTTCTGAGCCATCCAAATTGTTCCAGCCTCTGCCCATTGCCCAGTTCCAAAGTTGGTTCCACATTTTTAGGTATCTTTACGGCAATACCCCACTCTTGGTACCAATTTTCTGTAATAGTCCATTCACACTGCTGTAAAGAAGTACATAAGACTAGGTAATTTGTGAAGAAAAGAGGTTTAATTGACTCATGGTTCTGCAGGCTTAACAGGAAACATGACTGGGAGGCCTCAGGAAACTTATAATCATGGCAGAAGGTGAAGGGGAAGCAAGCATCTTCTTCACATGGTGGCAAGAGAGAGAGAAAGAGAAGGGGGAAGTGCCACACACTTTTAAACCATTGGATCTCATGAGAACTCACTCACTATCAAGAGAATAGCAAGGAGGAAATCTGCCCCTATGATCCAATCACCTCCTACCAGGTCCCTCCCCGAACACTGGGGATTACAATTCAACATGAGATTTGATTGGAGACATAGACCCAAACCATATCACACAATTATTCCTAATGGGTAGGAAAGGATATTGCTAGTAAGTATATGTCGGGGGTCTGCTGGGTATGCTCAGCAGCTGTACATGCTTGTTCATACCTCACATGTCTTATTAGCATCTTAAAGCTCCATCCAGGAGCATGTTTTTACTATTATAATGAGCAAAGTGTCAATCTGAGGACAAGTAAAATTAAAATGCACATGCTCTCTACAGGGGAAAGTTCCTGAAGATAATTCTGCTTGGTTGGGCTTGATTACAATATGAGCGTTGGGGTTTGTTATGTTGCTGGTGCAGCTGCTGTGTCCCACATAGCAGACATGGTAACGGACATGGTTACCAGCTCATGTGTTGATGGTGTGGTTTCCATGTCCCAAGGACATGGTTATTTCCTTGAATATCTATCCTGTCTCAATAATATTGTACTAACCTTTGGCAGAAAAAATGTGGCAATTTTTTCTCTGAATATTATATTTTTAAGAGTTATCCAAGTTGACATAAGGAGTCCTAGTTTATTCATTTAACTGCAAAACAGCCCTTCTTGAACTTTAATTGCCATATGAATCACCGGAGGATCTTGTTCAAGTAACGATTCTGATTTGAAATGTCTAAAGTTCTCAACTGAAGCTGGTTGGGAATCACATTTTGGGAGGCAAGGCTGTGTAGAATTCCCTTGAATGCATGTGGTACAATTTATTCATTTATTCTCGGGTTGATGAACTCTTAGCTTGTTTTAAATTTATGGTTACCACTACATAACAGCACAAGTATTACAGTGAGCATTCATTTGCATATCTCTTGGCATCCTTATGCAAGAGTTCTCCAGAGTATATACCTAGAAAGGCAATTGCTGAGTCATAGGCTCTACCACTGCTCAATTTTGCTAAGTACTGCTAACTTGCTCTCTAAAGTGGTGGCTCCCACTGATTGCTCTTCCAGCAGTTTAGAAAAACTCCTTTTGTTCCATATGCTTACTGCACATGGTACTTTTAGCAGTGAGTCTGTTTTTTCATATATTTATTGAACATTTGATTTCTTTAGTCTTTTTTCTAATTTTATGTGGTGGGTTCTAATCTCAGTGTGTACCTCAAAAATACGATTTTCTTTACTTTGCCAAAATGAAACCAAGGGTTAACCTGATTAAGCCCATCAAACTTAACCTGCCCTGCTTGCTTTTAATCACTTACTTCTAGTTGATTTTAAAACTCCCACTAGCAAGTCATAAAGTCAAATAATACAGAACTAAACTCCTACTAGCTTCCTTATAGATAACATCTCTGACTGTGGGTCACCATAGTGACAGTTGCTTACAGTTGTTTTTCAGGAGCTAAGGGGCAGCTCTTGTCCAGTTCAAGCTGGTTAAGGTTACCCTTCAACTAGGCCTGTGAGAACATCTGAGAGGTGGCCTTTTGACATCAGATGGCCAAAAATCCTACCTGCAGATCATGCTAATCCTGCCATTTTCTGAACATGTATTCTATGAAGAGCCATGAAGCTAGACTATGCATGCACAGATTGTGGATTAACTGACTTTTCCTTATCCCTAATTACCTTTCCTCTTGCCTTAGACTATCTTGCTCCTCTATCCCATAAATATCCCTAAAACCTCATCTTTGGGGAGGTGAATTGGGGAAGGTTCTCTCACCTCTTTGCTTGACTGCCTTGTGATAAACTGTTTCTTTTGCAAAACCTATCATCACACTGATTGACTTGCTGAGTGTGGGCAGAATAAACCTAGTTTGATATAAAAAACACCACTGAATTTTGAACCTGTATTTTTCTAGACTGGTAGGAAATTTATCTCAATCAGTTTGGGCTTCCATTACCACCTCTTCCCTCTGAGAGTCAATCTAAATTCTGGGAGGTTTATGTAGATCCAAGGTGTTAGAGTATAGGTCCCAGGTCCTCCATCTCTGTATATTGTCACTGATGTGTCCTTCAATCCTGCTATCAAGCTAAAGCATAATTGCCTGATGGGTTCTTCCTGCCCACTGCAAAGACAAAGTTAATTCACTGAGACCAGGGCATTACAGTAGAGAAAGAGCTCAATTGACATGAGGTCAGCCTACGTGGGAGAACTGGAGTTACCACTCAAATCAGTCTCCCTGAAGGCTTGGAGATTAGAGTTTTTATGGACAATCTTGTGGGCAGGAGGCTAGGGAATGTGTGTTACTGATTGGTTTAGGATGAAATTATAGGATGTAGAAAACTGTCCTCATGCACTGAGTTCACCTCTGGGTGGGGGGACACAGGATTAATTGAGTCGTAAGCTCTCAGTCCAGGTGGGCTCAGTCTGAAAAACATCTCAAAGAAAATCAATCCTTCGGTTCTATAATAGTGATATTATTTACCTGTAAGGGCAATTGGGAAAGTCACAAGTCTTATGACCTCTAGCCATATGACCTCTGAGCAGCAAGGGATTATAGAAACTGTGCCTACATTTTAGCCAAGTTCAGGCCCCTCCCATAATTCTAATCTTGTGGCCTTTCTTTAGTCTTACAAAGGTGGTTTTTGGTCCCTGAGCAAGGAGAGGGTTAGTTTTAGGGAGGGACTATTATCATTCTTACTTTCAAGTTACACTATAAACTATATTCCCCCTAAAGTTAGCCTGGCCTATAGCCAGCAACGATCAAAGACAGCTTGAAGGTCAGAAGCAAGATGGAGTCAATGTCAGATTTCTCTTATAATTATAATTTTGCAAAGGCAGTTTCAAAAGGAAGAAGCTGAGGCAAAATTAATATAAGTAGAGTTAATTTGGGCCAGGCTTGAGAGCTGCAGCTAAGAAGCACAGATTCAAGTTGGTCTGAATATACATTCTGATTGGCAGCACATACAAATGGATTTTTAAAGGAAAAGAAGAGTCAGTTGCTAAGTTGTTTATCAAGAATTTATATTAGAATTATGTAAGCTATTGGTTATCCATTGTTCTTGGTCTCACGAATTCCAGGAACACGAGGGTAATGGGCAAGGCAGGTAGTTGGGGACAAAATGACTTTAAATAATTGCCCCCAGGCATGGGATAGGTGGAGAGGTGATTTTGGGGGGAATGACTGAAGTTTGATACTCATGTTTCCCTGGGCCTGCACACCTCAACGTAGCTCAGACAGCTCTGAGCTATTTTTCTTTTCTCATTGTCAATCTGGCCCTTCTGTGTCAGCTTAGAGTGTGCTGAACTATCTGCTCTTCTTGCCATGCTGGGATAAGGAAATGTCTGCAAGACTCTAAAGACCCAGGAGCCTAGATGTCCTATGCAGCAATTTCCTCCCTGAGCTTTGGCAGTCTACTTACTAAGGAAAGCATGTTGCCCATCCAACAACCTCCTTGGGACCCACTAACAGTTGCCTTTTTATCTCTTCTCTCTGGCCTCTTGTTCTCTTCTCAGCCCTGGAAGAAATTTTTCTTTGTGTTGAAGATTAGGGTGGAGTGGAACGAGGGAAATCCTCTCTTTCTAATTCCTTTTTTTTTATTCTGCCAGTCTTCACCAATTTCCTAAGGCTTTTGGAAATAAAAGTCAGAAACACTCCTTTTTTCTTCTTTCAGCCAGTCACATCCTTCTCCTGAGGCAATGAGAAAAGAAAGACCTAAGTGCTTGAATGGGGAAAAGGCGGAGGATAAGGGAGATTGTAGCAACATGAAATGGTGCAGCAAATGTGGAAAACAACTTGGCAATTTCTCAAAAGATTAAACGTAGAGTTGCCATACGGCCCAGCAAGTCTGCTCCAAGAGAAATAGAAATATATGTCCATACAAAAACAAATATTCATAGCACCATTATTCATTGTAGCCCAAAGTGAAAATAATCCAAATGTCCATCAACTGATGAATGGATAAAATGCTTTATATTCATATAATGAAATATTATTTGGTGATAAAAATAAATGAAGTGCTGGTACATGAGACAACATTGAATGAAACTTGGAGGCATTGTGGGAAGTGAAAGAAACCGGACACATAAGACCTTATATTGCATAACTTTGTATATATGAATGTCCAGAATAGACAAATTCATAGAGACATAAAATAGTGGTTGCCTAGCACTTGAAAGAGGAATGGGAGTGACTGCTACTGGGTATGGGGTTTCCTTTTAGGTTATGAATAGTCTAAAATTGATTGTGGTGATGGTTGTGCAACTTTGTGAATATACTAAAACCAATGAATTGTATATTTTAAATTGGTGGATTGTATCGCATATGACTTCTATCCCAATAAAGCTGCTAAAGAAATGAATCAACTGAAAAAATACTGGTTGCTTCCTTCCCCCAAACTATTTTTCAACTACGTGCACATCTTATATTTTGCAGATATTTTTATTTTATTTTTAATTATTTTAAATTTATTTATTTTTTGAGATGGAGTCTGACCCTGTTACCCAGGGTAGAGTACAGTGAGTGGTGCCATCTCAGCTAATTGTAACCTTTGCCTCCAGAGCTCAAGTAATTCTCTCACTTCAGTCTCCTGAGTAGTTGTGACCACAGGCACGTGCCACTGTGCACCACCAATTTTTTAATTTTTGGTAGAAATGGGATTTTGCCATGTTGCCCAGGGTGGTTTCAAACTCCTGAGCTCAAGTGATCCACCCACCCTGGCCTCCCAAAGTACTGGGATTACAGGTGTGAGCCACTGCACCCAGCCCAGATATTTCAAAAATTTGAAGCAGACATCACATACAGGTTATCTTATTTTTCCTCCTAAATATGTATTAGGTGTCTACTTTGATCAAACTACTGAGCAGTATCACTTGTCTGGGGTAATACCCAAAGTTTATCGTCCCATGCCAAGGAAATCAAGGACATGGACATACAAGGAGTGAGGTTAAGAGTGGAGGTTTAATAGACAAAAGAAAGAGAAAAGTTCTCTCCTGCAGAGAGAGGTTTCCTGAGCTGGTCTTCCAGTCCATGGTGAAATGCGGGAGGTTTTATAGACAGCTTGAGAAGGCGGTGTCTGATTTACATACGGCACAAGAGATTGGTTGGGCCGGGTATGTCATTTGCATAGCACGTGAAAAACTGGTTAAGGCTAGGTGTGCCATTTGCATAGTGCATGAGAATCTGGCCACCCCCCCCGATCTTTTATTATGCAGATGAGCTCTCTACCTGGCAGGTGCTGTGTCGCCTGTTCCTTTATACATGGGGACAAAGAAAAGAGAAGATGGAGCCCCCATGTTGAACATGCCTGACCCTCAGACAGCCCTTTCCCATTGGCACAGCTGCTGGCATTCACTGGTGCAAGCTTCCAGCTTGCTTATCTATGTCTGTAGTTCGATTTTTCAGGCTACTCGTTGCTAGAAAAGAAATGATTTGGGGGTTGCTTTTTGTTAAAAGGGAAATTCTGCTGAGGACTCTGTTGCCCTTACTATCTGCCTAAATAATTTCTGTCTCCTGTATCAGTGCCATGATAGGATACTGTGGAAAGACAAAGATGAATAAGGTATATCCCTTCCTTTGAGAAGCTTCAATATGATCATTTCCATTCATTTGACTTCTAGCTGCTGTGTGGTCTGCAAATGGTAACAATTATTTATTTCACCTGTCCACATTAACATCACAAAATTTAGGGAGTTGAAAGTAGCAGTTTAAATAATCAAGAGGATAGAAGGATTCTGTAAGAAGTCATACTAAAAAGATTTAAACTTTCTGGCCTGTAAAGATGAATGTGGAGAAAGGCTAAATTGGCTTGAACTGAAATGTATGTTCCAAATTAGGAATTCTCAACCTTGGAATTTTTTTAAGAATCTCTGTTCCACCCTATATTCGTGAAGCCAGACTTTAAGTGTAAAATGCAGGCACAAATTGGTCTTTAAAATATCCCAGTTGGTGCCAATGTGCAGCCAAGGTCGAAAGTTACTGGCTTAGATGCTTTAACTGAGTAGTTTCCTGCAAATAAGAAAAGTGATGTATTATAAAGGGAGAGCAGTTAACCTAGGTACATGCTTTACCCATCAAAGAGTATTTTTGGAAGGTTTTGTCTTACTTGGTGTGATCTTCCTGGGTGAAGTGGCAATGCTAACATAATAGGTGGCTCCCAATGACCTATTTGTGACAAAGAACTGTCAGAGGGACATAGGAGTTTACAGACCAAAAAATGGAATTTGGGGTATAATCCAGATGAGGCATTTAATGAGTACATTAAAATGGAGTGGCTATACCAAAAAGATGTGGGAATTCACATGTCAAGGGAATTGAAGAGGAGGAAGTAAGATAAGCAGTAATTTTGGGAGGTAATTTCTTGAATTCTGAGTGATGGCTATGCAGCACCAGTCTCTTTGGTTGGGTTCAAGGTAGAAGTGTTATATGACAGAATTAGTCTGATGAGGGCATATAGGCTGTAATTAAGGCCAATTAGAGATATATTGGGCCCATTGCTACTCTTTGGACTTTACATTATGAAGCCCAACCACACAATTCCTTAAAACATTCTTCCACTAACTTATAAAAACAAAAGATTGCCCCTCTGGTCTGGCTCAGTGGTTCCAGTGTTCAAATGTCTTGCATTTATTTTTCTGGGGTTTTTTTTGATTGATTTTCATGTCCAAAGGAGAAGAGAATTATGACTGGAAGTCTTTGTCTACCATATGATACAAGCAGGGACAAAGGTTTCTGTGTTTGCTCAAGGCTCTATGCCGAACAGGATGCACTTTCAACATCATGGTTTTTTGCAAAGCATTATTCCTTCAGTAGTAGTGAAACGAAACACAGCATGTCAACCTCCATATGATTGGGGTCTTGGCACTGGAGTTAAATTGGCACTAGGAGCTATTTCCTGGTACAGGAACCTAGAGGAACTGCTTTCCTGTTATGTTTCAACTGTCCAACTTGATTATCTTCTCTCCAAGGGGATCCAGAATAGGGGGCTAATACCACTGTGGGGGAACTTCACCCAGGCTTTCAGGACCAGTAGGCAAGATTTCCCATGGTAGAAAGGCTTTTGGCAAAGCAGGAGCAGAAGATGCATTGGAAGGGTCCAAAATAGTGTCACATCATAGTGCTATGGGGGACCCTGGCATTTGGTTGGGCAGCCTCAAGGGCATTTGGTTTAGGATTAAGCCAGAGTTTATTTGACAGCTCTGAAATAACCCTAAGTTCAATATCTAAAGATGTCTTATGGAGGAGCCATTTGATAGTTCATTTCCACCCTTGATTACCCACCCCTTTTTTTTGAGCCAAGGTTTCACTCTGTCACCGAGGCTGGAGTGCAGTGGCATGATCTGTTGAAGTATATTCAAGGAAATTGAAGAGGAAGAAGTAAGACGAGTAGGAATTTTGGGAAATAATTTCTTGAATTCTGAGTGATGACTATGCAGGACACAGTGTCTTTGGTTGGGTTCAAGGTAAAAGTGTTGTATGACAGAGTTAGTCTGATGAGGACATACTGGCTGTAATTGAGGCCAGTTAGAGATATATTGGACCTATTGCTACTCTTTGGGCTTTATGTTATGAAGTGCACTGGTAGGTAGTGCACGGCAGCCTTGAACTCCTGGGCTCAAGCAATCCTCCTACCTCAGCCTCCGAAGTAGCAGAGACTACAGGTATAGGCCACCATGGCCCATTAATTTTTTATATTTTTTACATAAAGACAAAGTCTCACTGTGTTTCCCAGCCTAGTCTTGAACCCTGGGCTCAAGCTATCCATCCTCCTGCCTTGGCTTCCCAAAGTGTTGGGATTACAGGTGTGAGCCACTGCACCTAGCCCTGATTATTATTATTTTGAGACAAGGTCTCATTCTCTAGCCCAGGCTGGAGTACAGTGGCATGATCTCAGCTCACTGCAACCTATGCTTCTGGAGTTCAAGTGATTCTCCTGCCTCAGGCTCCTGAGTAGCTGGGAGTACAGGCACCCACCACCATGCCTGGCAAAGTTTTTTTTTTGTATTTTTGGTAGAGACGGGGTTTTGCCATGTTGCCCAGGCTGGTCTTTAACCCCGGAGCTCAGGGTGATCTGCCTGTCTCAGTCTTCCAAAGAGCTAGAATTACAGGTGTGAACCACTGCACCTGGCCTAATTATATCTTAGAGTGCATTTCCCCCTCAAGTTCCAATTGTTTATAGGATTTAGCTCTGAAGTCAGGGTATTTGAGATTTTATAATCCATGTGCTGGGAAAGAGAAATAGTTCTAGAAATTTAGTTCTGCTAACATTGTCCCAAGACAAGGCTGTAGTTTTTGCAAAATAAAATTGTGTTTGGTGAGTTTTATTTTGCTTTTGATGGAATGAGTTGCTTCTTGATATTAAAGTTGGAGAAATGGGTGAGATTTTGATATGAGACACTGGATTTGTGTGATCAGTATCTGTTCCAATATCTCGTTGACTACTGAGCACATTCTTGAGTTGAAAAAACAAAGTTGCTAAGGGTTGGAATTGTCTCAATTTTGTTTTTACTTTTATATGTTGACACTATTTGATTAAAGCCATTGCACATTCAGTTTGTTTTCTTAAAGTTTGTTATAGAGGCAACTAAAGTTCTGCAGATTTGCAAATAAATTATATCTAACTGTACATAACCTGGGTTACATTCTTGGGTGAATCATATCAACATTGGCAGAACATTTAAATAAACATGCTAGGAAAGGTTAAATAGAGGTTAAACAGTTTATTCTTCCCTGCATTCCAAGTTCCTTAGGCATTTGGATTCACTCTTAAAATTTTCTATTTTAATCAGCAAAAATTTTTAAGAACAAAAAATTTTCTGATCATTCTTAATAAAAACTATTAATATAACTTGATATAAAAGCATGTTAATCTTTTGTTAATTGCTAATTTAATGTAAATAAATCTAAAATCTATAAAACTAAAAGTTTTTATAATTTAAATAAGTTGTTGCCTCTTAAGTATCACGATATTAAAAAAAGGTGGTTTTTTTTTCCTAAAAAATAAAGTGTTGCCCAAACGTGTCATAAAAACTGTGGCCAGGCACAGGGCTCACACCTGTAATCCCAGTGCTTTGAAAGTGGGAGGATTGCTTGAGACCAGGAGTTCCAGACCAGTCTGGGTAACATGGCAAGACCCTGTCCACAAAAAATAAAAAATTTAGCTGGGTGTCATGGGGTATGCCTGAAGTCCTAACTACTTGGGAAGCTGAGGCAGGGGGATCACTTGTACCTAGGAGTTCCAGGCTACAGTGAACTACACTCCAGCTTGGGCAACAGAGTGAAACTCTGTTGCAAAACAAAACAACCCTGTTTGCTAGTGGTTTGTTTCTCTATATAACATCCATAGCTGTCCATGGTGGCTCATGCCTATAATCCCAACACTTTGGGAGGCTGAGGCAGGAGGATAGCTTGAAGCCATGCATTTGAGTCCAGCCTGGTCAACATCTTGAGACCCATCTCTACAAAAACTTAAAAAGAAGTTAGTTGGGTACTGTGGTATGCACATGTAGTCCCAGCTACTGAGAAGGTTGGGGCAGGATCACCTGAGCCTAGGAGCTCAAGGCTGTAGTGGGTTATCATGCTCCACTGTACTTCAGCACCCCAGTCTGGGTGACAAAACAAGAAAGACCCTACCTCAAGTAAATAAATAAATGAATGAAAAAAAGAAAAAAAATATCAATAGACGTTTCAGCTTTTAACAGAACTCATGAATGGAGAGGGCCTTAGAAGAAAAGGGTTATAGAGTAAATGAGAACATGGAATTTCCTCTGTGTTCCCAGTGAAGGCCAGCATCCCTAACTTCTTTTTATAATAGAACTTATCCCTTTTTGCACAGGAGTTGACGAGTTGACTCATGACCCAAGGTGGGCTGATCACTGCTCCTTATCCTCTTAACTTCAATGATTGATCCAGAATAGACATGTCACCCAAGCTGGACTAATTTTAAAATTTCCTGGAATTTTGCAGCCAGGGGCTAGAAATGATTATTTTTCTTCTTTGATCATGGAGTTATTGGGATGTGGGTCTATCACCACAGGCCACCACATTCCTCTGCGCATGGTATATTAGTCTGTTTTTGCATGATTATAAAATACTTGAGACTGGGTAATTTATAAAGAAAAGACATTTAATTGGCTCACAGTTGCACAGGCTCTACAGGAAGCATGGCTGGGAGGCCTCAGGAAACTTACCATCATGGCCAAAGGCAAAGGGGAAGCAGACATGTCTTACATGGCTGGAGCAGGAGGAAGAGAGAGAGAGCTACACACTTTTATACAACCAGATCTTGTGAGAAATCACTCACTATCACAAGAACAGCAAGGGGGAAGTCTTCTCTCATGATCCAATCACCTCCCACCAAGCCCTGCCTCCAACACTGGAGATTCCAATTAAACATCAGATTTCGGTAGGGGCACAAATTCAAACCATGTCACATGAAGATTTTCATGCTCTGCTCTGACATCTCTACCACATGAGGTCCCCAACTGGGTTGGCTCCGAACAAAAGTAGGAGAACCAGTGGCATAGAGAATAGCTGCAGTATACTGGATAGAGATCAGATAATAATCACCTAAAGAAATGCCACACTATTTTTGTTTCCTAGACAACATAGGCAAAGGAAAATACGTTACCTGCATTTGAGCCATTTGCATGACATTAAAAATGTTAAGATATTGGCTCTAGTATTAATTCTCAATGTGATCTAGCTCTAGTATTAAATTTATGGAGAATGTCCTTTTGGAGCATGAGAGAATGAGGGCAATGGCAAATAAAAGCAAAGAGAAACAGAGATAGTTATAGTCATAGGAGAATTGTGGAAAATGGAACATACTAGAGTTACTGAAGTCCAAATTATTGCTTGGCAGTAGTGTTGAGTATGGTAAGAATACGTTGTATTGGTCATTAAAGATGTTTATCCATTACATTATTCAGTGTATCCTTTTAAGGGAACACATTCCCCCCCTCTTCCTGTTTCCTTGTGTAGGGAGAGCCCCACTGTCCCACTCCTGGCCTCTCTTGCCAATTCTTACTTCTCCTGAGGCAAAGGGAGTTTCTGGGTTAATCTGTTAAGTGTGGAAGAAGGAAGAGTGTGTCCTCAGCCGACCTCCTTTCTCTTTCCTCTCTTCAGGGATCTGCCTGCCTCCAAAGAGCCTGTGTTCTGGTCTGGTTTAATGATATGCATGCTGACATACTTAGAGGGGGCAAAAATAAGATGGATTCATGGATAGATGCATGTGTAATGATAGAATAAAGCAAGAATAGCAAAATGTTAATGTAGAATTTAGGTAGTGGGAAGATGGATATTAATTGCATGATTTTTAAAATGGTGCTTTATGTTTGAAAATGTTCATACTAAAAAGGTGGGAAGAAGCAGAATGCTTTATGATGGTCTAGCTTGACACAGGCATTTGATGTAAATTGGGAAGCTGACAGAGATTGTATTCCTTAAGAGCCTGGTATCAGGTATTGAGTTGTGCAGATCCTATTGGTATTACAACCAATGGGGTAAGTCTAGCTGTACAGCCTCAAAAAGTGACCAAACAGGTCATACCAGTGATTGTCCAGGAGCAGCAATTCTTCTTCACTTGTGAAAGCTGTTGCTTTATTCACTGGCAGGAATTTTGAAATGCTATTCTCTTTACCAGAAGGCAAAGTAATGGAAACTGGATATTCGGGTGATTGAGGGGAGATGGAAGTGGGTGGGGTGGGGAAAAACATCTTGTAATTTAATTGAAATAATGCTTATAAAATGCTTAGCATGGGCTGGGTTATGTGGCTCGTGCCTGTAATCCCAGCACTTTGGGAGGCCGGGATGAACAGATCACAAGGGCAAGAGATTGAGACCATCCTGAGATCATTCTGGCCAACATGGTGATCCCCGTCTCTACTGAAAATACAAAAATTAGCTGGGCATGGTAGCGTGCGCCTGCAGTCCCAGCTACTTGGGAGGCTGAGGCAGGAGAATTGTTTAAATCCAGGAGGCAGAGGTTGTAGTGACCAAGATCACGCCACTGCACTGCAGCCTGGTGACAGAGCAAGACTCTGTCTCAAAAAAAAAAAAAAAAAAATTTAAATCAATCAATAAATAAAATGCTTAGCATGTTGGCTAAGTTCTCAATAAATGTTAGCTATGATTATAATTGGCTTCTTACCTAAAAAGAAAAGCACATATGGGTGTAACATTGTAGTAGCTTGAATTGTGTCCCCCAAGAATGTATGTTTGAGTCCTAACTCCTACTACCTGTGAATGTGACCTTATTTAGAAATAGGTTCTTTGCAGATGTGAGTTAAAAATCTCAATATAAGAGCATCTCAAATTTTGGACGGGTCCTAAATCCAGTGACCGGTTAGTGTCCTTCTAAGAGAAAAGAGAGACAGACACATGGTTGGTGGCCACAGCATGAAGATGGAGGCACAGGTTAGAGTGATGCTGTCATAGATGAAGCAAGGCTGGGAGCTGCTAGAAGCTGAATGAGGTTAGGGCTCTCCCCTAGACTGTCAGAGGAGTGCGGCCCTCCTGACATCTTGATTTTGGACTTCTGGTCTCAGAACTGTGAGAGAGTAAGTCTTTGTTGTTTTAAGCCCCCAAGTTTGTGGTAATTTGTTATAGCAGCCTAAGGAAACAAATGTTAAACCAAGAAAAAGGATGTTTAAAGGTAGTATGTCGGGTTTTTTAAAAAAATAATGGAGTAGTATGGATCAGACTGGGCATGTCTAGTGGACATATTAGAATCACTTGGAAGAGGTTTCAAGGCTCCATCCCTCCTTTCCAGAGGTTGGGAGTGGGGGCACCAGAAATGGAGCATGCTCTGCTCTGAAAATCTCTACCACATGGAGTCCCCAACTGGGCTGGCTCTGAATGGAAGTAGGAGAACCAGTGGCATAGAGAATAGCTGCAGTGTATTGGATGGAAATCAGATAATAATCACCCAAAGAAGTGCCACTCTATTTTTGTTTCCTACGCAACACAGGCAAAGGAAAATACGTTATCTGTATTTGAGCTATTTGCATGAGAATAAAAATGTTAAGATATTTTGGCTCTATTGTTAATTCTCAAGGTCTCCTGATGCCTTCTGAGAGAAATGGCTCAGTCTTTTCTTTTTTCTTTTTTTTTGAAACAGTCTCACTCTGTCGTCAGGCTGGAGTGCAGTGGCACCATCTCAGCTCACTGCAACCTCTGCCTTCCAGATTCAAGCGATTTTCCTGCCTCAGCATCCCAAGTAGCTGTGAACGCAGGTGCCTGCAACCATGCCCAGCTAATTTTTTTTTTTTTTTTTTGTAGAAATGGGGTTTCACCATGTTTCATCCGGCCGGGCTGGTCTCGAACCCCTGACCTCAGGTGATCCTCCCACCTCAGCCTTCCAAAGTGCTGGGATTACAGGTGTGAGCCATCGCACCTAGCCAGTCATTTTTATAGTTACGTTATTTCCTGGAATGTTAGAGAAAATACCTATGTCATGTAGGCAAGACAAATGTAAATCTTGGAGCTTAGTATCTCAGTCTGAGGTGTCTCTCCGTTTCCTACCCTCATCATTCATCCATGGTCATAGTAGGGTTCAGTCATCCTCAACTACTTTATTTTTTAAATAAGAGGAAGAAAATAGTAACACAAGAAATCCATGTCCATTGTAAAATAATTGGAAAGTACAAAGCAGCCACACCTGCTTTGTTTGGGCGGCAGAGGAGATCCTCATGCCTGGAATCCTAGTGCTTTGTGAGGCTGAGGTGGGAGGATTGCTTGAGGCCTGGAGTCAGAGACCAGCCTGGGCAACATAGCGAGACCTTGTGTCTACAAAAAAAAAAATCTCCTACTTGAGCCCAGGAGTTGAGACTGCAGTAAGACATGATTGCATCCACTATATTCTAGCCTGGGCAACAGAGCAAGACCCTGTCTTAAAAAAAAAAGAAAGAAAGAAAAAGAAAATACAAAGCAGTCAAATGGACCTGGAACTTAAATTACTCATAATCGTGTCAACCAAAGATTGTCACTGTAAACACACTGGTGAATATCCTCACAGAATTTTTCTATGCAAGTATAAGCATGTAGTTACAATAATTTGATCATACTATACACATCATATGAAAAGTTGCTTTTCTCCCCTTTAGCTGTGTATTATAAGCATTGGATATATTACTAAGCATAGAATTACCTCAATCATTTTAATGGCTATATATTGTTTTATTTTAATAATTTATTGTAACTTAATCCCTTATTGTCAGACATGTATGTTACTACAATTATTCACTATTGTAAGCAACACTGAAATCAGCAATCTTTGCATATTAACCTTGAGTGTCTACTGGTTTCTTTAGAGTTGATACCAAAATGGTCTCAAGAGCATTTATATTAGTTTACTGTCCCACCAACAGCATTTTTGAATGCCTATTCTCCCACAATTTCACAGACTGGTAATTATCAACCTATTTAATGTTTGTCAATCTGCTACGTAAAACAAATGGAATTTTCTTATTATTTGTATTTCTGCGATTGTCAATAATTTCTTTTATTTCTTTCTTTTTTTTCTTTTTTTTTGAGGCATGGTCTCACTGTCATCCAGGTCAGAGTGCAGTTGTAGAATCTTGGCTCACTTGCAGCCTCAACCTCCTGGGCCCAAGTGATTCTCCCATGTAGCTGGGATCACAAGCATGTGACACTGCGCCCAGCTAATTTTTGGCTTTTTGTAGAGACAGGGTCTCACTTTGTTCCCCAGCCTGTCTTGAACTCCTGGGCTCAAGCCATCCTCCCAGGTCAGCCTCCTAAAGTGCTGGAATTACAGATGTGAGTCACCAAGCCTGGCTATTATTGGTAATTTCTAAAAGACAATATGATGCTTGTTCTTTATTTTTCTGTACTCAACCTATTTTCTCAGCTTTTGAATCCTTACTCCACTGGGGAGATAGAAGCAATCTCCAGTCCCATACACTTTTCCTTGGATCACAGCCAAATTCCAAGGGACTAAGTATTAAGACATTAGGTATGAGTACTGGTGTCGGGATTGGGTGGTATCCAACTGACTGGCTGTCACCCCTTCCACATAAGAATCCAAGGTGACCATCTACCCATTGGTCCTTGGTCATCCATCCCTTCATGATGAGTGACAAGAAGATGTTCCTTACTTCTGCTAATGAGGACTTTTTTTCGGAGACAGGGTCTCACTCTGCCACCCAAACTGGAGTGCAGTTGTGCGAACTGGGCTCACTGCAACCTTTGCCTCCCAGGTTCAAGAGATTCTCCCATCTAAGACTCCCGAATACCTGGGACTACAGGCGCACACTACCATGCCTGGCTAATTTTTGTATATTTAGTAGAGGTGGGGTATCACCATGTTGGCCAGGCTGGTCTGGAACGCCTGACCTCAAGTGATCCATTTGCCTCGGCCTCTCAAAGTGCTGGGATTATAGGTGTGAGCCACTGCACCCAGCCAGATGTTTCAGTTCTGACAGTTCACTTCACCATTTCTGAGGCCCCCTTTGGGGCACAGGCATAATTCTGCTGCCCTATGACAGGCTGGCACCCAATTGGAAGAAATTATGAGGCTATCAGAGATTTCATTGGCCTAAACACACTACCACTTCCCTAAGACAGTCAGTATGTAGCACTGAGCTGTTGAAATGCAGGAAGGGCAAAGAGAGAAAGAAAATATCTGTTTAAAACATTTGCTAATATTTCACAGTATGTATCCTACCACATTATTGGCCAGTTGTACTAATTCTTTTGTGAAATGCTCATTCTCCGTTTTGGCTCTTGCTAACTACTTTCAATTTTCCCAAGCATCATATTCTCTTGTACTTCCAAATGTCTTTTTACCTACTTTTTCTTCTGATTAATTCCTGCTTTAACTCTCTGTAATATCATATTTCTATTTCCCTCCATAATAACATGTATCATGCTATATTGTAATTGCATATTTATTGGTTTGTGGCAGTGTAGACAGTAAAACCTGCTAAAACAATTGTCCTTTTCATCAAAATTCTATGCTCCTTGAGGTTAAGGACTATGTCATAGACCTTTTGTTTTTCTTCATTCTGAACATATTCTAAAACAGACTTAGAACAGAAATAGTTTGCATTCTTGGTAAATACACTTGAATAAAAATAAGGACAAATAAGCAGTGTGGTTTAACGCATAGGCTGTAGAATACTCCACTGGACAGAATTCAGTAAGCTGGAGATTGTTATTTACTTGCTATTCAACTTTGCATAATTTACTGATCCTCCTAAGCTTCGGTTTTCTCATCTGTAAGATGAAGAGCATTATAAAGACTTGATAGGTAATTGCTGTAAAGCCTATTGCCTGCCACACAGGAAGTGTAATAGTTAGTTTTCATGCTGCTGATAACAATATACCTGAGACTGGATAATTTATAAAGAAAAAGAAGTTTAATGGACTCACAGTTTCACGTAGCTGGGAGGCCTCAGATCATGGTGGAAGGCAAAAGGCACATCTTACATGGTGGCAGGCAATACAGAATGAGAGCTAAGCAAAAGGGGAAACCCCTTATCAAACCATCAGATCTTTTGAGTTTTATTCACTACCATGAGAACAGCATGGGGGTAACCACTCCCATGATTCAATTATCTTCCACTGGGTCTCTCCCACAACATGTGGAAACAGATGAGTTTTGAGTGGGGACACAGCCAAACCATATCAGGAAGCAAACAAGTCTAGGTGATCATTACTAATATTAGATGGAGAATGGAAAGGCCAACATGCTTACAGCTTTCCACTTTGCTGATCCTTAATGGAAAGCACTGCAAATTACTTAAATCAAGCAATTGATGCTAGAGAAGCAAACAATAGTGATTAACATTTATTTTGCTAACCTAGGTGTTAGGCTGGTAAAAACACTGTATTCTGGGAGCTAGCATGTGTTTGAGTTTTAGAGCTTCTGTATTACTTTTTTGGAAGTGGGCATTCCACAAATTTAAGGCAGGAATTGTGAATGCAAATGACTCAAGCAGCTACCACCAATGATTGAGGTAGTCAAATGTAAATGAGCAAAGAGTGACAGGGATTGTGGCAAATTGGACAGCCCCACCCCTTCCAGGGGCAGGAGGGGACAGCAGCTACTGAGCTCTGGCTTCGACAGTGCAGGAATGCAGAGCCAGCCACATCTTCCAAGTTTTCAAGACAAAAGATGGAATTCTAGGGTTGTTTCTTTTTCTTTCATGACATTTCCTAATTTCTAGACATTGGCAATTAATTCAAGCATTATTTTAAAACATTGTGCAGGCCAAAACCAATGTCTACAGACTAGAGCTGAATCACGGGTCACCAGCTCGTGACCTTTGATAGGAGATATCATTAACATTTTCAAGGAGCACACAGAAGTTTGGCCAGTTTTAGAGTTTAAAGGGATGGTAAAACATTACACAAACTTTGTCCAATGTAATATGAACTATTTGTAATATCCCATGCAGTCAATTTGCATTAAACATCAGTTAATTTTTAAAAAGAGCTCACACAGTATGTTGTACCTCCTTTCATCCTTCAACTAATTCAGTATTAAGGTTCGGCTGAATCTGTTTTCAATCTTGACCTCCCGAAGAAGCAGCCCAGGAAGTTCCTAAGTAAACTGCATTCTCCTCACAGCCCTCTGCGTGGTATTTGCTGGAGAAAGCCCTGTAGCTCAACAGGCAGATGGCAGTAAGAAATTAACTTGAATTTCAGCAAGGCTGGGGTTTCCATGGGAACAGAGGAAGCAGCCATACTGCCTGGCATTTAAACTGAATAGGAAACAGGCTCCACAGCCCACAGTCTTAGAAAAATGGCTGCATTATTCCACCACTCTCTCCCTATATATTTAGTTTTTCCCTCCTAAAGTGCTTTAACTTTAGTTCATAGCAGGATAATAAATGACATTTAGTTAATACTTCAGGTGTCTGTGAGTTAGGTTAAGATGTCTGTGAGTATCAGATAAGTATAAGCATTTCTAATTGCTGAAATCTGAAAATCATTAATAAACTTTAAGGTCTCCCTCAGGTAAGCTATATCCTCTACTAAGTAAGCCATGACATGCAGAAAGTCATTGTTTTAATTTTTACAAAGTTTTAATAGCATATTTTTAATAAATTTTATAAATTTTTATGCATTTTATATAACAGACATTCAAAGAAATTTGATTTTTTCTGTCAATGTGGTTTTCTTTTAGGAATAAAATATATAATTAATAGGTTTGTCTGAACTTCCGGGCACTCAATGAACACATGAGAAATAAGCTTCCCTGGAAGGCGCTCTGCTCTTCTGAATTAATGATGGAAGAGAGTAGGTCCCATTTGTGCCTGTCTCTCATCCAGAAGCAAATTAAGGAGGGAGCTAAGGAAGCCTGAGCTTCATATCCCATTCCTTGAATTGTCCTCTTCCAAGCCCCTGGGGAGACCCTTTGGAATGTTCACATGGCCATATATGTTTGAAAAATTTTGCGTAATTTGTAAAATATACATTAATTGCAATTGGTTAAGACTGCTGTTTCTTTCCACTCAGACTTCCTCCCCATCGCCATTCCCCTAGTGTGGGGTGGTGATGAAATGGTGGCAGGTATTTTTGTGGTCTGGGTAAGTGTATGTTGAGTTGGCAAGATATTAAGCATGGATTTAGTGGGATTTATTTATGTGGGTCATGGTTTTGTATGTGGGTAGGCCATTGCCGGCTGTCCTGGTGCAGGATTACCTTGCAGAAACACTCACATTGCCTGCTATGCCTGTCACTCAGCACTGTGACACAGAAATTCTGCACCAGACACTGGATGCCCATGCCCTAGGGTGGCTGGCACTCTGGGGTATGGAATGGAGGAGAAACAAGGTTGAAATGGAGCTCAGAGTTAAGCTGTGGAAAATTCTTCCCATCCTCAGATATGTAGAATCATCAGTGGAGAATTTGGTCTTCAGTGAGTCCTGGTCAAAATGGAAGTTCTTGTCATATAGTATGGATCTGTGTCCCTACCCAAATCTCATGTTGAAATGTAATTCTCAGTGTGGGAGGACGGACCTGGTGCAAGGTGACTGGATCATGGGGTCAGATTTCTCATGAAGGTTTAGCCTTATCTCTCTTAATGCTGTGAGTGATTCTAGTGAGATCTGGTTACTTAAAAGCGTGTGGCACCTCCCCTCTCTTGCTTGCTCCTGCTCTGGCCATGTAATATGCCTGCTTCCCTTTCGCCTTCCACCATGACTGTCAGTTTCCTGAAGCCCTCCCAGAAGCTGAGCAGATGCTAGCATCATGCTTCCTGTACAGCTGCAGAACTGTGAGCTAATTAAAGCCCTTTTCTTTATAAATTACCCTGTCTCAGGTATTTATTTATAGCATTGTGAGAACAGACTAACATATCTTCTCTATTAAGAATAGTCTTGATAAAGGAGCATATGTAAACACATTGCAGTTTTATGAACATTTTGTGATATAGAATTTATCAGAATTTCTAAGATTAAATTTCTAGTTGAATTAACATGAGGTACAGACAATGAAAAAGGTAACATAAAGCTCAATATACAACTACTACCAGAACATTGATGACAAACCAGTTAAGGACTGTTGCTTCAAAGGGCATTTAAGATGGGTCACTACTAGAGAATGGAACTACAGGAAATTTGAAAGACCTGAAATGTTGTAGCTTATATAAAAAAACTGATAGAGGTTTCACCAGTTTGACAGTGATCTTAAAAATTACATCACATTATCTGCCATGGTCTGAATGCTTGTGTTCCTTCAAAATTCATATGTTGAAACCTAATCCCCAATGGAGTGGCATGAGGAGGTGAGGCCTTTCGGATGTGATTAGGTCATAAAGGTGGTGCCCTTATGAAGGGAATTAGTGCCCTTATAAAAGGGGCCCGAGGGAGATTGTTGGTCTTTTACACTCTGTCCCCAGGTAGAAGGTGCCACCTTTGAGGAACAAGTCCTCACTAGACACTGAATCTGCTGGCCTTGATCTTGGACTTCCCAGCCTCCAGAACTGCAAGCAATAAATTTCTGTTGTTCATATCACCTAGTCTATGGTATTTTGTTATAGCAGCTTGAATGGACTAAGACAAAAAATTAACTGTGAATCCAAAAGAAACTTTCTGAACCAACAGTAACAAAAGTCAAGATTTTAATATGCCATGGGCCAGCAATTCTTGACATTGTTAGTGATGAAATATTCTTCTACAAAATCTCGTTGGTCCAAGTTTAAAAGAATTACTACTGTTATTGTTGAGTGTTTATAACACAATACATGTATAAGGTTTAAATTGGCCAATTAAAAATGATTTATCCATTATAAGCAGTATTCCAGTTATGTTTGATAAACTCCCAGTTATATGATCAACTCTAGGCATACACTGACTCACTTACATAAATATTATTTTGAGAGTAGGTTCATAATGGTTCAGAATCATTCCAGTTTACTTCAAACACAGGTTGTGTCTCTAATCTTGGTGATAATACATACCCCTGAATTTAAACAGTAGCTACATAAAAATTAAAATAAAATTTTTTTTTAGAGACAGGGTCTTGCTCTGTTACCCAGGCTGGAGTGCAGTGGTGCAATCATAGCTCATTACAGTCTTGAACTCCTGGGCTCAAGTGATTTCCCCTACCTCAGCCTCCCAAGTAGCTAGGACTACAGGTATATGCCACCATGCCTGTCTATGTTTAATTTTTCATAGAGACAAGGCCTTGCTATGTTGCCCAGGCTGATCTAGAACTCCTAGCCTCAAGTAATTCTCCTGCCTTGGCCTTCCAAAGTGCTGGATTACCGGGATGAGCCACTGTGCCTAGCCTTAAACAATAGCTTCTAAACAAACAATGATAACACAGTGATTGCAAAAATGAAGGAATAACACTTAAATTACTTCAATGCTGTTATTCTTAATGCAAATCAACCCTGAACTTTGGGGAGTTTACTTTTTGGAAGCAATTTTTTATGAGCTTTCTCCCCTTTAAAAAAATGTATTGTTGTAAGTAAAAAAAAAAAAATCCATTATTTTTCCTTTTTCTACTCTAATATATACTTTGGTTTTTATTATTTTATTTTAGTTAAGCTTTTTCTTGGCATCTGTGTATGTGGTTCTTCTGAATAACTGTGGTGTTTGACAGTCTCTTAAAACTTATAATCTGTTTGATTTCTTTTGTAATCCTGAATAAATACTCACTTTCAAACCTAATTTTATGTTTTTAATTTGTAAGAGTTTCAGGTTCAGTAAAACTTAGATCTACCCTTCCTCTCATTCCTCCTATAAAAGCAAAGCCAGTTTTGTAAAGGTAGAATTAGAGTAAAATGAACAGCTATTGAATACAGCTTACTGAATTTTTATATAACCATGTAACCACCACCTATGAAGTGTAAAACATTTCCATCACCAAAGAAGAAACAAATGCAAAACCTCTAAATACAATCAGGTTGAAGAGGTGAATACACCCACAAAACAAGAATATTTTGCTAAGAAAAGGCAACACTCAAGGAACATAGTGAACTCTTAGAGATAAAGTTATAGTTACCAAAATTAAAAATTCAGTAGAAACACTAGAAAATAAGGCTACAGAAGCCACCCAGGTCTGGGTGTGGTGGCTCATGCCTGTAATTCCAGCACTTTGGGAAGCTGAGGTGGGCGGCTCAGTTGAGGTTAGGAGTTCAAGACCAGCCTGGTCAATATGGTGAAACCCTGTCTCTACTAAAAAAAAAAAGTTAGCTGGGCATGGTGGCACATGTCTGTAGTTCCAGCTGCTTGGGAGCCCGAGGCACGAGAATTGCTTGAATCTGGGAGGTGGAGGTTGCAGTGAGCCGAGATCATGCCACTGTACTCTAGCATGGGTGACAAAGTGAGACTCCATCTAAAAATAAAAACATCAGGAAGCCACCCAGAACACTAAGCAGAACCAAAAGGTGGAAAATATGAGAGAAAAGATGCAACAGAGGAAAACCAAGAACAACTCCAGTAAATGGGAGTCCTAGAAGAAGGAAAATGGAAGGAAAGAAATTTGGAAAGAAATAAGAATTTTTAGACTTGAAGAATGACTTGACTGTTTAGATTTTGGGGTTTATTCGATGCCCAGAAAACTGATCATTGAGACGTGTTATCAGTATAATTTTTCTTGCACTTCTTTTATAAAATCTCCTTAAAATTTGTGAAACAAATGCAATTGACAAATTGAAAAGATTAAAAATATGTTAAATGTTATATGTGGCCTGGCGTGGTAGCTGATGCCTGTAATCCCATCACTTTGGGAGGCAAAGACCTGAGGTCAGGAGTTTGAGACCAGCCTGACTAACATGGTAAAACCCTGTCTTTACTAAAAATACAAAAATTAGCCAGGCGTAGCGGCAGATGCCTGTAGTCCCAGCTGCTTAGGAGGCTGAGGCAGAAGAATCGTTTGAACCCGGGAGGTGGAGGTTGCATCGAGTGGAGATTACGTCATTGCATGCCAGCCTGGGTGACAGAGCGAGACTCTATCTCAAAAAAAAGTGTTATATGTATATGTGTGTGTGTGTATATATATATATATATATATATATATATTTATTTATTTTTATACAGACTGATATATAAATATATCTGGAGTGTATTTGCTTCACTATAGATTGACTAAAATTATTTGTTCCAGATTACATGTGGCCATTGTCATCTATCTATTCATCCATGCATTGATCCATCCAGCACTTACTTGGTGCTAAATAATGGGAGTGCCATTCTCAAAAAGGAGTGATTCCTAGTATACATTGAACTATAGTAGAGTATTACATATGCAATGGTAGGGGTATAAAGAAGCAGATAACTCAAGATTTCTCATTTTCATTAAACCATGTCTCTTTTTAATATACATAACACTTCATCCTGGGCTCTGCTGTCTGAATCTAATGATTCATGTATTTCATTAATTCCAGAAATTCTCACCGGTATCTTTAAAAATATTGCCTCTCCCATTTTGCCCATGTTCTCCTTCTATAATTTGTAGTAATTGTTTTGTGTAATCTTTATATTCTCTTAGCCCATCTTTGATATTTTCTCATTCCATATAATTTCCAAACACCTATCTTCCAGGTCACAGAGTCTTTTTTCACCTATGTCTAACCTACTTTAACCTATCCTTCGAGTTTTAAATTTATGACTATATTTCAAGTTGTTCTTTTCATATACTCTCATATCTGTGTATCATATTATTGTGTCTTGTTACAATTTTGATTAATTATCCTATGTGTTTAATCCTTTTAAAATTTATTTATTTATTTTTTTGAGACAGGGTCTTGCTCTGTCATGCAGGCTAGAGTGCAGTGGCATGATCAGAGCCTTGAACTCCTGGACTCAAGTGATTTTCCCTCCCATCTCAGCCTAGGACTACACATCAGGTGCGCATCACCATACCCAGCTAATTTTTAATTTATTTATATAGATGAGGTCTCACTTTGTTGCTCAGGCTAGTCTTGAACTCCTGGCCTCAGCGATCCTCCCACCTTGACATCTCAACATGCTGAGATTACAGGTATGACCCACTGTGCCTGAGCTAAAATTTATTTTATAAACTTAATCTGATAGTTTCACTAAATTAACTTCAGGGTGCTTAATTTTTTTTTTTTTTTTTTTTTTTTGAGACAGGATCTCACTCTGTCACCCAGGCTGAAGTGCAGTGGCGTGATCATGGCTTACTTCAATCTCAACGTCCTGGGCTCAAGCAGTCCTCCTGCATCAGCCCCCTGAGAGTAGCTGGGGTGACATGCCCAGCTAATTATTTTATTTTATTTTTTGTAGAGATGGGGTCTTGCTAGGCTGCCCAAGCTGTTTTTATTTTATTTTTTTGCCTGCCTCACTCTGTCACCTAGGCTGGAGTACAGTGGCATCATCTCTGCTGACTGCAACCTCTGCTTCCGGGGTTTAAGCAATTCTCCTGCCTCAGCCTCCTGGGTAGCTGGGATTACAGGTGCGCACCACCAGGCCTGACTAATTTTTGCATTTTTGGTAGAGACGATGTTTCATCATGCTTGCCAGGCTGATCTCAAACTCTGGACCTCAAGTGATCCTCCTGCTTTGGCCACCCAAAGTCCTGGGATTACAGGCGTGACCCACTGTACCCGATCCAGGCTGTTAATTTGATTCTATGTTGTGTCTGTTGAATTTGTTTAGGTTGTATTTTTTTGTGTGTGTTTTGTGCCTTTAGATTATAAACTCATCTTCAGCAGGGTTTTCTGTGGGAATCCTTTGAGTCTTGGATTGAAGGCATGTCTTCCAAATTCACATTTGCTTCTTCCAGGTGACTTACAGGTCCTAGACCAAATTCTAAGTTAATTTCTAAGCTTGTGGAGGTGGTGTTGGGAGGTTTCCTGGATCATGTACATTTTGTTCAAAAAGAGGATTAGGTTTATATTTACACATTCTCAAGGGAGGTTTATCTGCAGTCCCCTGCCCTGCCCCTCACACACCCAGAGCTGAGATCAAGACAAAGCAGCTTTACTTGGGAGGCCGAGGCAGGTGGATTACTTGAGCCTAGAGTTCAAACCAGCCTGGCCAACATGGCAAAACCCTGACTCTACAAAAAAGACAAAAAATTAGCCAGGTGTGGTGGCACATGCCTTTAGTTCCAGCTACTTGAGAGGCTGAGGCAGACGGATCACTTGAGCCCAGAAGGTGGAAATTACAGTGAGCTGAGATTGTGCCACTGTACTTTAGACTAGGTGACAAAGTGAGAACCTGTCCCCATCCCCCCAAAAAAAAGAAAAAATAGAAGGAAGCTTCCTTTTGTTTCCCACTGTGGTGGCAGTAGAATATCTTCTGGTCCATTCTTTCTCTGTGGGAGTAGCCTGTGTGTGTGTGTGTGTGTGTGTGAGAGAGAGAGAGAGAGAGAGAGAGAGAGACTGTGCAAATGTGTCTGTGTTTGTGTGTCTGTGTGTGTGAGAATGTGTCTGTGTGTGAATGTGTGTGTCTGTGAGTGTGTCTATGTGAGTGTGTGTGAATGCGTGTGTCTGTGAGTGTGTCTATGTGTGTGTGAATGTCAGTGTGTGTGTGTATGTCTGTGCATGTGAGTGTCTGTGTGTCAGTATGTGTGTGTATGTGTGTGTGTGTGTGTGTGTGTGTGTGTGTGTGTGTTGCTGCCCAGTTTCAATTCTCCACATAGCACAGGCCCAGGGCCTGGACTCCTAGCAGGTAAGCCCTGGCCCTAGGTTTCTGAGCCACCTTTCACTCTGTTTCTCCAGAGAGGGGTCAAAGGTCAATTCATGGGCTTACTGCTCTGGCTTTATGTTTCCTCTCCTGTTTCCCTTCTGGAGATTTCTGTTCATTTCTTTTCAGCTCAGCTATGCGTGCAAAGAATATTATTTATAGTTTGTGTGGCATTTATAGAGTTTTGTAGTAGGAAAATGATTCAGTAAGTCATAGTCTAGGAATTAAAATTGTTATTTGCATTATTTTTGAATGGCTTAAAAGCTTAAAGCAATGATGAATTCGGAGTAGTTTTTAAGATCTCCCAAAGATTTTCATACTACTTTTTCATGTTGCAAGTCACTATGTTATGGGAACACTGAAAAAGTGACTAATATGGACTTGGTAGCTAAGAAAGTCTTCATCAAAAAGTCTGACATTTAAGCCAAAACTTTGAAGATGAGAAATTTAGTAGATACTTATTAACATCCAATCATAAGTCTTCAAAGTATTATACATGATGACATTTGGAGTTTGTCTTTGCCCATTGATTTTTATCTCATTTTATATACTAACATTAATAAGAAGCAATCACTTCATATATTAACAAATATGCATATTTAATATGTAATGCCACCAAAGTTATTATTACTAGCCATGATTTCAATTCCAGGCAAAAAAATAGGTGTATTAAAAGTAAAACTGAGACTCAGAGAGATTCAATAATGTTTTCATTCATGTAACAAAATGAGTGACAGGGTGAAATTCAAACTGAAGTGTGGCAGTCATAAAATTTGCCCCTCTGGGAGCTTAACTGACCAAGGGCCCCAGCTGTTGTGCTCTGAAATCCATTGTGTTGTTTGTACTGAGGCCACACTTCCCACTGGGCTTTTCCCAGCTAGTTACTGAAAATGGCAGGGACACTAAGGCAGGCCTGTTCCTGGGAGACCCAGGACTTCTCTGAGGCTGACTTTGGCTCAAGGACCTTCTGATGGCCTTGCCAACCTTTGAACTGAATGGCAGCCTAAATTCACTTCTACCCAACAACATTCCTTCCCTCTCTTCTTCATTCCAGATCAGGCTTGCCTTGTGTTCTGACAGCTTCCTCGGTGTTTTCCAGCTCCCTCTGCATTTTCTCTCATTTAATAAAATCCTTGCACCTTTAATTCTCTCTCTCTCTTTTTTTTTTTTTTTTTGAGTCTTGTTCTGTTGCCCAGGCTGGGGTGCAATATCGCAATCTCGGCTCCCTGCAACCTCTGCCTCCTGGGTTCAAGCGATTCTCTGGCCTCAGCCTCC
>NW_016107740.1:434108-468499 GCF_001604975.1 Cebus imitator | reverse complement strand
TTTTTAAATTCTTTGTAGAGATGGGGGTTTCCCTATGTTGCTCAGTCTGGTCCTGAACTCTTGGTCTCAAGTTATTCTTCTGCCTCAGCCCCCCAAAGTGTTGGGATTACAGGCGTAAGCCACCATGCCCAGCCTAATTTCTACATTGGTGTCTGCTTCTCAGAATACCCAGTCTAACACACTGTTTGTCTGACCTCAAAATCCATGCTCTTAAAAAAATTAACTAAAAATCGATCAAAGACCTAAATGTAAGAGCTACAGCAATAAAACTCTTAGAAGAAAACAGCATACATCTTCATGACCTTGGATTAGTCAACGCTTTCTTAGCTATGACATGAAAAGCACCAGCAGCAAAAGAAAAAATAGATAACTAGACTTTATCAAAATGAAAAACTCTGGTACTTCAAAGGACAACACCAAGAAAGTAAAAAGTCCCACTACAAAATGGAAGAAGATATTTGCAAATCATATATCTGGATAAGGGACTTCTATCTAGAATATATAAAGAACTCTTATAACTCAATGATAAAAAGAGAAATAACAATTAAAAATGGACAAAAAATCTGAATAGACATTTCTCTGAAGAATATGTACAAATGGCTAAAAAGCACATGAAAAGATGCTTGGCATCATTAGCTATCAGGGAAATGCAAACTAAACCCACAACCAGATACCACTTCACACACACTAGGATAGCTATAATAAAAAACTTGGATGATTCCAAGTGTTGGCAAGGATGTGGAGAAATTGGAAACCTTATATACTGAGGCTGCAAATGTAAAAGGATGCAGCTGCTGAGGAAAAGTCTGGTCGTTTATCAAAAGATTAAATATAGAGTTATCATAGGACCCAGCAGTTCTACACTTTGTCATATATGGAAGAGAAATGAAAACATTTGCCCATACAAAATCTTGTACATGAATGATTATAAGCAGCATTATTTATAATAACCAACAAGTGGAAACAACCCAAATGTCCATCAACTGATGAATGGATATACAAAATACATAGGCATGCAATGGCATATTATTTGGCAATAAAAAGGAACAAAGTATTGATACCTGCTGCAACATGAATGAACTTAATATCATGCTTATGAAGCCACACACAAAGGGCCACATATTGTATGTATCCATTTATATGAAATGTCCAGAACAGGTAAATGGATGGAGACAGAAAGTAGAGCCATGATTGCCAGGGCTCAGTGGGATGGGGTAAAATTGTGCCAAGATTAAATGTGGTGATGCTTGCACAACTCTATGAATATACTAAAAACCACTGAATTGTACACTTTAAGCAGGTTGATAGTAGGGTATGTGAATCATATCTCAATAAAGCTATTACCAAAACAAAACAAAACAAAAAAACACCAACCAACAACCAACTTATATTCTTTGAATACACTACATCTCTAATTTGGCACTTAGCATATAGTATTTTGCCTTATGTTTTTTTTTTTTCTAATCATAATCGGCTGGGCACGGTGGCTCATGCCTGTAATCCTAGCACTTTGGGAGGCCAAGGCAAGTGGATTACTTGAGGTCAAGAGTTCAAAACCAGCCTGGCCAACATGGTGAAACCCCATCTCTATGAAAAATCCAAAAAAATTAGCTAGGTGTGGTGGTGGGTGCCTGGAATCCAGCTACTCAGGAGGCTGAGGCAGGAGAATTGCTTGAACCTGGGAGGCAGAGGTTGCAGTGAGCTGAGCTCGTGCCACTGCACTCCAGCCTGGGCGACAGAGTGAGACTCCATTTCAAAAAACAAAAACAAAACAAAAACAAAATGTTACTTCAAACCCCCCAAATTGTGATGATCTCTGAATTGTGGTGTTTCTTCAAGATTTATTTTCTTCATTATATTTTCCAAATTTTCTCCAATGGTGCATATTACTTTGATATTTGAAAGAACTACATTATAGATAAATGAAAATATCATTTCACTAACAAAGTGCTATTAAGTACTATTCAGCCATAGAAAAGAAAGAGAGCCTGTCATTTGCAACAACGTGGATGGAACTAGAAGTCATTATGATAAGTGAAATAAACCAGGCACAGAAAGACAAACTTAGCATTTTCTCACTTATTTGTGGGAGCTAAAAATGAAAACAGTTGAACTCATGAATACAGCAGACTGATGGCTATCAGAAGCTGGGAAGGGTGGTTGTCAGGGGGATTGGAGAGGAAGTGGGGATGGTTAATGGGTACAAAAAATAGGAAGAATAAATAAGATCTGGTATTTGATAGCACAACAGGGTGACTTTAGTCAATAATTTAATTGTACATTTAAAAATAACCAAAAGATGGCTGGGTGCAGTGGCTCATGCTAGTAATCCTAGGACTTTAGGAGGCTGAGGTGGGCTGATCACCTGAGGTCAGGAGTTGGAGAGCCTAGCCAACATGGAGAAACCCCATCTCTACTAAAAATACAAAAATTAGCTGGACATGGTGGCAGGCTCCTGTAATCCCAGCTATTTGGGAGGCTGAGGCAAGAGAATCACTTGAACCCGGGAGGCGGAGGTTGCAGTGAGCCCAGATTGCACCGTTGCACTCCAGCCTGAGTTGACAGAGCAAGACTCTGTCTCAAGAAAACAAAACAAAACAACAACAAAACAAGAACAACAAAACTAAGAGTATAATTGGATTGTTTGTAACACAAAAGATAATAACCAACAAAAGATAAATGCTTGAGCTGATGGATGTATCATTTGCTTTAATGTGATTATTACACATTTTTTGCCTTTATCAAAATATGCCATATACCCCATAAATGTATATACCAGGTACATATCCACAAAATTAAATATTAAAATAAATTTAAAAACACAAAATTATTAGCTTCTAAAGAACACAGTCTGTGTTCCCTTGTGGATTTTTCTGTATCTTCCACATAGTAGGTGCTTAACAATTATTTATATATATTATTGATAGCAGCACTAGGTTTGAACTCTATTATGGTTCTAAATCTGTGGGTCTTTGGTAGCCTTTGTGAATTTATGATTGGTAAAAGCTCAGGAAAAGCAAATGTTACCTTATGGTTATAAACCTTAAAAGATGTAAAATGTATTTTCACTGAAAGAAAAAAAAAGATTTTAGTTTACATGCCAATTTCAATACCAGATACATTAGAGATATGGTCAACTTCAATACGAATTTTCAAAGGGATTCAGATATACCAGCTGGGCCAGCTGGCTTCCCCTCCTCCTTGTTACTCCATGCAGTGGAACCTGCCTGTATTAGTCTGTTCTCACACTGCTATAAAGACATAATTGAGACTGGGAAATTTGTAAAGGAAAGAGGTTTAATTTGACTCACAGTTCAATGTGGCTGGAGAGGCCTCAGGAAACTTACAATCATGGCAGAAGGTCAAGGAGAAGCAAGTGCTTTCTTCACAAGGCAGCAGGAGAAAGAGAATGAAGGAACTGCCAGACACCTTTATACCATCAGATCTTATGAGAACTCATTCACTATCATGAGAACAGCATGGGGGAAATTGCCCCCATGATCTAATCACCTCCCACCAGGTCCCTTCCTCAACAGGTGGGGATTAGAATTCAGAGTATAATTCAAGATGAGATTTGGGTGGGGACATGGTGTCAGACCATATCATTGCCAAGCCATTTTTGTACTAGCGTACCAGAGTCAATCTGTGAACTGTTTGCTTTGCCATGTTTCTTTCTTTCTTTTTTTAGATTGAGTCACACTCTGTTGCCCAGGCTGGAGTGCAATGGCCTGGTCTCGGCTCACTGCAACCTCTGCCTCGTGGGTTCAAGCTATTCTCCTGCCTCAGCCTCCCAAGTAGCTGGGATTATAGGTGTGCACCATCACACCCAGCTAATTTTTGTATTTTTAGTAGAGACAGGGTTTCTCCATGTTGGCCAGGATGGTCTCAAACTCCTGAACTCATGATTCGTCCGCCTTGGCCTCCCAAAGCATTGGGATTACAGGCGTAAGCCGCTGCGCCCAGCTGCTTTGCCATGTTTCTTTATGGAAACAAGGTCATCTTCTGCCCACAGTCTTTAGTCCTTTCCCATGCTTGCCTTCTTTATTTATTCTTTGTACACTTTTCCCTCCCTGTGTTTTGGACGGCAGGAGGGTCAATGGTCTGTGCTGAGCAACTGCTTGTTTTCTGGGTCCAGCTTTGGTCCATTTACATTCAGTCCCCTTGTTTGTACCTTTCACAATGATTCTGCTGGATGGCTATATCCACCTAATTTAACCGAGGAAACTGAGGCACACACTGAAAGTGGCAGAGTCTGGACGGGACTGGTAAGACAGCTTGGTGTGCAGTTAGGAACAGATCCGGCGCCAGGCTGTCTGGGCTTGAATCCAGGCCTCCCTGTCCACCAGCTCTGTCCCCTGGTTTCCTCGTAGGGATGATAATAGTCCTATCTTACAGGGCTGGAATAAGGATTGAGTTAGCCAATTATTTGTAATGCACTTAGAACAGTGCCTAGCACAGCATAAGTGCCACATAAGTGTTTTCAAAGTAAATAAACTAAAGTCTGTCTGACTCCAAAGCTGGTAATGGTGGAATTTCAGGCCTGCTTTTTGTTCCATTCCCCTATTATAGCAGCAGAATTGGACAAAGATTAAACTAGGATTCTGGATGGGGAACAGAGATTTAGCGTCGGAGGCACCCAGGGATTTCCTGCCACCATCAGACACCTCTTGTCAGCAGCCATTCTGAAGAGGAGAATCCATTAGCTTGAGGTCAGCCCAACAATACTGAGCTACTCTGGACCCAGCGCTGGGCTCACGCAGGCCAGAGCTCCCGGGTGGCCTAGCAGGGGATACCCAGGCAACAAATCTAAATGGCAGCGTATGCCCCTCACCCTCAACCGGGACCTGGCCTGCCTCTCCCATGCTATCATTCTCACCTGGTGCTCTCCTCGCCACACTCCAGTCATGCTGGCCCGCTGTGGGCTCCTCCACCGGAAAGCTCTTTCCTGCCCCAAGGCCCTGACATCCACCTGGAATTCTTCCCCCAGATTGCTACACAGTTAACATCTCCCTCACTCCTGTCACCTCTCCAGGCCGCCTCCTTACAGACAACTTCCTTGATCATCATTTGGACTCTAGTGCAAAACGGAAGGCGTGCTCAAGTGGGGGTGGCCGAGGAGAGTTTAAGGAAGGGTTAGTAGGAAGTGAGCCGGGTCGGGAGACCATAATGGGACGGGGAAGCCTTTACCATACCTAGGACTGGGAGGCTGGGTAGGGCAAGAGGAAATGGGGAACTTTCTGGAAACCCCCTACCCACCTGCAGGAAGGGACGAGGTAAATAAATGGACGCCTCTCTTCAGCTCCCTGACTTTCTCCCTCCCTCCCATTAATGAAACTGGGACTCAGATCAGCCTCCCCACTGTTTATCTTCCCCCGTTTTATCTTAACAACACCCTCCACAATTATCTTCTTTTGATTTACTGTTTCTTGTCTGTTCCGGCCCCCAATTTCCTCTACAATGTAAATACCTCGAGGGCAAGGACTTCCAGGTAGGGGTGTGTGTGTGTGTGTGTTTCCATCTCTGAGTCCCCAGCGCGTCCCTGACGCATAGTAGGTGCACAGTGACTGTTGGTTGACTGCATCGACAGACTAGGACACAGGTAGCTTTCCTGGAGAAGAAAAAGCTCTTCAGGGTCGTTTTATCTTTTTCTTTTTACAGAAAGACCAGCTGGCTGTGTACCTCCCGGCGCCCTGTGAGGGGCTGCCCCGCCTTGCCCCTGCCTCTGCGGCCGGGAGGGACTGCAGGTGCTGCGTGGCCGGTGCCCGCGCGTCCTCCTGCCCCAATGCCGCAGCGCCAGCTCCCCTGGGCCCGGGTGTTCCCCGCAGGGCGCGCGTCTCCCACATGCGGCCAGATCTGTCCGCCCGCCCCTCGGCAGCCGGCCGGGCGCAGGGACGTGAGGGCAGCCGGCGAAGTCCCTCTCCCCGGCCGGGTGTGAGCCGGAGGGAAACACGCAGCGCTGGCTCCGGGTTATTTTTAGTCAGTAGCTGCGTCCCCCCTCCCAGGGGCGGAGCGGCCCGCGAAGGTGGGGAGGAGAAAAAGCTGCCGGCGCCTCCGCGCTCGCTCCCGTGGGGCACTAGCGGCGCGTTGGAGCCCGGGCGGCGCTGGGACCAGCTACCGCGGCGTCCTCCAGCAGCGCGCGGCTCTCCCGGGACCTGCGCCGGCCGGGGGCGGGGAGAGGCGGGGAGGGGAGGCCGGCGGGCGGGAAGGGGCGGGGAGCGCGCTCCTGCGGCGGCCGTACTCATCCCGGCGCTCGAGCGGACGCGGGGCTGCGCAAATGGCTTGTCCCGCTCTCGGTCTGGAAGCTCTTCAGCCCCTGCAGCCCGAGCCGCCCCCCGAGCCCGCCTTCTCCGAGGCGCAGAAGTGGATCGAGGTAGGTGCGGGTGGCTGGCGGGCGGCCTTGCACTGGCGCCGGGGGCCATGGACCCGCGCACGCTCGGACCGCAGGTCCAGCCTCGCCTCCCCCTCACCCCACCTTTCTTTTGCCAGCTGCCCCAGGTCATCCCCCGTGCCTCGGCGAGCCGCGAAACCCTGGCCCTTTGGCATGGGAGTCCCGGGCGACGGTGGGCGTGAAAGGGGACACTGCAGTGTAGCTGCGCGCGTGAGGACAGGAAGGGATCCCCTGCGCCTCCATCCTTCCTGCCCGCCGGCCTCGCAAATCTCAGCTCCTGCCGCTTTCAGGCGCTGCCAAGGGAAGCGCAGTGCGAGCAAAGGGTTGCAAAGGCGCAGGAAGCGCAAGCCCCCAGAGCCTTCACCCGTGCTCGCATTTCGGGGTATCTTGCTCCTGGTCCCGCATTTCGCCCCTTGCCCCCCACCCCCACCCCCGCCGCCCTTCCGGAGCGGAGTTGGCAGTGTCTCCACGGAGGCGCATACCCACCGGAGCCTCTTGCTGTATTCCTGGCACTGGGTCAGGTGTGAGGCTGGCACAGCGCGCAGGGCCGGGGTAGCCTGCAAGACCCTCTTGCTAGCATGCATCCACATAGACGCTGCCCAGCCTTTGGCAGCACCCGCCCCTCTCCATCCCAGCGACGGCAGGGTGGGTTACGAAGTACTGGGTACCCGACCTGGTTGGCATATTTTACTTCTTAAATGACTCGTTGGCAGGCCAGGGAAATCACTGGAGCCCTCGGCTCAGTCCAGGAAGCGCTCGCTGGGTGATCCTGATTCACGATGTCTATCAGTAGATGCAGCTTGGTAGCCCCAAGCTCCCGAAATGACCGTTCTGCGGGGTTCAGGATGCTTGAAGGGCATGAAGGGGAAAGGTGACCCCCTATGATTAGTGCAAGGAGCCTCTGCTTCAATGGATGGCCTTTCTGGAGGCTTAGTGGAAGGTATGAATTTGGCCTTGTTTCCCTTAGTGACAAGCAGTCCTTTGCTCGGTAGTTCAGAGGAGGAAGTGTACCGCTAAATCATGACCCAGCAATGTTGAAGCTTCCAGAATTCTGCCTGTCACTTAGTGACTCCCCACTCCGTTCAGCATCGTAGTTCTCAAGATGCTGCTACAGTAACAGAACTCTACGCACAGATTTAAACCTGCTGATTTCCCTGCAGAAACTACTCTCACTTAATGCTCTTCTCCTGCTCCAGCCAGACACCTGCACCCTACAGGGTTAACCTGCTTTCCGAAAGCAAGAGTGTTAAGTGTTTAGAAACATCTATATAAAACTAGGGCTTAAGAAACACAACAGTGAACTCAGGGCCTTCTTGCTGAAAGCCTGGGAGGGGGCATGTCTCTCATAATTTGATAGCTCACCATCAGATGAGAAAAAGACCTTGACTTTTTATTTTTGATATGTGGCTGGAACGGTTTGCTGTGTGACAGGTGCTCTCTCTGTGTTGCATACTTGGGCTCCCAGGATACGCAGGAAGCATTTGTAGTTACTGGCTTAGTGCAGAGTTGGATAACTGTTTTTCAGGTTCTTGAACTTTAAAATTCTCAGGAGAGATTTTGAGTGTGGGTGGGGGAAAGGGGAGGATTCAAAAGCAGAACAGTCTTACCGTTCTTGAAGTCGAGTGATTTATTCCCAATTTCCTTAACTGTGAGTAACATTGACATACTCTGCTTTAGAAAAATGCGGTCTAAGTTACACATGGAAAAGTGCACAAATCTGAAGTGTACACCTCCATGAATTTTTGACATATGCCTGTTACTATAGTCCCCACCTAAATCAAGATACAGAACATCTCCTTTGGCCCAGATTAGTTTGCTTTTAAGAGGTAGTATATTTCAGGCTATTATGCAGTGCAGAATATTAGTTTTAATATAAGTTTAAGAAAAGGAAGAAAGGATTCCTTAAGAAAGTAGAGCCTCATTAAGCCCTATAGACAGTTTGGCATTGTTCTTGATGCTTTACCATTCATAGCAATTTAGAAATTTGAAAACCGTAATGAGATGTGCGTGGCTTTAGGACCAGGCAGCCCAGGTGAGCTGCCTGTGCATTATTGAAGCGGCCTATCTCCTTTCAATTGTAGGATTCAGTTTCAGGGAAAGGAGAGCTTCCCCCTCCCAGGCTATATAAAAAAGGTAGTTGCTCCAGGGAAAGATAGAGACCTTTCCCTTCCTTCCCAGAGTCTTTTCTTGAAATGTAAATGTCTGCAAACCGGGGATCCCAGGAGTAGTAACAGATGGTTTTGCTTGCGGTTGCCTTGTGAACAAAGATTCCTCGGCTAATAGAGCAATAATGTAGTACTTCGGGCCAGTGAATTCCTGGGGGGATTGTTATCTCAAGACAGTTGCAGCTCCTCTAGGGGCCCCATTGTCTCTGGCAATATCCTCATTGGTGGGGCTTTGTTTTTACTTTTGTTCAGTTGTTGATTAAATTTCCCATAGGTTTTTTTTTTTTTTTTCTTTCTTCTTTTTGAGTGGTCAGGAACTTCACCCTTTCATAAAAATGTTCCCTTGGGTGCAGCAAGTTAATAAACAAACTTTGCTGCCTGTCTCTCCTCTGTTCTTGGTCTTCCTTGAGTCATGGATTGGTGAGAAAACATTCATTCTTAATAAAGGCTCAAGGAACCAGCTCCAGGACAGAACTTGTTAGTGAGGAATTTCTCGGCCTGCAGCCTTGGCTATTTGAGGACCGTGTTACTGGGAAGGAAATGTGGCCTGGGAACAATTCCCTCATCTCAGCACCCCTCCCCTCACTCCTTCCTTAGCTGGCAAAGGTGAAAGCTCTAATGGAGCTCTAGATGGTCACAGACCACACAGGAACAGCCCTGTAACACTCCTAGAGACTTTTTATAGCTGCAGGATCAGGCTGCACGTCTTACTGTGCGTTTGGGAAGTCTCCTAGAGGAGTCAGCAAACTTGAAGAAGTAACTCTGGCTACCAGCAGGCAGGGGAGTGACTAACTTCTTTCCATACTACTTTTCTAGAAGGCCTTCCTAAGCAGAACACAGTGGGTGAGGGGTCAGACCTTGGGGCCTAGCATCCTGGGTTTGAGTCCAGAGTCTGTTACTTCCTAGTTAGATGACTCTGAGCAAGCGACTTTTCCTTTCCTACGGTTCCAAATGATTTCTTTGAAAGGTAGCTCTAGCTGTTAACAACAACAAGAATAACTAAGAGTTATTGTTGACAGCATCTGCAAAACAGGTTACCAATAACAGCTCACCTATTTCATAGGAATGCTCTCAGGATTAAATAAATTAATATATTTAGAATGCTTAGAACAGTGCCCAGTACATAGGAAGTTCTGTGTGAGTGTGGTTAGTAGTATCGTTACCGTTAATATTACACTGCTGTTACTTTTACTTCTACTGTTATCACTACGATCATTATTAGTACTATTGCTATTGCTATTGTTTTTTCTGTTGTGAATAACAACTAAGGTTGATTTTGAAAGAAACGATTCAGAACACCACATTTCCAGGGTAGAAAATATGATTCAATTGCCTGCTGATTTCATCCTATTATCAACTCTGGATACTTGGTCTAGAAGTTAACTGGATGCTACGTATCACTTTAATTTGCACTAACAGTAGCTTGGGGATCAGAGAAAAACCTTTAATATCGACTCATAAAATGATCGCAGTAGTCCATCAAAGCTTAGAAATTATTCCTCAACATTATGCCGAATATGTAAGTTGAATGTATAATCTTTGTTACCAAACTCCAAGCAGAATGTTCAATGCCTCTTCTCTTGTAGATGATCTAATATTAAGTCATTATACAAATAACGGGTCCAAATGTTCATCTAATTGCAGCAGTGTTTTTTTCACTGAAGTTGTGTCAACTCCTGCTAGGAAAAAGAATAATTCTTCCATTGAATTTCTNATTAAATGCCATTGCAGTTCATTCCGAGAAGGGGTCAAATCACTTAGCAGAGCATGAAGAAGAGAGGATGTGTCACTACTACTCTTAATCAAATTTTTTCACTTCTTTTATTCTTTCCTTCTTTTTTTCTGGTGGTATTTATTGATTTACAAGTGTTTATTAGTAGGTTAGATGACTTGGATTTTCCCGAGTCCCCACTTCTCTTGGCCTCACCACCCACAACAATATTTATCTGTTCTAATCTGTAGTTCTTCTTTTCAATGCCAAACACTTTCTGAAGAAACAGATGTCCTTCAGCTTGGTTTCGGTTATGATTTGGAACAGGTTCCCAGGCCTTTCGGGAGGGACTGGAAATTTCAACCCAACTCAGCCTTACTTCTCAACTTGTGAAGTTCCTGGACTCCTTTACCTTCAATCACAGTGTGCCCATGGGGCTTGGTGATGAATACAATCTTATTTGTGACCTAATCCATACTTCACAAGAGTGGGAACTAGTGCTGGAAAGGAGCAGTTTTTCATTTTGGTTCATTCCCTGCTGCCCACATAGAATTGTTTTCTGATTCAACTGGGACCTAATTCTGAAGATTAAAAACACTGAGGGTATCATAGCTCTCCAAGACTGAAAGATGCTTGTGTTGTTTGTCAGTAGGGAAAATTTATGAGTAGCTTTTGAGATAACTTAGCATTTAATGGCCAGTAACATATGACATTTGTGATGTAATACCGTAAGTTATATATGTAGTCATTTCTAATTCTCCGCCTTTCTAGGGATTAGACTGTTGCATCTTTTTATCCCAACAGATAGTTAACTTTGCAGATGGTCCTCCAGCTCTGCATAAATTGCCAAGGAAGGGGAAGAAAAAACTTTTCTGGCTAGATTAAGGAAGGAGTAGTGGTCTGAATAGATATGTAAATGAGAGCAGGCGGCATCTTTCTCACAATGACATTTAAATAGTCTAGCTTGTTTGTATATGAGAGCAGCTATGACACAGTGCTGTCACATGGTAGGAAAACAGTGAAGTCCCACAGATTTGGGGAAAGGGGACACGGAATGGGAGGTGGAACTGGCACTTCTTGCCCCAGCATCTCCCTGGAAACCAATTGCATCAAGTGAGCTCCAAAGGGCAGGCTGAGCACTGGCTACCAAGAAAGGGAAGGCTGGGCATATGTTCCCAGCCACTGGGTCTCTTAGCCTCCTGCTCTCCGCCAATGGATGACAATAGAGCCGTGATGTAGACAGTTGGCCTTGATTCTGTGGGTGGCAGTCAGTGCTAGGTGGGACTAGGCAGCTCTAGGAGTACTAGAGATTGGCCTGGCAGCTTCCCTTTTTGCTTTAAACCATTCTGAAGCTTAAAAGTATCACAGCTGGGGATAACATGATGATAAAAGTTATGGTAATGATGCTGATGTTGGTGATGATAAAAGCTACTATTTTATTGAGTGCTTATTATGTGCCTGCTAAAGTCTGTGTACAGTTGGCCCTCCGAGTGGTACAAACTGCATTTTGTATTTTGGCCTTGATTTTCATGGTTTAGGACAGAATCAGTTAACACTGGTTGATTTTTGACCAAACTGTTCTCACTGGAATTAGATTTTCCTTTTAAGCCCAGTTCGCAGCTCTGAGAGTTTTAAAACGGTACAATAGTTTTATAATAGAATCCCTCATGTGTTCCCCAAGATGTGTTTGTATGTTTACATTTCAGGCAGAAGAAAGGTATCAGATACGATCTCTTTTGGAGGAAGGGTAGGGTGGAAAAAGGATGATTTCAGTGCTATTAAATGAGGAAAGGACGGGATAATAGAACTTTGGTTTTAAGTGATTGAGAAATATAAAAATAGCCTAAAATAGAGGGCTAATAGATAATTTAGGGGAAAAATAGTTCTTGAAAAAAAAATGATAGAATATTGGAAAGACTTCTGCCTGGACATGAGATGTTATATTTCAAGGAGGAATGATCCCATGGAATTCAGTTCTGCTGAATTCAATATTTACATGTTTACAATATTGAAAACAACCCTTCCAAAGACATGCCCTCATGCATCGAACCCTGATGGGATGTGTATTAGTTTGCTTACACACTGCTACAAAGATATGACCCAAGCCTGGGTAATTTATAAAGAAAGGAGGTTTAATTGACTTACAGTTACATGTGGCTGAGGAGGCCTCAAGAAACTCACAATTATGATGGAAGGCAAAGGGGAAGCAAGACAGGTCTTACATGGCAGCAGAAGAGACAGCAGAAGAGGGAACTACCAAACACTTTTTTTTTTTTTTTCTGAAGCAGAGTCTTGCTCTGTGGCCCAGGCTGGAGTGCAGTGGTACAATCTTGGCTCACTGCAACCTCCATCTCCTGGGTTCAAGTGATTCTCCTGCCTCAGCCTCCTGAGTAGCTGGGATTACAGGCATGAGCCACCACACCAGAGGAATTTTTGTATTTTTAGTAGAGACAGGGTTTCACCTTGTTGGCCAGGATGGCCTCAATCTCCTGACCTTGTGATCCACCCGCCGCAGCCTCCCAAAGTGCTGGGATTATAGGCGTGAGCCACCTCAACTGGCTATGAGCCACTGTGCCTGGCAGCCAAACACTTTTAAAACCATTAGCTCTCGTGAGAACTCACTCACTCATGAGAACAGCATGGGGGAAACTGCCCTCATGATTCAATGGCCTCCCACCAGGCTCCCTTCCCTGACATGTGGGGATTAAAACTTGAGATGAGATTTGGGTGGGAACACAGAGCCGAACCATATCAGGATGGCTGCCCTATCTCAAGGAATTACCTTCGGCATCAGGAAAAGGACAGATGATGTAGTCATATAAGATGCACCTAAGAAATAACTTGACTGATACTTTTTCCCACTGTCAGGAAAACTGTGCTCTGTGCTGAGACCTTAAGAATAAAATATCGGTTAGGTTGAGAAAGCACCATGTTTCCACTGCCCTGCATTTTGTCTGTGAGAGTTACTCTAGCGTGGCTCTTGGAGACTGCAGTTTGGCTCCTGGTCAGTGTAAGTTAGGGCCTGTCCCACCCATTTTTCCTTGCTTTGGAAGTTCTTGAATATTCCTTGCAGGCCACTCAGACTTTGCATGATGCTCCACTGCCCATTTTACGGCTGAGGCACAGATAAATTAAGAACTCACCTAAGAAAAATGCGGAGAGGACTTTGGGGTTTATGTTTGAGTCTAGACTCTGGATTAAAAATTTTGGACAAAATAGAGGCTGTAGAAGAAGCTGCACTCCACTCTGAGTAAGAGGGGGCTGTGGGAAACCTGCTTGCTTTCCACTGAGACAAGAGAGCCATTTTGTGTTAAGACTTTGGGTGGTGAACCACAGATGTCTTCTCATTTGGGAACTTTCCCCAAATTCTTCTAAAACAGGGGGCTTTGTAAACTAATAAAGCCAGGTGTCCTTTGGGAGCCTCAGAAATGGTAAACTCTGGAAGACTCTGAGTAAGATTCCTTTCAGCACTTGAACCCACCATTCTTAGACCCCCTCCCCTATCTTCACAGTCTAACATGACTACTGGAGAGTCATAATCACATCACTCTTCCAGGAAGCTGGATGGAGGCAAGGGAAGAGTGCATCCTTCCCATGTCAGGTGCCTTCTGGGAAACCCTTTTGGACATATGGGCTACTATTTTATTGCCCAGAATTTCAGGAACATTTCCCTTTTTGCGTGTAGGGGAGACCCTGGAGAAGGGTTTTTTTCTCCAGGCAGCAGATAATATTCTTGAGTTCTACTCTTCAGGAAAAAAGGGAGACTGGCTGTTAGGGTAGCCACACCCTGGAATGTGCCTTCTCCACTTCTCCAGGGACATATCCTTTCAAGACAGAGCTTAAACATGACTAGCTCTGCAGCACAGAGAATCAGCCCCTGATTCCTCTAAGCTCATTAATACTTCCCTTCTCTTAGAAAAGTTGCCGTATTTCACTATCACGAATGTTTTTGAGTGTGTCTGTGGGGAGATTTGCCTCCTTTGGTGAACCCCAGAGCCCTGTGGCCAAGGAGTGGGTCTTATCACCCAGTTCCCTCCTGGTTTCAGTCAGGCTGCTCCCTGCCAGGGCCCCATGCCACATTTCCCCACTGCCTGAGTGCTTTCTCAGTGAGTCTATGCCCAGCTACAGTTGCCTGATTGGCACTTGGGATAGGCTGTGGCAGAGAAAATAGACTCTGTTGCTGCCCTGACAGGAAGCAAAGTGTTTTTTTTTTTTTTAAGAGTGATTAAAAAAAGCAGTTTACCCAATAGTTGCCTGGAGACAGTCGGCGATTGGACACTTGGAAGGTGATTTCTCTTTTGGCCCTTGGGCGAAGATATTCTTTAGGGCACTAACCCTCCCCTCAGGTTGGACTGGGTCAGGGCTCATTGAACTTGGAGTTCCTGGCTGCAAGGCTGGAGAGCAAACATCTCTTTTCTTTAAATAAACATGCCCCCAGCTTTTGGGCCTGGGACTTTCACCTTCCCTTTCTTTCCCTACATCAAGGCAAACCTCTCTTTCACCTGTTGTAGAAGGACAAGGGAAAGATAGAGTATTTCCAATGATAGTGAATCTAAAAAAGAGCATGGAACAATTTTTATTATAGTGGTCACCTCTATGAGTTCTTTTTAGACAGATTTTTTTTTTTTTCTGAGACAGAGTCTCACTCTGTTGCCCAGGCTGGAGCACAATGGTGCAATCTTGGCTTAGTGCAACCTCTGCCTCCTGGGTTCAAGAGATTCTCTTGCCTCAGCCTCCGGAGTAGCTGGGATTATGGGCATATGCCACCACACCTGGCTAATTTTTGTATTTTTAATAGAGACAGGATTTCACCATGTTGGCCAGGTTGATCTCGAACTTCTGACCTCGTGATCCACCTGCCTCGGCCTCCCAAAGTGCTAAGATTACAGGCATGAGCCGCTACACCAGGCTTAGACAGGTATTTTTAAAGAAAAAAAAACCCCAAATGACTGACTAGTAGCTGGTGTCAATAAATGACCACGGCTGTGACTGTTAATTGTCATGACCCAATGGGAACACTGAGAAATAGCATTCTCTCCTCCTTTCCTATGGAAAATTAAAACAAACAAACAAACAAACAAAAAAAACAAAAAACAAACAAACAAACAAACAAAAACAACAACATTCAGCCTGTGGAGCTGAATGTTGTCATCGGCCAGCAGATGTGGTTACCGCCTGTTCCCCAAGGGACCATGCAAGATGTCATACATAGGAGGGGCCAGTGACAAGTAGAAGCCTGATTCATTATGCTGTTAGAGTTGACAGAGCATGATAATAGAAAGTGATAAAAATGGCTAGTTCAGTGCCAAATAAAAATAGTAACATGGAACACACTTCTGGAACACTTACCATGTACTAGTGCTAGTCTAGATGCCTGCTTGAGTTAATGAGATGGTATATTATATATACAACAAACACCCAGTACAGTGCCTGACATGTACTTCTCAAGCAAGCACCATTTATGGCCATTTTACAGATGGGAAAATGGGCACACAGAAATGGTAACTGATTTGCTTGAAGTCACACAGCTAATCGGTGACAGAGCTGGGATTTAAACCCAGGCAAACTGGTTCCAGAGCTTGGACTGGTGACTGCTGTGTCCTGCTGCCTTATCCTCAATAGCTGTTCGGTATATATTTGTTCATTGGAAAAAGTACCTTTCCAGAGTTAGTATGGGGGACCCTTTAGAAGCAAAAGTGAAACATCTAAAAAGATCATGATCCCAAGTAACTATTTAAACAAGCAGGTGACCGCTTTCCCCTTCTCCCTTCTCATTCCCTTAATGATTGAAGATGCTGTTTATTGAGCATCTTCTATATACATAGCACCATTAGTTGTGAGGAAACAATTTCATCCATATGGCACCCAAGCACATTCTCTGAAACTAGAGCCCTTTCAATGTTTTTTAAAAGATAAATGTCAGGAGGGTGGTTAGGACTATGATGAAAAATCATTACAGGAGCCCAGTGAACCATTGTCAATGGGTGGAACCATTTTTATTCCCTTTCACTTCACACATCCCCTTCCCCAATCTTTTTCTCATTGATTGGGACCTGACTCCCCCACTGGATTCAAATAGTCCTGAGATCCAGACTGAAATGATTATAAACAAGGGGAAGGAAATCATGGATTTAGGGTATCTCCCTGCCAGGCACTGTTAGGTTCTCTGCATATGGTATTCTGTTTAGCCTTTGCGTAACACAGGTATCTGCTGTCCCCTGTCACAGCTCAAGGTTTTCTACTGTGTCTGTTTCAAGAAATTTCATTCATGTTAAGACTGGCAGGTGGGCTGGCCTGATCCCACATTGCTCCTGAGTCCCCACATTGTACCTACATGACAGTCTTTCTTTTGGCCTCACCTGGCACCTCCCAGCTGCAGCTCCACTCATAGACTACTCATGTGTCATGGGCTCTGGCTTTCTGCACAAATACAGTTGGCTGTTTTATAATGTAGGTTTCTGTAATGAGGATTATTACATATGCGATTGGGAAACAGGAGAAGCATGCTTCATAATGTGCAAGTTGCGATGGTTTGTGTGAGTTTTTTTTTTTTTTTTTGGATGGAGTTCACTTGTGTTGCCAGGTGGAGTGCTGTGGGATGATCTCAGCTCGCTGCAACCTCTGCCTCCCTGGTTCAAGCGATTCTCCTGCCTCAGCCTCCCGACTAGTTGGGGACTATAGGTATGCACCGCCATTACCAGCTAATTTGTGTATTTTTAGTAGAGACAGTTGGCCAGGATGGTCTTGATCTCTTGACCTCAAGATCTGCCTACCTCAGCCTCCCAAAGTGCTGGGATTTTTCATGTGAGATTTTTAATTAGCACTTGCATATTTTGTACCACCAAATAGCAGTGGTTGAAACCAAAATAGGACAGTAGAGGTGAACACAACCAACCAGGGAGGTGAACACCACTGTTCTTGCTCTTGACTCCATTTGGCTTTGTGCTGATTCAAAAGTCTGGTTTTCCCAGATCTTTCTCCATTTTCCTCTTACCTCCGTAACACAGCAGCCTTGGTCTTTCCTCACATCCTTTCACCATGCACTCTTGTCCCCCGCCTTTTTGTGAAATTCCTCTTTTGTTCTGTAATAGGAAATAGAAAACATATTTTTATCTGTGCTGGTAATTTTTAGTGTTCTTGTTTTTGTTAGTGCTCTAGTTACAAAGTTGAATAGGGTTTGGGCCGTTTACATGAACTCTGTATTTTCCATAAGCCCTGTTATTTTCAGTGTGTGATTTTGTAGAATACAAGATTTTTGGCTGTCTGTCTTAGTTTGGTACATTATTCATTCATTTACAGGAATATGGATACTGTTTTATGGTAGAAATACTTAGATACTAATATTTTGTGCAGACAGTATCTGTCACACACTCATACACAGATGAATAAAACAGTATCTTGAAGAGTCCCAGTGCTGGAGTCTGGGATCTTGGGTCATGTGGAAAACATTTTTTAGGAATTTCACATTTCCTATCTGCTCTCAGAAGACCTTGGACAACATTTCCAGGAGAAGCTTCTATCGCCTTTGGAGGAGGTAGTGAATGTTGTCTGTGTGTGTGTTTTTCTAATTTTTCTTTGGGCACTACGTAAAGCAGCACTCTTTTCCCCAGGGAAGCTACAGGAATTACTTATTGTGAGTGAGAAACTCTTGCAAGTGAGTTGGAAATGAGGAAATGGAGGCTTGATGGTTGGTGATTTGTCTGAGGGTCAGTGACTTCCAGGCTGCGATTATTCCTGTTCTCTGGAGCCCTCATGACACCAATATATGAGTATTGGCAATCTGTCTCAGTTTGCGACATTATTCATTCATTCATCATACCTGATGAATATATGAATTATTGAGCATGTCCTGGTTATTGAGCATGAGAGACAAACATGGGATTTGTAGTCCACCTGGAAGGATGGATGCTGAGCACAGAATTATGCTTGTGATGCGTGTTCAGAAAGGGAAGAGCAGGTTGTTCTGAAACACAAAGAGGGCCAGGCTCTCCTTTGGTCTAAGGGGCTACAGGACAGCCTCTCTGAGGAAGTGCTATGTAAGCCGAGACCCTAAGGACGAGCAGGGGTTGGCCATGCAAAAATGGGCAAGAAATCATGTTCTAGGTGGATACTGAAGGCTGTATGGAGACTCTTGTGGAAGAGCTAAAGGAGACCAGTGAGGCAGGAGCTTTGGGAGTCAGTATGAGGCCTGGGCTGTGGCTGGCTTTGTCTGGGAGGACAGCAATTGGGTTTTCTCCAAACTCTCTCAAATTACTATATGACAAAAATAATGGAAACTTAGCTAACAGTTATGAGAGCTTATGGCCTGGCAAACCCTGTCCTAAGCACCTAACTTTTCAACCATCCTATGAGCTAGATACAAACTCTTATTACTCTTATTAAACGTAGAAATGAGTGAATGGCTAAGGGTTGTACGGTCATTAGATGGTAGAACTGATCTTCAAACCCATGCTGTCTGGCTGCTTTACCTGTGCCCTTAGCCTAACCACCATGCTACAGGGTGTGATATGGTTCAGATTTATGTCCCTGACCAAATCTCATGTTGAATTGTAATCCCCAGTGTTGGAGGAGGGGCCTCGTGGGAGGTGATTGGTTCGTGGGGGTGAATTTTCCCTTTGCTGTTCTTGTGATAGTTGGGGAGCTCTCACAAGATCTGGTTGTTTAAAAGAGAGAGCAGTAGTACCTCCCCCTGCTCTCTCTTCCTTCTGCTCCTACCATGCAGGACATGCCTGCTTCCCCTTCTGCCATGATTGTAAGTTTCCTGAGTCTCCCCAGCCATGCTTCCTGTAGAGCCTGCAGGACTGTAAGCCAATTTAAACCTTTTTTTTTATAAATTACCCAGCCTCAGGTAATTCTTTATAGCAATGTGAGAACAAACTAATACAGGGTGCAAATGCAGGCTGTTGACCAATGGTGTCTCTGAGGGATGTAGATGGAGGGGAATAGCTGTAAAGAGCTGGGGGTGGGAGGGTGGAGGTAGGGGGTGCCTAAGGGTGCTGGAGGCCAACGCTGGCTTTAGACATGTTTTCTATGTTTTAAAAGAAACTCCAAAAATAAGTCCTCTCACCTTGACAATTGTTGCCACCTGGGAAGGAGAGCGATTATATACAAAGAGGGCTCCAGGCATCTCCCCAACCCCACATTCTTTTTTTTTGAGATGGAATCTCGCTCTGTCACCCAGGCTGGGAGTGCAGTGACACGATCTCAGCTCACTGCAGCCTCTGTCACCTGGGTTCAAGCAATTCTTCTGCCTCAGCCTCCCAAGTAGGTGGGATTACAGGTGCCCACCATCACGCCCAGCTAATTTTTGTAGTTTTGGTAGAGTGGGGATTTCACCATGTTGACCAGGCTGGTCTCAAACTCCTGACCTCAGGCGACTTGCTCACCTCAGCCTCCCAAAGTGCTGGGGTTACAGGCGTGAGCCACTGTGCCCAGCCCCCAACCTCACATTCTAATGCATGGGAACTCTGGTTCCCAGGCAGCCTGATGAACCCTGGTATTGCTCTGAGATGATAGGCCACTCATTTTTAACTTCCATCAAGAGTTGTAGGTAGTACGATATATTTTAAAATGTACTTATTTATTTGATTTTAAACTCTGTGTGTGTGTTAAATAATTTTTTATTCTTTTTTTTTGTTTTAGTTAGCATTCTTATGGTTGCAAACAACAGAAATCCAACCAAAATTAGCTCTAAAAAATAGTTCATTGCTCCTTGACAGTCTGGAGGTAGATCCCTACTTCAGACAAAGGCTGACTGAGCAGCTTAGTGATATCAGTAAGGACCTGATTCTCTCTGTTTTTCCACTGTGCTGTGCATTGTGTGGCTTTATGCTCTGGCTTCATATGGGTCCTCCACACCTGTCCTATCCCGCTTCAGAAGGTTCAGGCTTTTCCACTGAGGGCTGGCTGGGAAAGAGTGACTGCAGTCCTCAAGTTCTCTTTACACACTCTGGGCAGAGAAAGAGGACACATCCCTCATTCATGATCCCCAGGGGAATAGATGAGTTGATTAGCTTAAGCCAATCAGACTTCACCCTGGTCCATCCCTATCAAAGATGCTGGCTGCTACCCAACAGCGAAGCAGTGAATTCCCTAGAGGAAAATCTGGGTACTTTTAATAGAAGAATGGGTAAAATGGATACTGAAGAGGTCACCACCAATTGTTACTAACATTTTCTAAAAGTGTGGTAATATACAAGAACACACACGGATGAAAAGGGAAGGAAGGAAATAATTAAAATAAACTATTCAGAACAGTGACTACTTCTTGGAGGTGGGTATAAGATTATAACCTAGGAGTGGTTAAAAAAAGGCATTAATAAATTGTTTTATTCCTATTTTTATAAAACTAGAACAGTGCTATGTTTAGAGGTGTCACTGAATATCAAGTGCCCAACCCACACCTAATTGGTTCTACTAGGTGTAAAAATACGATTGAATGAACTGGATTGATTTTTGAACTATTGATTAAAAACATCAAAATGTTCATCCTGGGTACTTCAACTCTCTTTTCTTCCCAATATATATGAACCTTTAGGCTGAATTATTGTAGCTTTAAAAAAATGTTAGAAATGAAGGTATCCAATACCAGTATCTGATTTGTTTTTTCCCATTTAGTTTCATATTTCTCAGGTAAAGATACATATTTTTTGGAGCCTGAAGCCTAGAAATAGCAAAACCATGCAGTTGCTGTTAACTGGACACTCCGGGTTCAGAGGGTGTGCAGCCCCGTGCCTGAACAGACTCCAGGCATGCGGAGCCTTTCTAAAAGTGGATACAGCGGCTGTTGCCCACTGATCCTCTGTGCTGAGCGACCCAGATTGGCACAGCGCAGCTGGGTTCTACCCAGGGCGAGTACGGGAAAGACGAGTAAAAATAAAAACTGGTTGGACAGCTTAGGTGGAGTCAGGATACTTGAAAGCTCACAGGTTACTTTGCTAATTCTTGGGCAGATTTTTCCTTTTTTATTTTGTGAGGGTATAGTAATGATTCCAATGACAGTTTTCTAGGTTTCTTGGATTGGGCAAAATAGTTTCATATAGAACAGCAAAATGAAGTGAGGGTTGCTTTTTCTACATGTAGAAAATATGTTTTTTGAGATTAGAACATTTTGCCCTTGACATGAGTTTCTTAACATTCAACTCTTTAGTAAACTTTTCCCCAAGGGTATCTGCTTTATGGAGTTGCTTTCTGAATTAAGACATTTCTCCCTTTTTTTGTTAATAGAATGAAATGTGCTTGTCATTATAGTTTCGATATAGATTCTTTGTTATCTAAAAAAAAATGAATAACAGTGTTTAGGTATGGTGTCAAGTTATCTACCCAGAATAGTCATTTAATCTCTGCCACTATTTGTGGCATTTTGACATTTGTGGGTTTTTTAAAGTATAGATTTGCTAATTTTTGAATCTTTGGTCCTTACTATTAGAAATTTTGATATTTTATTTTTGGTGTTTGACCAAGAGGTATTTTTTTTTTTTTTAGTGCAAAAGCAGAGTTTATGTAATGTTTGTAATGTTTTTCCTCAGGTATGGATAGCTTTGATAAACTGTATGAAATTTTTTTGCTACTGAATGCTCTGTGGATTTTATGTAATCATCTCTCTGATCTGTAGACCAATAATTAAATCTCCAAATGGCCTTGCAATAACAGTTAAAAAGAGTATTTAATATTTATATTTAAACTATATGGGAAATGAGGGTATAACTTCTTTTAAAGATTAAAATATCCTTAAAATACCCCACTAAGACACATTTCTGGGGAAAAAAATTCCCACAATGTGTACATCATGACACTAATTTGAAATAAGAGTCCTTCTAAGAAATTTCTTACATTTTCATTCATTAAGTTATTTACAAAATCTATTAAGAGACTGCTAATAGCTATGGGTTTCTTTTTGGGGTGATAGAAATGTTCTGGAATTAGACGGTGGTGATGGTTGCCCATATGTAGTACTTACTGAAAAACTAAAAATTTTTAGTTTTAAAAATAAAGTAAAACTAAAAAAGGGTGAATTTGATGGTATCTGAATTATATCTTAACAAAAAATCTGCTAAGAGCCCTTAATGTTTTTTTTTGTTGTTGTTGTTTGTTTGTTTTCTGGAGACAGAGTCTTGCTCTGTCACTCAGGCCAGAGTGCAGTGGCCCAATCTCAGCTCACTGTAACCTCTGCCTCCCGGGTTCAAGTGATTCTCCTGCCTCAGCCTACTGAGTGGCTGGGACTACAGGCACACACCACCATGCCCAGCTATTTTATTTATTTATTTTTTAATAGAGACAGGGTTTCCTCATGCTGCTCAGGCTGGTCTCGAACTCCTGAGCTCAAGGAATCAGCCCGCCTCAGCATCCCAAAGTGCTAGGATTACAGGTGTAAGCCACCATGTCCGGCCGAGCTCTTAATGTTTTAAGCATGATTTTGAGCTCCCAAGATATGTAAACAAGCATATGAAATTAAGACTTCCAGGTGTATGTACAATAATACAGCATAACAAACCACCCCCAAACCCAGTGGCAGATAGCAATGGTATATTTTATTTTTCTTGGTCATAGGTTGAAGAATCAGCTTGAGTAGCTCTGCTTCAAGCTGTGGGTTGGCTGTACTTGGCTAAAAGCTGTGGGTTATGTTCCAGTCTGTTTCATGTATATTCTTTCTTCTTGGAGCAGAGGCTACCTGGGAGATGCTCTCTTTATGGCAAATGAATGACAGGTGCACCAGAACCCAGCCAAAACCATGCAACAAATGGATTTAAAGTTTCCACTTGCATCACATCTATTCACATTCCACTGCAAAAGCAAGTGATATGGCCATGTCCAAAGTCAGTTGGGCACGGAAAGGCATTCTGCTCACAGTGGGAGGGGAGAGGAGTGGATATTTTTCCAGTAATACTCTCATCTACCACAAAGTCTGTTCAGGGTTCCTTGGTGCTACAAAGGAAGATGTGAGTGTTCTTCCTGGGTATTGGAAAGTTTGAAAGATGGGTATTCAGTTCCTTGGTATCTTGGTTTGTTTTCTGTTGCTTTAACTAACTACCACTGACTGGGTAATTTACAAAGAATGTACATTTATTTCTTATAATTCTGGAGACTGGGAAGTCCAAGGTCAAGGGGTGGCATCTAGTGAGGGGCACTCTTGCTAGTGGAGACTCTGCAGAATGCCAAGGTGGTGTGGGCATCATATGGTAAGAAGGGCTCACTAGAGATGGCCAAACTGGTTTTGGTAAGAGACCCACTCTTGTGATAACTAACCCACTCCCTTGGTAACCCGTTAATTCATTAATTCATGAATGAATTAATCCAATCATGAAGGCAGAGTGCTGATGACTAAATCACCCCCTAAAGGTTCTATTTTTCAAGACTGCTGCACTGGGGACCAAGTTTCCAACACGTGAATTCTGGGGTAGGCACATAAGTCATAGCACTTGGGTTGAATCTTGAAAAATTAGCAAACATTGTCAGTTGGATGGGGCGGTAAGGATGAAGAGAGGTGACAGTGTGGGCTAGACCATGAAGGCAGCATGAACAGAGGCATGGAGGTATGTGGTAGCACAGTGCACTTGGGAAGCTGCAGAGCTGGGACTTAGCATGTGGAGAGTACTGCTGGAAGAAGACACACTGAGTCACATCAGCAGAGGCCTTGTGTGCCATGCTTGAGGGTTTGGTGCTGGAACTAAATGGGCTGGGCTCAGAGCCAGCCTGAATTGCAAATTTGGCTCTGCTATTTACTAATGCTATGAGTGTGGGGGAAGCTATTTGGCCTCTCTGTGCCTTACCTCTTAATCCGTGAAATGGTAAGGGTATTTTCAGCACCTACCTTGTGAATTGTGGTTAGGATTAAATAAATTAACATACACAGTGCTTGATATAAAGTCAAGTGCTCAGTAAGTGTTGCTGTTAGTATTTTTTAATGGAGTTTAGATTTTATCTGTAAGCAATGGGGTATGACTTAAAAGTACGAAAGAGATGTGATATATTTTGGCAAGACGACATTGGTGGTAGTGTAGGGGATGATTATGATGGCCAGCATGGAAGCAGGGAGGCTGTATGGCTGTTGCAATAATAGAGGTAAGAGGTGATGATGGCAACATCAGTGGGAATGAATGTGAAAGATGTTAAAGTTTTAAAAATGATGAGATTTAGTGACTGAATGGATGTGGGATGCGAGAGAAATGGATAGATCCAGGGAAAGGAGGAACATAAGATTGTAGTAGGATTTGTTTTGTTCTGTATTTAAGGATGGGAAAGACTTGGACATATTAGAAGGCTTTGACAAAGAAGTAGAGAGGGAGCCGACTGATTATATGACAATAAGAAGGAATGATGGATAAAACAAGTTCCTGAGACATTCAGAGAGTGAGTTGGGAGTAGATGTGAATAGTAGAAGGGACGCTTTAATACTTGTCAAGAAAACTTAAAAGTTTTGTGATGGTGATTTAGTTATCTATTGGTGCATAATAAATTATCCCAAAGCATAGTACCTTAAACCAACAAATACTTATTATTTTATAGTTTCTGTGAGTCAGAAATTTGGGAATGATTAGGTAGATCATTCTGGCTTGAGTTTTTCTTGAGTTTGCAAACAAGATGTTGGCTGGGGTTGCTGTCATCTGAAGGCTTGACTGTGGCTGAAGATCTGCTTTGAAGATGGCTCCCTCATGTGGCTGTATGCAGGAGGCCTCAAGACTTTGCTGGCTGTTGGCAGAAGGTATTAGTTCTGTCATCTAGGTCTCCCTGTAGGGCTGCTTGTGTGTCCTTATAACATGGCAGCTGACTTCCCCTCGAGAGAATGACTCAGGAGAGCAAAAAGGAAGGCATGGTACGACCTGGCTTCAAACTTCACATGTCACCATATCTGCCAACTTCTCTGCCACTGTATCAGCCACAATTACTTCCTAAGAAGTACAGCCCATACCCAAGAGGAGAGGAATTAGGCTCCACCTTTTGAAAAGAGGATTATCAAAGAATATGCAGATGTATTTTAAAACCATCATAAGTGGCTACACAATCAATACATAATTTTAACTGTAACTGCTTATTTATCATGTTTTATATATAAGGTATTCAATATTAGATATTCTGACACTAAGTAATTTGTCCTAGTCCGGTCTATTTAGATACATGGGTAGGGTAAGATATTCTATCTAGATATTTTTCCAAATAGATCTAGTATTTTTTAAATGTATTTTTATTTTTTTGAGACGGAGTCTCACTCTGTCACCCAGGCTGGAGTGCGGTGGTGCAATCTCAGCTCACTGCAACTTCCACCTTCTGAGTTCAAGTGATTCTTCTGCCTCAGCCTCCCTGAGTAGCTGGGATTACAGGCGCACACAATGACACCTGGCTAATTTTGTACTTTTAGTAGAGATGAGGTTTTGCCATGTTGGCTAGGCTGTTCTCAAACTCCCTGACCTCAACCTTAGGTGATCCACCTGCCTCAGCCACCCAAAGTGCTAGGATTACAGGCGTGAGCTACCGTGTACAGCCAGGTCTAGTATTTTAAACACCACCACCCACCACCACTGAACAATATAGGAATAAAAATGCTTCTACTCTAGAATCCCACATGTAATCACTGGTAATATGCACTATTTATATTGAAACTCGTTACTGAAACTTTTGGTTAATTCTAGAACCTTTTATTCAAACAAAATCTTACAGAGATTTGATATCTTCTTTTCTTTTTCCTTTTCTTTCTTATAGAGATGGGATCTCACTTTGTTGCCCAGGCTGGCTTTGATCTCCTCCTGGCTTTAAGCAATCCTGCTGTGGCCTCCCAAAGTGCTGGGATTACAGGCATGAGCCACCACGCCCAGCCTGATAATTGGATTTGATATTTTGTTTTCTTTCTTCCTTTCCTCTTCCTTCCTTCCTTCCCTCCCTCCCTCCTTCCCTCCCTCCCTCCCTCCCTGCCTCCCTCCCTCCCTCCCTCCCTCCTTTCTTCCTTCCTTCCTTCCTTCCTTCCTTCCTTCCTTCCTTCCTTCCTTCCTTTTTTTTTTTTTTTTTAAATAAGCATGTAATAATAATCACTGCCGCCCTTCTAGTGGAGAGCTCTGGCTCAACAGTTCTTAACTCTGGCTACATGTTAGAATTATTTGGGAGCTTTTGATTTAAAATGATCTGGATCAGAGCCTGAACATTGTTATTTTATAGCAGTTTTCCACCAAGAGATTCCAATATGCAGCCAGGGAACCCAGCAGATGACAAAACGAGTGAGTAAGTTGCACTGGGCGATATTGGCAGATCTAAGATTTAAAACTTGTTGGAATGATTATTTCTGTGGGGGTGTGTGAAGAGATGTGCATCCAGGGGCTATAGTTATATTTTGTCTACCAACAGCATCATTCCTAGTTCCTATGATGGAATAAAATAATCAGCATTTTGTGGTACACTATGAAGAGCAGTAGAAAGTTCTAAATATCTGAGCAAATTTGACCACAGCTTCTTTAGGAGAATCTTCCTACTTTCTGCACTGAATCACAGTGTAAGGTCACATCACAATCAGTCATTCTTCTTTGTATGAATGTCCTCATTTATTTATTTATTCAATAAACAGATCTTGAACACTTACTATGTGCCAGGTAGGTACATTTAATGTCCAAGGCACTGAATGCCCAAGGAAGAACTTAACATTATTATTATTATTATTATTATCTGAGATGGAGTTTCACTCTTGTTGCCCAGGCTGGAGTGCAATGGCACAATCTCTGCTCACTGTAACCTCCCCCTCCTGGGTTCAAGCAATTCTCCTGCCTCAGACTCCTGAGTAGCTGGGATTACAGGCATGTGCCACCATGCCTGGATAATTTTTTATATTTTTAGTGGAGATGAGGTTTCCCCATGTTGGTCAGGCTGGTCTCAAACTCCTGACCTCAGGTGATCTGCCCGCCTTGGCCTCCCAAAGTTCTGGGATTATAGCACAAGCCACTGCGCCTGGCCCAACCTTATTCTTAAACTAATATCTTAATGTATAGATTCTAGCACCAAGTGAGTAATTTTCTGTCAGAGTAGAGGAGACAAACAGGTGCACAAATAAGTGGAGGCCAAGGTGAGGAAACTTTAATAACTGTACAGCACAGCACCAACCAGTCAGAGCAAACCCAGTCACAGTAGCACCCACCACGGTGAATACTGGGTGTCTGTCAGCCTTGGTAGGCAACACCGAGTGTAATATTTTAAACACCCAAAGAAGAATGTAAACAAGAGGGAGCAGAGAGAAGGGAACCACTTTTATAATTCCAAATTCATATTTCCCTCGCAGAGGAGCTGAATTGGTATGGATGGCTATTCCAGTTTTCCATCCTGTCCCGTATATGCACCCCTTGCCAAGTGACTGCACTTTTTCTCCCTGAAGAGGTGGAGTGTGTGTCCTGACTCCTTGGATCTGGGTAGGCCCTCTGACTTGCTTTGGCCAGTAGAATGCAGCAGAAGTGATGAGATGCCTGTTCCAAGCTTAGGCTGTAAGATGCTTTGAGTAATTGTGCTTATTCCTGCTCCTCTGCCATCACTATGACAAGATGCCCTGGATAGCCTGCTGGAGGAAGAGAGACCTGGACAAAGCCAAGTTGCCACACTTGCCCCAGACAAAGCTATTCTATATCAGCTAATAGCCAGCCAGCACCTGCAGTGAAGTTCTCAGCAGAAGCACTTTGATGTTAGGGGTTGGATCATTGTTTGTTATAGGGAGCTGTTCATTTTAGGATGGTTAGCATCATCCCTGGCCTCCACTCTCCAGATCCCAGTAGTACTCCCACCCCTGCCAAAGGTGTGACAACCAAAAATGTCTCCAGACATTGCCAAATGTCCCCTAGGGGCAAAACAGCCTCTGGTTGAGAACTTATGCTCCAGACTCATGTGTCCAGCTAAGCTCGGCAGTGCTACCTAGTTCCTGACCGCAGATACATGAGCAGTAAATGCCTAGTGTTGTTTGCCACTGAAGTGTGTGGTTATTTGTCTCATAGCATTATTGTGGAATAGATGGCTAATACAGTGACCAAAAACATGGAAACATGGAAGTGGGAGATAGAACTGCACAACTGGAAGTAGTTCCGTGGGGTGGTTGTAGGTAGAGTTCGGTTTGTGTGAAGTATAGACCCACCTAGAAAGCTAGGGTAGGCTGTATCCATGGAGACTTTAGGTGCCTTGGTATGAATTGGGGACATGATTATTCATGGGTGTGGGGACGGGTGCTATCAGAGGTTTTAGTTATGTATTTATAGCAGAGGAAACAGGGTTATCAGTCCGTACTGAAGGCAGCAGTAGGGAGAGAGAATTGGAAGCAGGAATGAAGGTTCTGCAGTGGTTCACCTGATTCATACATAAGGCCTGAATTAGGGAATTAGAGAATGACCATAGGTGTAAAAGGAGGGGAGGGCTACCAGGTGCATTTGGTATAAAATTGAAACAACTTAGTCACCTGTACATTGCTACCTTTGCACATTTGATTTCCCCTGTCTCAAAGCCTTCCTCTTCTCCAGTGATGCTCTACTCAGCCCTTAATACTTAGCTCAACACTAGGGAAGTCTTTTTGGTAGTCTTCCATGTCTTATGAAGGCAGAGCTTATATGGCTGTCACCATTTTTTTTTTTTTTTTTTTTTGATACAGAGTCTCACTCCCATCTCCCAAGCTGGAGTGCAGTGGCACAGTCTCGGCTCATTGCAGCCTCAACCTGCTGGGCTCAAGCAATCCTCCCACCTCAGCCACTCAAATAACTGGGACTACAGGTGTATGCCACCACACCTGGCTGTTTTTTGGTATTTTTTAAGAGGTGGGGTCTTGCCACATTGCCCAGGCTGGCCTTGAGCTCCTAGGCTCAAGCAATTCACCTACCTTAGCCTTCCAAAGTGTTGGGATTATCTGCATGAGCCACTGTGCCCAGCCATGCTTTTTACCATTGAATTGTCCATCTTATATTTGAACTAATAATCAGTTGTAAGTCTGTCTCTTCATATTGTCAGCTGCTAATTCACTTATTAAGTGCCTTTCCTGGGTTTGGCTTGGTGGCAGGTGCTTGGGACACAGTGTTGAGTTAGAGAGATATATAATTGCTGATTTCTTGAAGCTTATGGTCTAGTGGGGAGCCACCCAGATAAACAGGCAATTACTGTACATGCTGTAAAGTGAGAAGTAAAGATGGGTGTAGGAACATACAGGACAGACAGTCTGGAATGTGTGGGTACCAGTGAAGATCTCTTGAGAAGTGAAGTGATGAAGGGGTAGGATGTGGTATGGGAGGAGTTAAAGCCAGGGAACTATGGGCTTTATGGCTCTGGATTAAGAGAAAACAGCACATTTGAGGAAAAGAAGAAAATTCAACGTCATTGTAAAGGGCCTTGTAAACTATGATGAGAGTTGTGTTGGGACAAAATCACTCTGATTGATTTTCAATCCTGGCTGTACAACAGAACCACTATATGGAGCTTTTAATAATAGAGAGAACTGAGCCCCACTCTAAGCCTGTTTAATTACTATGACCAGAGCGTGCAGCTCAGATACATATATACATACATATATATATGTATGTATATATGTGTGTATATATGTATACATACATGTATACATATGTATATATGTATGTATATATATGTATACATACATGTATACATATATATACACATACATATATACATATGTATGTATGTATATATGTATGTGTATCCATGTGTTTAAGGTGCCATGGGTGATTCTGGTGTGTGACCAGTGTTGGGAACTGTAGGGCTACAGTGGAGAGCAAGAACGAGAGTAGAGGAGCAAGACTGGAGGCAGGGACACCAGAGAGACAAAGAGTAATCCAGGTGGTGATTCTGGAAGTTCAACTTGGAGTGGTTTCAGGGGGCCTGGAGAAAGCATGTATAGATTAAGAGATATTAGGAGTTAGAACCCATAGCACTTAAGGTTGATTGAATGTAGGGGGCTGGAGGGACGGAGTACAAGAATGGCTCCTAGTTTCTGGCACAGCCACAGAGTGGAAGGTTGTGCTCTTCACCGATCTAGGAAATATTAGAGGAGGAGCAGTTTTCATGAGAAAGGTGAGGTTTTCAGGTTTTAGGTGAGTTAGAGATCCTCATGGAACTTCTAAATAGGATTGTCCATTAGGTTATTGACTATAAGAGTCTGGAGTTCAGGAGATGTGTCTAGCCTGGGGAACTGTAGATAAGTACCATTCCTCTGACACTGGAGCCCATAAAAGTGAATGAAATTGACCAGTGAGCAGGTGAAAAGTAAAAAGGGAACTGTGAAGAATGACATTTAAGGGATGAGTAGAAGAGGAACCTGCAGAGAAAACTGAGATAGGGAAGTCAGAAACATAAGACAATTAAGTGGGAGAACTAGTTGTTAAATGCTGAAGACAACTAATAGTCTCAGAAGCTAAGGCAAGAGTAGTGTTCAAGAAGGAAGGGAGGGACACAATTGTCAAATGCTGCCAGGAAGGCAAATAAGGAACTGAATATGGCCAAAAAGATTGTTAGAGATCTTGGCTGGAGCCATTTCAGTGGAGTGGTGGGGCAGAAGCTAGACCGTAGGGGCTGAGCAGTGAGTAGGAGGTGAGAGGAGTTAGACAATGAGGGTCCTGCACATTACATCCTGCTTTCTGGGTCATCACAGAACCCTCAGCAGTCAATAAACTTTGAATAAGCCAAAGTGTGGGTATTGGGAGAGTAAGGGGTTAAGTTGATACAACATTTTTAGCCTGGCTGGTTGGGCACATGACAGTGGCATTTGCTGGGATTTGAAGCAAAGCCAGAAGAATGGGCTGAGCTTGGTTTTGTGTTTTAGATATGCAAAGGAGAAGATGCTAAGTGCGGTTGTAGATATAGTAAGTTTGATGCTCTTTTTCTGATTATTCTGTAAGTACAGCATTGTTTTCAAAGTCCACACTAAATAATACCATGTATTACTTGGTGTTGATCAGAAGTAGGGTTTCCCCTCAACTTTATATACTTGAAAATGTGATAGAATTAATAAAAAAATCTAGGAATTTAAGAAAAAAGTATGAACAGCATCAGTTTGGGCTATAAGTGAAGTAGAATTGATGGAGAGGGGAGCACATCCTGTTTGCATGAGGGAGTTGGACTAGCTTTACCTCTGTTATGGCATTTAAAAATTGTATATTTAAATTTTCAGTGTATTTAACTTCTCTTTGTCCTCTTGAAGTTGGGAGCATTCAGTTGTACTCTGAATCAGTGGATAATTGTGACCTGGCGCTATGCCACTTGGGCCAGCTTTTGTTTCCTTAATGAAAGCACTTCCTTCATCTGTTAGTGATAAGCAGGCAAGTGAAGAATTCTTATCTGCATCTATCGATTGAACATCTGTTTCTATTCCACTGTGTTTCAGTTTTAACTTCTTTGCTTAGAAATTAATGTGAGCAAGTGAGCCCCCTCTTTTGTAAAGCCATTTTGGATTGAGAGTATTTGAGTACTTTATATGCATTAAATTGATAGTTTAGATTTTTTTTTCTAATATTTTGAATGATGCAGAAATAATCATCATAGGGTTTCCTTAAATGTCTGTGACAATGGGTTTATTAAAAAATGTAATTTTGTGCATAGTGATTATTGGAAGGATACCATATTTATCCTTTGGGTGTTCAATTTTGTCAGAGTTATGATACATTTTATTCTGTGTATTAAAAATGTTCCAGAAAGGAAAGCAAAAAATCACCATGGCAACTCAGTAGAATGCCCTTATTTTGTTTTTCTGAAGGGAAAATTCTAAATCTGAGTAATGAGGTATAAAAAATGAGCAATGCAGATTGTGTCTCTGGCTTCCAGGAAGTGAGCTCATAAAAGAATGGATTTGATGCCCTGGGTGGCTCAGTGTTATTTAGGACCTTGTTTCTCTTTTCTCATAAGGAAGAGCTATAAAAAGGTAGCTCATATATTGACAATACTAAAGCAGATCTGCCAAAGAGCCTGTTGAATTTTTCTTTGTAATGGAACTTTTTGGAGCCAACTGCAAGTGTCAAGGCTAAGGATGAATGGAGAGCTGCAGGGGTTGGTGGGGGAAGGTTCTTAAGATGCCATCACACCACTTTTGACACTTCAGCACTGAAAGAGTGCTACTAGGGTGACTTTGATTAGAATGATTTTGGGTAAAATGTCGAAAGAGAAATAATACATAGTCAATGAATTGATACATGGACCAATAGAAAAAGTAGAATCAAGCCATGCACCATTTTTATAGAGAGACTGGTGGGCAGATCAGTTGTCAAAATGGCATCCAGTTGTAGCACCAAACGGGTCTTCTAGAACTCAGTGTCTGATCTGTAAATGGTTGCTATACCAGGGCTTCTGTTATCCATCTTGGAGAAGCACCAGAGGATCCACAGGAACATCAGTATTCTGTGGAGGAGAGGTGAAGTGCTCAGGCATAGGGCTTGAGTGACAAGGCTGGAAGTAGCTTGGGAAAGTTACTTAACCTCTCCAAACATTAGTTTCCTTATCTATGAAATGGTTATGATAATAACACCTATCTTACAGGGTTGTTTTGAGGAATATATGAGTTAATATATATGAAACATTGAGAGAAATGTCTGAAACATAGTAAGCACCAATTACTAGCTCTAATTATTCAAGAATCTACAAGTGGTGCTGTTTTTGGCTCTGACTCTTCTAAATTGGATATGTTTATGAAATGGACAGGCAAACAATTACTTCTGTTGTTGTTCTTTGGTAATTACTTTGTAATAAGTTAAAATGGGATGGACATAAATAGGGAGGGGATATATTGAAACCCAATTTTCAGTCACATGGGGTCATGTGGAATACTGAGAGATAACTGACACATGGAACATTCTGGCCTGTAGCATTTAGGGAAAATATGGATATTCAGCAAAGATGTATCTAAGGCACAGCCTGGGTAACTATCAGTTCAAGAGCGAGGTTTCTGATGTGCATGACATCCAGGGGCAAGATTTCTGCTGCTGTGCTGTGGGAAAAGGAATTGCATGCTATTTTCTTTATTTTAATTGTTTTTAGCCAAAGTAGCTGTTATAGCTGTATGCTATGGTAAAACACTGCAGCTCTTGGTTGTTAGGAAACTGTTGGGTTATCTGGGCTCTTTTTCCCAAGTTCTGAAGATGAAGAGCTGGCTATCAGAAGGCACAAAAAGAATAAAACAGTTTGTGACTTCTGAGACATAAATTGTTATCCATGACGGTAAGTAAATATTCATTCATACAGTATTTTTAAAAAGTTAAACAAAATTTATATTCATTTGTCTTATTAGAAGTGATAAAAATACAGAAAATGAGAACATACATATACATAAGAATGAGTTGTATGAGAACATACAGATAACATACATGAGAACATATGTTCATTCTACAAAGAACAAGGCTCATATAATCTTTTTGCACAGAAGTCTACTTACTTGAACATTTTCTGGGTACATACACATTGATGTAAATGGGGCTCTATTTTAAAGTATATTATAAATACATTTCCTTTACAATGAATATACATCTCCCATATAATTGAGCAATTCATAAACATAACCAAAGGATAGACCAAAAAAAGTTTGAATCATTATTCTATTATCAACATGTAGATTATTTCCAATTTTCATGAATAATTTCTTAAATAATAGGACTGGACACTTGCCAGCAGGGCAGAACAATGAGCCTCCTTCAACCTAAAGGGTTATGTATTTTAACAGAGCCAAGGCAGCAGCTTCTCTGTGCATATGTACCTCTGGGAAGACAATTTTCTAATGAAGGCATGGTTTCATTCAGCATTTGATGACAAATCCACACTAGTTTAGTGAAAGAGATACACTCATGTTCAGTGATACACCAAGGAAGGGCAGATTATTACCCTACATTTGGCAACTATTTCACAACTTTTGCCAGTCAAAACTTGCTGTGAAGATACTTACAAAGTTAACTTGGTCAGGCACAGTGGCTCACGCCTGTAATCTTAGCACTTTGGGAAGCTGAGGTGGGTGGATTGCCTGAGCTCAGGAGTTTGAGACCAGCCTAGGCAACATGGCAAAACCCGGCCTCTTATTAAAATTCAAAAATTAGCCGGGTGTGGTGATGCATGTCTGTAATCCTGGCTGCCGGGGAGGCTGAGGCAGGAGAATCACTTGAACCTGAGAGGCGGAGGTTACAGAGAGCCGAGAATGCGCCAC